>NW_006408520.1:39051854-39071931 GCF_000296735.1 Chrysochloris asiatica | reverse complement strand
TTTTTTTGTCTCTTCATGTTCTAGAATTCTGATTACCCATAAGTTGTTTCTCTTCATGGTATTCCACATAACTCTGAGGCTTTCTTCAGATTTTTTTTCATTCTTTTTCTGATTGTTCTCCTAGCATACTAGTATTGAGAGATTTATATTAAAGTTCACTAATTCAGGTTTCCATTGCTTCAAAATACATCTTTGCCATTTCAATGCATTGTCCATTTCTGAGATTTTCTGATTAATCTTCTGGATTTCTACTTGCAGACTTCATATTGTTTCAAAATTTACATGTATTTTGTCTGCTTGTTCTTGTAATGTTTTCCTGAATTTTTCTAAAGCTTTTTCTGTGTTCTCCTTGCTTTCCTAGATCTTTCTGGTGATCCATTGAATGAACCTAAATAGCATTCTTTTGAATTCTTTTTCAGTTAGTTCTATTGCCTTTTCTTCCTCAGAAACATTTTCTGGATCTGCATCTTGGTCATTTGTTTGAATTATTCTACCTTGTTTCTTCATGTGAGCTAAAATTGTTGGTTGTTTCCAGAGAATTGTGGCATTGTCTTATTTACATTTAATTGATGATTATTTGCCATTCATGAACCTAATTTAGAGTGGATTTGACTGCTATTGGCTGCTATCATTGATCAGGTGGTGTAGGAGCTGATTTTGACTCTTGCCCCATGGGTGGAGCTACAGAAGGTACAGTTGTGTTTGGGCTGTATGGATAAAGTTAGTCTTCTATTGGTTGGAAAAGAGCAACTCCCACCCACTCTGCCCCATTACACACAATAAAACAAACAGAATAAACAAGTAAGGAAGCAACAATTAAAAGAGAAAAAAATTAAAACAGGCAGCAACTTGGGAAAAGGAATATAGCAACTATAAAGGCAAAAGAGGGACAGGGAAATGGAGCTACAGAAGAGAAAATAAAAGGAAGAAATAGCAAAAACACTTAAGAATAGCTAAAAAGAGAAAAGAAGGGTAGCTATGGAGCTATGGGAGAGAAAAATAAAACAGGAAATAAAAGGAAGAGCATTTTTAAAACACTAAGAAGAACCAAATAGAGGGGAGATGAAAAGAGAAAGAGATTAAAGAGTAATAAAAAAAGATAAAGAGGGAAAAAATAAGAGAAATGAGAAACAAAGAAAAGAAGTAGAAACAAAAGTAGAGATATAAAGGATAAAGTTCAAGGGAATGGAAAGAGAAGAAGGAGAAAGAATAGACAAACAAAGATAATGAAACAACAAAAGAAAAAAAAATAATTTCAAAAACAAACAAAAATTAAAAGTGCTACTATTGGACCTGGAAAGGAGAAAACTCAGGGGGCTCCTGCAAACCAAGGATCTCAGTAAGTGGGTGTGGGAGAAATGTGACAGCAGAGTTCCCAGTCCTAGCAGGAGTTTCTATTGACATCAGTGTTATCTATGTTCAGGGAGATCAATCTGGAAGTAGGTTATGGAGGCCCTAGATGGAACTAGTTTCAGTGTCTGTTAGGACAACAGGGTAGTTGGTGATAATGTGACTGTTTAAATGTTGATCTGGTGGCTCTGCAGGTCCTAAATCAAGTCCACCTGAATCCAGACACCAAAATGGCACATCAAAATAGTGTACCAAAGTGGCACAGCCAGCTCCCTCCTCACACTGATGAGGTCTGAACCATGTGGCTCTGAACTACCAAGATCAGGGTCTGTCCTGGGATCAGGTGAGAGTGGGAGCTGGCCTCACCTCTGGTCACCAGGGGTGCATGGTTAAAAAGAAAGAAGCACACATTTCCAGTCACCTGTGTGAGTGTCTCTGCTCTGCCAGACCATTTTCTGTTGCCAAAGCAGCTCATAAAGGTTCGAGATGGTCATGACTCATCTGGCCAGCCATCCACCGGTCAGACTCCTTCCCATGCTGTCCCTGCTCAACTTCTCCTGCCATCAAGCACTCAGTCCACTTCTCTAACATTTCTTCCAAAATTCAGAGTTCCAGGATTTTGATCTGTGTTTGTTTTATTTGGTCTCTTGTATCTTTGTTGTAGATGGTCCATATAATGCGTCAGCTTTGTCTGCCATCTTACTGGAAGTCCTCAAAATATTCATAATTTATTATGGAGAAATTTAGTTATCTCTTTATCAATACTGTCCATCAAGCTGTGCCCAGATGAACCTTGAACTTTTCATCCAGACCTCCACAATGTTTTACTCAATAAAAGAACCATTCATGTGCAAGATTAGTGTTGAGCCTCTCTGGCACAACACTACTTTTTACAAACTAGCACTGCATTTCTTTTTTCCACATCACCATGCATTTCTTTCAACAATAAATTTTGAAGTGCTTTATATATGTAAGACTTTGTACCAAATAATTCAATCTTCATTTCATTCGCAATAATCCTCACTCAAGATAGCAGTCAATGTGAACCCCAGGAAGGTGAGGCATATAGCTGCAAGAATTAGATCTAGTGTCTTCATAAAAGAATTCCAGACATGTTCACAGAATATCTGTCAATTGCTATTTAAAATTATTTTATTGTATTTTTGGTGAACGTTTACATAGCAAATTAGATTCCAGTATAAAAACCAACAATACATATTATTCAGTGATTTCTTATATTAGTCTAGCTTCCCTTACCTTCCCCCTACCTTCTCATCTTTTTTTTTAGAGTAAGTTTTTACCATTTGGTTTCATATAAATAATTATTTAAAGACGCACAGTACTCATTGTTAATTTTATGAGCCAATCTATTGTTTAGCTGAAAAGTGACTTTCAGGAGTGGAAACATTTCCAAGTTAAAAGGGTATTTCAGGGCAATAGACTTGTGGATCCTTTAGTATCTACTAGTTCAGTAAGTCTTTTTTAGAATTTGAGATTTTTTTCTATATTTTTTCCCATTCTATCTAGGGCCAGCTATTATATCTTTGGTCAGAACAGTTGTTAGAGGTAACTAGATGCTATCTAGTTCTAGTCTCAGGATAGATGAGGGCATGGTTTATGTGAGTTACTAGTCCTATTAAATAATTTATTCTTGGAGCCTTTGGTGTCCTTCTTTCTCTTTAGCTCCAGATAAGTAAAGAATAATAGTTCTATCTTGCATGGCTACTAACGAGGTTTATTTTTCTAAGACCCCAGATGCCATTTACCAAACCAGGATGTAAAATACCTTTATCATCTATGTTATACCAATTGACTGATTTGTCTTGTAATCAGACTCCATGGCACACCATCACCACCATATATAATGATGCAGGGCAAGAAGGCTAGAGATGAGTCAGAACAGACCTGATTTTATTAGAAGTGAAAGACAGATTATGAGCAATGAAAACTGATTAATATGATATAAATACCTATGAAACTGTAGACCAAACTCAAAACCACTGTCATCTAGTCAATTCCAACTCAAAGTAGGACAGAGTAGAACTGCTCCCTTGGTTTTTGGAGGTTATAAATCTTTATGGTAGCTGACAGCCTCATTTTTCTCCCACAGAGAAACTGGTGGGTTTGACCTGTTGACCTTATGGTTAGAGCTCTTTAATGTAGACAGGAATACTAAAAGTCAGCATTTTGAGACAACAGCAATGATTATTAAGAGTCAATCTGGGCCCCTCTCTAAGACTGAAACTCAAAGGGAACACATGAGCAGGCATGTAAGCTTGTTGGTGACCATATTAGTCTACTGGTGAGAGGAAGAGGGGGAAAGACAACAATGAAGAAATGTATTAAGTTCAACCATGTTCCATAGACTCCTATTGACCTGGAGATGAGAGAGATAAGAGGAAGGGCTGGTTAGTCCAAAGTGTCCTAACACCTGGGGACACCTGAGCCCATGGACAAGGAAGGACGTAGCACGGAGAGCTAGAGCTGAGCATGAAGCATCCAGATGATATGAAGTGAGGGGAGATGCACAAGAACATCCAAACTTGCAGATAGTACCCATTTGACCTAACCTCGATGGTTTGATAATCAAAATCAACTAGAGGAAGATTTTAAAACAAAATACAATTTTTGATAAAGGAAATGAGGGTAAATTGCTACAGTTTGATGTACTTGACCTATACTCATGGATGTAGTAGCTCAAAATACCATCAGAGAGGGAAGGAGTTTTCACATCAAGTATCAATGCTATCCCCTCTGTATACAGTGTAGATGGGGATGGGCAACTTAAACAGAGGCTATCTAAAATGAGGGGACGATAAAGCACGAAGTGACTAGCTTACAAGTTTTCAAGAGGGTGTGTAGTTTAAGAGAATGGGGGCGGGGGGAGATAGAGACCACACTTAATAGTTTTCATCTTGTCTAGATGGGTCTGGTGAAAAGAGATGGGGATAAGATTCTTATGATTCAACAGTGATCATTGTTATCATGAATAATTACGACTGTCACAATTGTAAAGGTAGAAGTTTTATAACAAAAATGGGGGAGTAGTTAATCTTACAGTCCAGAAACAGAGGACCCTAGAAACATCAAGGGAGAAGAGCACAAGTGGAACACAGGACCCTATCCAGAAGAGGCAGTGACACCAGAGATGGAGGCAGAAATGGTGACATAGAGAGAGGGAGCAGCTGAGGAGTCTAGATTCATGGAAAGCGAGGGACTGAGAGCTGGTAGCCAGGAGGCAGGCTTGCAGAATGTGCCTTTTGGTTGTTTAAATTACTATATATGCCTGAGTGTTTTTTAAAAAAAGAGCTAAAGTGAATAGAGATAAATACTGTTAACTGATGGTACATGCAGGGGATTATAATCTTTGTAATGAAACAAAGTATATGATTTGTTGAGTGTAAAACTGATGATCTGCCCTGTAAACTTTCACTCAATTCACAATAAAAACTTTTTTTAAAAAAAGGAGTCAATGTGGCTTCACTAAGAACAAAGCAGACCCAAGTAAACTAACTTACTTTATTCATTATGAAAGTTTATACCTGGATTTTAGCAGTTACTTAAACAAAATACTCATGTTCTTAGAACATAAGTTTGTGGTAATTTAGACAATAAATGTTAGGAAATTTTCAAAATGGCACGTTACCTTTTGAAGAATGGGGAAGACAGTATGAAAAATGATACGCTGCTACTTTAAAAAACTAGAAATAGAAATAGCACCTGATCCAGCAATTCCACTCCTAGGTATATATCCAAACAAAATATGAGGTAAGACAAAAAACACTGCTACAATATCCAAGAAACCTCTATTAAACAAAAATATCAAAATGTGAAGCTATTACTCCTTGACATACCCTTCATCTAAGTCTATATATTTATAAAGATAACCATTGCCCAAAAATTCTGTGTTCTTCCACTCACACCACATGAAAACAGCCATTTGGGGAATCCTCAAATAGCTCAAATTGTGTTCCTTTTAAATGTTCTTTGAGTTTGGGGAACAATAAGAAGTTTGAAGGAACAAAATTAGGGTTGTACGGTGGACAAGGTAAGGTTTCTAGCTAAAAGTCTCATAGGCTAGCCCTTGCTCCTCTCATGAAATGATCAGGTGCATTGATGTGATGGAAAAAAAGACGTCCTCAGAACAACTTGTCTGGCGTTTTCTCACCCATACAGCTTTTCGTTTTCTTAAGATTTCTTCATGATAAGCCTCATGTCCTTCAAGAAAATCTATCAAGATTACTACTTTGAAATCTTTTAAAAAGTCTCTAAAGTCTTTTGAGCTGACCTCTTTGTCTTGAATTTGACTGATGCAGTAGATTCTTTCTTCAGAAATTACTGTTTTGATTTAATCTTGATTTTGAAGACAACTTAATGAGACTGACACAAGGGCATTATTGAAAGAATTTGTCTGCAGCCATCCACAGATTGCAGACATGTCTAAACACATTTTGTTTGGAATAAACCCATGCACGTATGAACTAGAAGCCTTATGGCACAACTTTCTGATATACCCTTGTCAAATCTGTGACATGCATAGACTTATGTACACCATATTCATTGTAGAATTATTTGCAATAGCAAAAAAAAAAAGCAACTGAAGTACCCAAAACAAATGCATGAATAAGCAAACTAAGTATATACACACAGTGATAAAGAGTAACACACATCTGTGAAATATCTAACAACATGGATGGATTTAGAGAACATTATACTGAATGAAGTAAATCAATAACAAAAGGATACATTTCATATGAGATTATATGATTATAATTTTAAAAAAAGAAAAGAAAAGATTTACACTCAGAAAATAAAAACCACTCTCTGGTTACCAGAGATAACAGGGGGAGGGTGTGAAAATTACTAATTAGATAGTCTCATTGTTATCCAGTCAGTACTGACCCTTAGCGACCCTTTACAGGGTTTCCAAGTAACGATGGGTAAGCTTGAACTACTGATCTCACTGTTCAAACTGACTTTGCAGTCCAGTGCAATAACTCATAGCGCCACACCAGAACATGTGTTTAGATAGTAGACGTGTTAATAATGGTGAAGAGAAAAGCAGTACAAGAAAGGCAAAACACAATATAGAGGAAATAAGCACACAAGGAGCTCTGGTAGCGTAGTGGTTACATATCGGGCTGCTAACTTCAAGGTCGGCAGTTCAAAACTACCAGCTGTTCCGTTGGAGAAAGATGAGGCTTTCTGCTCCCATAAAGATTTGCAGCCTCCGAAACCCTGTGCAGGGTCAGTATGCTTCAAAACCGACTCCACGGTACTTAACAATAACAAACACAATGTGACCAATGCAAACGAAGACACTAAGAGGAATGCAAGAATAAAGATCAACTACATTGATTACTATAACATAGACAATCCTGAAACAATAGTATTAACAAACAATAATTTGTTAATGGATACATAAGTATGTAGGTATGCTAAAGAAGTGTGAGAGGATGTAAAAGAGCATACCTACCTGCAGACATAGGTTTAGTTGTAGATATTTCTATATACATAATTATAGGCACTAAATGCATATTAATATTGACAATAGACCACACAAGGGGCACAGAAATGGAAACTTCTTAGGCATAACCAAATACCTCATGGAAAAAAGTTCATAGGCTCAAAAGTGAAGGACTCAGGTCACATCTACATTAACTGGCACAGAATAGTTTGTAAAGATAGTGTTCTGCGATCTACTTTGGTGAGTAGTGTCTGGGGTCTTAAAAACTTATGAGTAGCCATCTAGGATACAACTATTGATCTTTTGCTGTCTGGAGCAAAGGAAAATCAAAGGTTCAAAGAGCAATGAATCCATTGGACCACATGAACTACAGCCCACATGACCCCAAGACCAGAAGAACTAGATAGTGCCCTGCTACCAATACTGATTGCTCTTGTGGGATCACAACAAAGTGATCCAGACAGAGCAGGAGTAAAATGCAGAACAAATGATGAAATTCACAAAATAGATCAGAATTACTGATCTGACAAAGACTGGAGAAACCCCTGGAGACTATGACCATAAAGCACTCTTCTGACCTGGAATATGGAAGTCATTCCCAGAGCTCACCTTTTAACCAAACAATAGACAGGCCCATAAAATAACACCTGTGTTATTTAAAACAATCAATTATACCAGATTAAAAGAACATTTGCACAAAAGCCTAGATGAGAAGTGAGGAAGGGGTAGAAAATTCAGACAAAAGGAAACAGGATGCTGAGGGAAGAAATGGTAAGAGTGCTGACACATTGTGAAGAATGCAACCAATGCCACAGAACATTTTATGTACAAACTATGGAATGGGAAACCAATTTGGTCTGTAAACTTTCTCCTAAATTACAATTTTAAAAAAGAAGAATGGGTAAGAAGGAACCTTACTAGAATTTTTGTATCAAAAAGGGGTGAGTGTTTGATCTTACAGTCCTAGAGCGGAGGACCCTGGGACCATCAAGGGAGAAGAGCAGGAACAGAGTGTGGGACCCTACCCATAGAAGCGACGAGGCCAGAGATGGAGGCAGAGACAATGACATGGAGAGACAGAGCAGCTGAGGATTCTAGACTCATGGAGGGAGAGGGAATGTGTGCCAGTGGCTGTGAGGCAGGGTGTGGCCTTTAGCTATTTGAATGATTGTATATTCCTGAGTGTTTTGGTGCACATCCAAAAAATAATTAAATAAAACAGAGGGAATAGAAGCAAACACTGTTGAATGATGAAGCATGCATGGGATGTTAATCATTGCAATGAAACAAACTGATGTTCCCCCATGTAAACTATCACTCAATTCAAAATAAAAACTTTCAGAAAAAAAAGAATGAAACTTAGGTCAGAGAGGCTGGGGTTCAAATTAAAGCCCTGAATTCTACTAGGGATGTAAATTTGAGCAAATGCATAAAATTCCAGAAACTTAATTCCCCTAACTATAATGAAGAATTATAACTATCTAGATTACAAACCAGAAAACCTCAACAGACAGTTCTACACAGTCACATGGTAAAGTGATGAGAACACACAACAATATTATGTCAGTGTGCTGTGCTTTGTAAATGACATAATATATCTCAAGTGCTTTTATACATATCAGTTAATAAGTGCTTAATAAAAATGATAGGTGCTATGTTTTATTCTATTACCTAAGGCTGACTGGTTGCTGTTAACCTGAAGAGAACTCTCAGAGATGTGCACTAACACTTTTTTTGGGAGAGGGTGGGGAGGAGTGTTAGTGGTTTGAAAGAAAATATAGAGGACATGGAGAATCATACTGGCAGGCTCCTTGTAGTGAAGTCTTTGAGGAAAGGGACCATATCTTGCTCTTTGTATCATCAGTGTTTGATATAGTGCCTGACCCATAATAGCCACTCTTTTAAGCAATAAGACAAAACAAATTATAACTCCAATGTATTAGATAGCAAAATTAGGATTCCAAAGTGTCACATATAACTAGTACAACTGGGTCAGTACTGAAGATGAACTCTAGTATGGATGCATATAAAGTCCATGGTTTCCATTTAAAATATCAGTTTCAACAAGAGCATGTTGTAAAAGATTTGATTAAACAGTATTTGTGTGAAAAGACTTAGTTGTATAAAAGTTCAAGAAATGAGATTGTGGTGTCAACCTCCCCTCAGAATGCATTTTCTGCCTCCATAAAATTCTAAATTAATAGAAATAGAGTCCAGAAAAATGGAGGCTTCAGTATCCATATATTTTGCATAATTAGACCACATCTCAAATATTATATTCAGTTCTGAGTGCCAATATGGTGATAGGCCTTAAAAGTCATTTCATATTATAATGATTAAAGGAATGTGCAGAGTGAAAACAGAGTAGAGTTATGGGGAAATGATAGCCATTTCTGAAACACTTGAATAACTTTCATGTGGAATAGGGATTATTAAATTTATTCTCAGAAGCTTCAGAAAGAATTCATACAAAAGAATAGACAATTCAAGAAGGTATTAGCCAAAATTAAGGAAGCTGTGTAAGTAAAATAAGAATGGGCTTTCTTAGAGATAGTCTCTTCAAAGTTACCTAATATGTATTTATTTAGCAAATGATTACTTTTTATATGTGAGAGTACTTTAAAAAGTTCTTGGAAAAATGGACTTGACAGATAATAAAAATTGTACATGAAATTTTTGAGGCCCCCTCATATATGTACATGCTATTCATAACAATGCCCTGGGTAAGAAACACACATGCAAGAGTTTACATGTCAGTTTCCTTATATCATTAATAATTTACATATATAGTTACAGATATGTCACAGAGTTAAATTCATAAATATTTTTCACATTATTGCTTGCCAGTTTTGTACTAGATGGTGAGTGTATTGAAGCAAAGGCATGTTACATATGAAATTCCTGTTTTTGGTGGAATATTGACCCAAACTTTGACATGAAATTAAATCAATCTCCCAAAAAAGAAAAGTAGTTCGCTTACACTTCACTGAGGAATTGAGAATTCTAAGAAAATTAATATCCAACCCATAAAGTACAATACCTACACATGACGCAGAATGAAATTACACATAAAAGCATGCCTTTTACACTGATTGAACCAATATTTTTATCATTATTCTGATGATACTTTACTTACAATGATAAATTGAAGAGTAATGCTGTTATAGTCATTGTCAAAGAGATCATTTCAAGATCTATACTGAAGTACAACACTGTCAGTGATTGGGTAGTATCTATGATTGGATGGTATTCATACACCTACAAGGAAGACCAGTTAATATGACTATTATTTAAATGTACTCACCAACCACTAATGTCAAAGATGGAAAAAATTAAAGATTTTTACCAACTTCTTCAGTTTGAAATTGATCAAATGTGCAATTAAGATGCATTGGTAATTACTGGTGATTGAAATATAAAAGTTGGAAACAAAGAAGGATCTGTAGTTAGAAATATAAAGATAAAAATGACACTGGAAATCCCATTATAAAATTTTTTCAAAATTAATAATCCATTCATTGGGGATACCTTTTTTCAACAACATAAATGATGACTGTACATATGGATCTCACTGGATGGAATTTACAGGAATCAAATTGTCTTTATCTGTGGAAAGACATGATGGAGGAATCAATTTTGCAAGTCAGAACAAGACTTACTATACAACAGACCATTAATTAATCATATGCAAGTTCAAAGTGAAGCTGAAGAAAATTAAAACAAATCCATGAGAGTAAAATATGATCTTAAGTGTATCCATCTGAATTTAGAGACCATCTCAAGAATAGATTTGACATATTGAACACTAATGACCAAAGATCAGAAAAGTTGTGGAGTGACTTCAAACATGAATATAGCAAAAGTTCACAAAAGACAAGAAAGAAAGAAAAGATCAAAATGGAAGTCAGAAGAGATTGAAATTACTCTCAAACACAGAGTAACTAAAGTGAATGGGAGAAATGAGGAAGTTAAAAAGCTGAACAGAGATTTTAAATGACAGCTCCAGAAGAAAAAGTAAAGCATTATAATAAAGTGTACAAACATCTGAAACTATAAAATCAAAAGCGAAGAACAACCTGAAAGAACTGAAGAAAATTTTCAAGCCTCAAATTTGAATACTGAAGGATCTTATGGGGGAAAAAATATTAAAGACATAGAAAACATCAAAACAAGATAAAAGGAATATGCAGAGTCATGTACCAAAAAGAATTGGTTAACTTTCAGTCATATCAGGAGATCGCATATGACCAAGAACCAATGGTATTGAAGGAAGACGTCCAAGCTGCACTGAAGGTATTGGTGAGGTACAAAGCTCTAGGAACTGATGAAATATCAATTAGATGTTTCAACCAACAGATACAGTATTAGAAATGGTCACCTGTGTAGATGTATGCAAAGAAACTTGGAAGACAGTTATCTGGTCAACCTTTTGGAAGAGATTCATATTTGTGCCCATTCCAAAGAAAGGCATTCAACATAATGCAGAAATTAGCAAACAATATCATGAATACCACATGTAATACCACATATAAGATTTTGAAAATAATTTAAAAGCAGTTGCAGCAGTACAACTATTGAAAATTGCCAGAAAATCAAGCTGTTTACAAAAGAGGATTTGTTGTTTTTGTTTAGTGCTGTATAGAGTTTTGGAAGAGTGGCTGGTGGATTTGAACCACTGACTACTGTTGTTCAAACTGACCTTGTTGTCCAATGCTTATCCTATAGCATCAGACCAGGACTCCAAAGGAGGATGTGGAAGGTGAGGTATCATTGCTGATGTCAGATAGATCTTGGGTGAAATTAGATAATACTAGAAAGGTCTTTATCTGTATTTCACTGACTATGCAAAAGCATCCAACTAAAAGGGAGAATATTAAAAGTACCAGGGACTGCCAAAAGAACCAAAAATCTGTGTTGGAAGAAGTACAGCAAAAATGTTCCTTGTAAGCTAGGATGGCCAGACTTCATCTCTCATACTTCAGAAATATTATCAGGAAGGACAGTCCTTGGAGAAGGATATCATGATTGGTAAAGTGGAGGGTCAGAAAAAAAGAGGAAAGACCCCTAACAAGGTGGACTGGCACAGTGGCAACACCAATGGGCTCAAACATAGCAATGATTGTGAAGTTGGCACAGAACAGCAACATATGGATCACAACAAGTCATGGATAACATTGTGAAGAATGGAAATTCTAGACCACTTAATTGTACTCATGGGGAACCTATGCATAGACCAAGAGGCAGTTGTTCAAACAAAACAAATAGATACTGAATGGTGTAAAATCAGGAAAGGTATACATCAGAGTTGTATCCTTCCAGCATTCTTATTCAATCTATTCCTGACCAAATAAACAGAAATAAGTGGACTATATAAAGAAGAGCATGACATCAGGATTAAAGGAAGATCCATTACTAACCTTATTAACATATACAGATGACAAAACCTTGCTTGCTGAAAGTGAAGAAGACTTGAATCAATATGGATTACACCTCAATGTACAGAAAACAAAACTCCTTACAAGATCAATAGGGAACATCATGATAAATAGAGAAAAGAATGAAGTTGTCAAGAATTTCATTTTACTTGGATCTACTAACAACACCCATAGAATGAATAGTCAATATTGAATACCGAATGCATGATGAACTGCCAGAAGAAAAAGTAAATCTGTCTTAGACGTACAACTAGGGTTCTGTACTTCTTCAAACATGGAGAGACTTCAGTTCACAAACTGGACATCTTATCAGGAATAACTAATTCTTGGAAGAGGAAATCATCTTTGGGAAAATAGCAAATAAGAGGAAGACCCTGAAAGCTATGGATTGACACAGTGGCTACAACAATGGACTCAAACATAGCAATGATTGTTAAGATGGCACAGGACTGAGCAGTCCTTGGTACTATTGTATATCAGGTCGCTATGAGTCAGAACCAACTTGATGGCTAATAATACATAATGACTAATGATACATACCTGTCCAGGGTTGCTATGAGTAGGAACCAACTCCACGGCACATAACAACAACAACAACAATAATACATATAATATTGGCAAGCTTCTAAAATCTTGTGTTCATTACCTGAATTACATTGACATGGTGTGTAAATGTATGTGGTGGTGGTCATGTGCCATGGAGTCGGTTCTAACTCATAGCAACCCTGTATAGGTGTTCGAGGTTATAAATCTTTACTGGAGCAGAACGCCTCGTCTTTCTCCTGTGGAACTTCTGGTAGTTCAAATTGTTGATCATGAGATTAGTAACCCAACTTGTAACTACTATGCCACTGGAGCTCTTTGTATATGTACGTAGCCAACTATTTTTAACAATACCATCATCAATACAAGGTAATCCACTGACTGTCAGCTGTCTACCACTGCTGCTTCATTTTGTCGTTTTGCATTTAGTAGATTCCAACTCACAGTGATCTCATGTGTTCAGAGTAGAACTGCTACTTGAGGCTTTTCAAGGCTGTGACCTTTTGGAAACAGATTGTCAGAGTAGTTTTCTGAGACGCCTCTGGGTTTGAACTGCCTTTCATATTGTGGTCATTTGCTTAATTGTTTGTGTCATTTAGGGACTTTCTACCATTGCTTAGGGAGTAAAAAAAGATTACCTTTCCTAAAATGTTTATAAAGGAAGTATAACTAAGAGATAGATTTTATTTGCTATCAGGAAATTTTAAAACAAAATGTATAGCATATATCTTGGTGTTCATTTTGTTTAGAGAACCCCAATTTTATTTTATTTGCCTTTGCTTTGTAAATTCTTGGTTTGAAAAATGCTAAAGTAAAGCAACTCTCTATCTTAAAAAAAAAAAAAAAGTTGTTTTGAAGGAATGAACTTTAGAAGCAATCTGATTTGCTAAAGGACTAATTAGAATAGCATAGCTTTCAAAAAGGAAATAAACAGAAAGCAGTAGAACTGCCCAGTCCTGCTCAGTGCAGCCCGGTCCTGATTCAGCAAATAGGTATTTGCCAGTAGCAATGAGCATTGTGTACCACAATGACGGTGCTGCTTAACTCGATACTGTTCCCACACCTCAGTTAGTCGGGCCCAGTGCGTGGGTAACTCATGAAGTCACTAGGTACCTGAGTGAAATATTGAAAGCAATAGAGGTTATGAGAGTTTAGAGACAGGTGGAACTGGCTACTTGATCCCAGCCACGCCCATCTCTTAAATACATTTGGCAACAAACTTCATGCCAATATGACACCTGTCTGCATAGGAAATCCATGACAAGACAGAAGGGCAGGCTTCAGGATCATAAGAGTATTGTGACTGTATCTTCCCAAGAGCCTCTCTGCCAAGGCTCTATACTTCTTTCTGACTGGTATGCCCATTGGACTTTGAATGGAGCAAAGAGAACTGATGCTCTACGTGGTCCCAGGATTATTACTGTAAGGAATAAGGTAAGGGCAATTATATATCTTGGTTTGATTTTTAAAGCCAGATTATAAAGGAATTCCCTATTGGGTCTTCTCTTTCAAATGTAGATCACTAGAGCAGTCTTCTTGGCAATATTCAGTGTCATTTCAGGGTCTTGAACTTGAGAGATAGAATTGTTTGGTGCCTGGTCTTACAAAGAGTCATCTGAGCCCTGTAATAGCTGTCTATATAGTTGCGAATGGGATGCAGTGAAATAAGACCAATAGTGAGCTGTTTTTGAGTGGTGAAGAGTGATTTCAGAACAACGTGTCAAAGCAGCTCTAAGGGACGATGTTTTAGTAGCCACCTATAATTCAGAGATTTACATTTATGAAAAGAATTATAATGATATCTTAATTGCTCTGAGGATGTCTTTTCAAAGGAATTGTAACAGAAACAGTTTCTCCAGAGGAACTGAGAAACCGGAGGAGATGGCTTTATTGCGAAAGAGCGACGAAAGCCTTCTGCCCTAGAAGTTAACGTGTGCAGATCTCTCTGGCAAATAATAGCTCCGTTTCAATTCTGTTCTGTTTGATGAGGATTCAAAAAGTCTTAATCAAATCTAGCAGTCATCTCTACTTCTTTCTCTGCAAATCTCCCCGATCTTGAATTATGAGATCTTTATCTCTCAAAATAAAACACCATTTGTTAAAGCCTTTTCAAATTAAGAATAAAATCATCAAAACTAATTGTTTGTTAGCATCAAATAAATATATATTTTTTTTAGTTTGATAATTGTTTGTAAGCACTAATCAGTGGGTGGAGTCACAAAAGAGAGGAGGGAGCCCATTGAAACAATATATGTAATTTGTTTGCATTATTATTTGAGATAATTACAAAGCAGACGTTAAAAAGCTATTCTTTATCTTTATACCAGAAGAGGGGGAAATCAGGAGGAGAGGAAAAGCACAAGAACACCCAGCCATTGTCAGCTGCTCTCTAAAATATTGCTGGATTCACTGTTGTCGAACATTAGCATTACTAAGAATGCCAGGGACAGAAGTGTCACGTTGAATGTACAATGATGACTTCATAGGAAGGCAAAGCTGAGGATATGACCAGTTTGCAGTCACAGAGAAATCAGCTTTAATTAATTTGAGTGCCAGCTCTGTGTATAATTACACAGCATGAGAGTTTGCATGCAAATGCAGAAATGCTGATTGTTCAAATACTTGCACTTGCTCATTAATACGTTGGGACTAAACAGGGCTGGCAAGCAGACAGGGTACAGCACACTCGGTGCCTGCAGGCTAATTTGTATTATACTGTAGTTAGCAAACAGATTTCAGATGTTTCTCCTTTCTTTAAATAATAAGCACAAAAATATGTGTGTCATTTTCATCTGTGACATACCTTGTTTTCTTCTTGATTAAAATAAAATGTTTTCAGTTTATAAAGAACTGTGGAGGGTAAACTAAACATTGCTTAACCACTGATTTGTGACTACTTGATGTCAGTAACATTTACACCAGCTCCAAGTTATTGCTAGCTGATATTTCATGTAATTATCCCAAATGGTCACTATTTTTTTTTTCATAATTGACAAAACTATATTCAAACAAGGTAAAATTTATGATTAAATCCAAGAGGGCACTAGGCAATGGTCACATTTGACTACTTACTCCTCCATCAAATCTAGTATCTTTTATCTAGCATCGACTGTGGCAGGAGGCTTCAGGAGAACTGAACTATATTGATGTCTCTGGGAAAGTCCTTAATCCTAAAATGTACTAAGGAGAGATTTTTTGGTTGTTGTTCTAACCTCTGGATCGCGCTAAGCAGAGATCAGCTCTAGCCATATTCCCAACTTCCTTGTCAATGCTCCAAGGGAAAATCCTCCAAAGTCACAATCCCAGAAATATAAACATGATATATATATATATATGTATGTATGTATATATTTCTGGTGAAACAGCTGGTGGGTTTGAACTGCTGACCTTGTGATTTGAAGTCCAGTGCTTATCCTATAGCACCACACCAGGAGTATGTGTGTATGTATACCAACATTTCAGTGTATTTTAATTCCACAAATGTGTATTAAGCCATTATTCCTGTCAGATACTACAAAGCAGAGGATAGACAATAGGGAGCAAGACAGATACAGTCTTTGTATTTGACATCACTCTTTTCTCTCAGGAAGGGTCTTAACTCAGTTTCTCTGGGAAATACTGCTATTAGCAGCTATTACCTTGGGGAAAGTCAACATCGCAGAAACTTCAATCTATGCCTTTTTGTAAATACAGTTCTCAGGGCCCCTCTGGGACACTAACCTGTTCTCTGACATTTCTTCAGCCCTCTTTTTGTGCCCCCAGGGTTAAATGGAGATGGTAAAAGGATATGTGAAACAGTATGAGGCAAACACAAAAGTTTTAGAAGAATAAATTGAAGAGGGAAACTGTCAATTCACTTCTCCAAAAGCCTGTATCTGTTAGAATAAATATTTCTCAAGGGGGAAGAAAAATTGAACACATAATCTAGATGAATATGGGCACTTCAAACCATTTGGCCTATCCAAAAGTAAGTCGTCATCTGCCTAAATGTTCTCAGTCAGTTCAGTATATGACACACTAAGGAACACAAGTCCAATTGGAGATCATGATCTTTACTTCCTAACAAATCTATTTAATGTTACACTGCCAAGTACTTCACATAGATGTGTGGCTCTGTGCATAGACAAAGAGAGAAAGTGACTATAAAAACAGTACTTTCCCTTCAGTCTTCCATTTCATTTTTTTTTATAATTCTCTCAATTTACATATCAAAATTATGCAAGAAGGAAATCCAGAATGGTGAAAGAACTCATGGGTCTCTCCATGAGTACCATGATTTCCAGGAGCTAACAGAAGAAAAGATTGAAGTTGTCAAGAACTTCATTCTTCTTGGATCAACTATCAACACTCATGGAAGCAGCAGTCAAGAAATCAAACGACGTATTGCAGTAGGCAAATCTGCTGCACAAGACCTTTTTAAAGTGTTGAAGAACAAAGATGTCAGCTTGAGGACTAAGGTGCGCCTGTCCCAAGCCATGGTGTTTTCTATAACCTCATATGCATAGGAAAGCTGGACAGTGAGTAAGGAAGACCGTAGAAGAATTGATATATTTAAGTTATGGTGTTGGAGGAGAATAGTGAAAGTGCCATGGACTGCCAAAAGAACAAACAGATCTGTGTTGGAAAAAGTGCAGCCAGAGTGCTCCTTGGAGGCCAAGATGGCCAAACTTCGTCTCTCATGCTTCGGACATATTGTCAGGAGGGAGCAGTCACTGGAGAAGGATTTCATGTTTGGTAAGGTGGAGGGTCAGAGAAAAAGAGGAAGACCCCCAACGAGACGGATTGGCCAAGTGGCAGCATCAATGGACTCAAGCATGGCAACAATTATGAGGTTGAACCAGGATCGGGCAGTGTTTCGTTCTGCTGTGCATAAGATTGCTATGGGTCGGTACCAACTTGATGGAACCTAACAACAACAGAGTCCTGATATGGTGCTGCAGATGAGCATTGGACTGCTAACCACAAGGTTGTTGGTTCAAACCTACCAGTTGCTCCTTGGAAACCCTATACAGTATCACTATAACTTAACAACAACAACTCTGATCTCAAATAACTTGCCTTCATAACCCATGCATCAGACATCCAATTTGTAAAATAAATAACTATTACCTCAGAAGTCTCCAAAAATGTACAAATTAAGAAAATGTCATTTGACTGCAACTGAAATATTCAAAAACTATTTGGTATGTGGAAATATTACTATCTTTACCGAGGAAAGCAAAAGCATCTTAAGGAAATTTGTGCACAGGAAACTTTCTAGCGAAGAATTGTGGTGATATATTAAAGGATTTATATTCATCTCTGATGCAAGTAATTTCACGAAGCAATCAAAGAGTAGAAAGGTTAAAGAAAAAAATGCGTGGAGAAGAAAGAAGCAAATTTGACTCTGGCTATGGAAAGTGCTCAGGGAACTTGGGGAAGTGCTAGCCAGATAGATGAAGAAAGCTTGTGACTCACCATAACAGTACAACACATCAGGGTGGTTTAGGATGGTTAATTGTTGTTGTTGTTAAGTGCCAGTGAGTCGGTTCTGACTCATAGCTACTGTGTGTAGGATTTCTGAGGAGCGGCTAGTGAGTTTGAACCACCAACTTTGTGGTTCAAATCTACCTTGCAGTCTAGTGCTTATCCTACAGAGCTACAGCAAAATGGTTAATGGTACTGAATATTACAAAGAATCAGAGCCATTTTTTGTTAGCTGCCATCAAGCTGGTACCAACTCATAGCAACCCTATGCACAACAGAATAAAACACTGCCCAGTCCCGCCAACCTCACAATTGTTGCTACATTTGTACCCATCCCTGCTGCCACTGTACCAATCCATCTATTTGGAGGTCTTCCTCTTTTTCTCTGACCCTTCATTTTACCAAACATGATATCCTTCTCCAAGGACTGGTCCCTTCTGACAATACATACGAAGTATGAAAAATGAAGTCTAACCATCTGGCTTCCAGAGTGCATTCTGTCTATACTTCTTCCAACAAAGATTTGTCCTCTTGTCAGTCGAGGGTACTTTTAATATTCTCCTTCAACACCATAGCTCAAATACTTCAATCCTTCTATGGTCTTCCTTATTCACTGTGCAACTTTATCATGCACATGAGGTTATTGAAAATACCATGGAATGGGTCGTTCGCACCTTATTCCTCAAAGTGACAGCTTTGATCTTCAACAGTATAAAGCAGTCTTGTGCAGTAGATTTGTGTAATGAAATACATCATTTGATTTCTTGACTGCTGCTTCCATGAGTGTTGATGATTTATCCAAGCAAAATGTAGTTTTTAACAACTTTAATCTCCTCTCCATTTGTGAGATTTTTGTTTTCTTTACATTGAGAGGAAACCCATACCAAAGGTTGTGGTCTTTGAGCTTCATCAGCAAGTATTTTAAGTCCTTTTCACTTTCAACAAGCAGATTGTTAATGAGTATTCCTCCAATCCTGATGCCACATTTTTCTTCATATAATCCAGCTTCTCAAATAATTTGCTCAACAAACATATTGAATAAATATGGTGAAAGAATAAAACCCTGGGGCACATCTTTCCTAATTTAAAACCATTCAGTGTTCCCTTATTTTCTTTGAACCAACTGCCTTTTGGTCTATATACAGATTCCTCAGCACAGTTAAGTGTTCCGGAATACTCATTCTCTGAAATTCTGTCCATAATTTGTCATGATCCACACTGTCGAAAACCTTTGTGTAGTCAATAAAGCACAGTTAAACATTTTTCTGCATTCAGCCAAGATTAATCTGACATCAGTAATGCTACATCCTCATTCTACATCCTCTTCTGAATCTGGCTTGAACCTCTGTACAGTTGTAGCTGTTTTTAAATTATCTTTAGCAAAATTTTGCTTGCATGGGATATTTATGTGATTGTCCGGTGATTTCCACATTCTGATGGGTCGGTCACCTCTCTTTGGAATGGACACATATATGATCTCTTCCAGTCCGTTAGTAAGGTAGATTTCTTACAAATTGCTTTGCATCAATTAGTGAGTGCCTCCAGTACTGCATCAGTGTGTTGAAAGATTTCAAATTATATTCCATCAATTCCTGGAGCCTTGTGTTTTGCTAATTCCTTCAATGCACCTTGGACTTCCTCCTTCAGCATCATTGGCTCTTGATCGTATGCTACCTCTTCAAATGGTTGAACATCAACCATCTCTTTCAGGTACAATGACTCTGTATACTCCCTCTATCTTCTCTTGATGCTATTTGTATCATTCAATATTTTGCCCATGCTGTTGTTGTTGTTGTCAGGTGCCATCAAGTCGAAA
>NW_006408520.1:39027171-39051209 GCF_000296735.1 Chrysochloris asiatica | reverse complement strand
TATTGGTCCAGTGGTGAGGATTTTTGTTTTCCTGACATTGAGATGCAATCCATACTGAAGGCTGTGCTCTTTGATCTTCATCAGTAAATGTTGTGGCACTGTGAGTTAATGTACCAGACTGCAAAGCCATTTGAACTGCAAGGTTGGCAGTTCAAGCTCACCAGCTGCTCCTTGGAAACCCTATACAGGGTTGCCATGGGTTGGAATAGATTTGACGGCACTTAGCAACAACATTTTGCACATAGAACCCTTCAATATTTCAATGAAATTTTCCTTCAGATCTATAATCTTGAGTAATGCTGAGCATGTTCTTCCCTTTTGGTTTTGTAACTCCAGGTCTTTGCACATTTCCTTATATAGTCTGACTTTGTCTTCTCAGGAGGCCTTTTGAAATTTTCTGTTCATCTGTTTTTACCTCATTTCTTCCATTTTCTTTAGCATCTCTATGCTGGAGAACAAATTTCAGAGTCTGTTCTTAACATCTGTTTTGGTCTTTTCCTTCTTTCTTGTCTTTTTAATGACCTTTTGCTTTCTTCCTGTATGATGTTCTTGATGTCACAACACTTCTGTTCTTCAGTCTATAGTGTTTAATACATCAAATCTGTTCTTCAGATAACCTCTAAATTCAGGTGAGATATATTCAAGGTCATATTCTGACTCTCGTGGACTTGTTTTCATTTTCTTCAGCTTCAGTTTGAATTTGCTTTTGAGCAATTGATGTTTCATTCCACAATCTGCCCCTGACCTTGTTTTGACTGTTGATATGGAGTTTTTCCATCATATCTTTCCACAGATGTAGTCAATTTGATTTTTGTGTATTACGTATGGTAAAACCCATGTGTGTCGTTATCTTTTATGTTGTCTAGAAAATGTGTTTGGGATGAAGAAGTCCTTAGTCTTGCAAAATTCTATCATTGAATCTCAAGCATCATTTCTATCACCAGGCCCATATTTTCCAACTATTGATCCTTTCTCTTTGTTTCCAATCTTTGCATTCCAATCACCAGTGATGATCAATTAATCTTGAATGCATGTTTGATCAATTTCATACTGAAGAAGTTGGTAGAATTCTTTAATTTCATCATCACTGGCTTTAGTGGTTGGTGCATACATTTGAATAATAGTGGTATTAACTGGTCTTCCTTCAATGTGTCTGGATATTATCCTATCAGAGACAACATTGCACTTCAAGACAGATCTTAATATGTTCTTTTTGATGATGAAAGTGACACCTCCTCAGTTTGTCATTCACAGCATTGTAAACCATGTGATTGTCAGATTCAAAATGACAAATGCCAGTCCATTTCAACTCACTAATGCCTAGGATATCGACGTTTATGTGTTCCATTTTATTTTTGATAACTTCCAGTTTTCCTAGCTTCTTAATTCATACATTCCATGTTCTGATTATTAACAGATGTTTACAGCTGTTTCTCTTCATTTTGAGCTGTGCCCCATCAGAAAATAAAGGTCTCACAAGCTTTACTTCTTCATGTTATCATGGTCAGCTCTGCTTTGAGGAGGCAGCTCTTCCTCAGTTGTATTTTGAGTGCCTTCAAAATACATGATGAACTTGACAGGTTCATTTTCTGACACTATTTCTGAAAATTATGGTGCTCTTCATCATGTTTCAATATTCAATATTGTGGTGCTATTTGATGGTGTTCCACAGCTATTCATGAGGTTTTCAGTGATTAAGCATTTGGAATTAGTCTGTCTCTCCTTCTTCTTAGTCTGTCTTATTCTAGAAGGTCAGGTGGCATAGCTTCCAGCATTCCACACAAACCACCACAGCACGACAAACTTAAAGTCGAGTCATAGAAGAATAAAAAATCACACAATGATTCAGCAGTGATGAGATCAACAAGAGCAATTTCCAGAGACTCCTTGATGCAGAATCCATATTTCAAGATTACATAGATGAAAACAAAAGGGAAAACACTAAAAAAACAAAAAAAAAAAAACCTAGAAAGTGAAGAATTTGGCCATGTTTATAAGAAAAAGAGCCAGTGGAGTAGGAACAATTGGGAGCATTAGTAACTGTTTCATATTGGTAACAATTGTCTTTATTATTTCCCTTCTTTTGGTGACTGTAGGTTCATTCTGTGGGTCTGCTTCTAGTTGTTGAAGGTGCTGTGTTAATGTGTTGATTTTGGCTCTTTCCTCTTTTTGGATGTGTGCATTTATCACAATAAATTGTCCTCTCAGGACTGCTTTCGCCATGTCCCAAAGATTTTGGTATGTTGTGTTTTCATTCTCATTTGTTTCTAAGAACTTTGTGAATTCACGTTTTATTTCTTCTTTTACCCAGTCGATTTTCAGCAGGGTGTACCCAGTCACTTTTCAGCAGGATGTTGTTCGGTTTCCATGTATTCGACTTTATTGCTTTGGTTTTCTTATTGTTGATTTCTAGTTTTATAGCGTTGTGGTCTGAGAAGATGCTCTGTAGAATTTTGATGGTTGTGAATTTATGGAGGCTTGCTTTGTGGCCTAACACATGGTCAATTCTGGAAAATGTTCCATGAGCACTGGAGAAGAATGAGTATTATACCATTGTTGGATAGAATGTTCTGTATACATCTATGAGGTCAAGTTGGTTGATTGTGTTGTTAAGTTCCTCTGTAGCATTGTCGAGTTTCTTTCTGGTTGTTCTATCCCTTTTCGAGAGTGGTGTGTTGAAACCTCCTACTATAATTGTGGATTTATCTATTTCTTTCTTCAATTCCATTAAGGTTTGCTTCATGTATCTTGGTGCTCTTTCATTGGGAGCGTATATATTTATTATGGTTATGTCGTCTTGCTCAATTGACCCTTTGATCATGAGATAGTGTCCTTCTTTGTCTCTTATGCTGGTTTTTATCTTTAAGTCTACTTTGTCAGAGATTAGTCATATTGGTAACAATTGGAAATGTTATCATTAATGGTGCAAGAATTAGGTAGACTTCAGGTAACTATGCTAGATCTAGAGATTGGTGATAGAAAATGTGAGGTGGAGGTGAGGGAAGTTGGGCAGGTATGTAACAGATGCCTTTAATCTTTGTGAACCACTGGCTGAGATCATCTCCCAGGAAAACATAGAAAAGAGTGAATCTGACACAGAGAATAGATGACTTGACTTTCTCACCAAAAAGGAATCAGAGCAAAGTAATTTATAATTAAGCAGAGAAATGTAATTTTAAAATTGAAACTATTCATTGCAAAAGCTTCACTTATATATCCACTTGTGACAGAGAATGAGTTGAGATGGACTTGTGGCCCTGTGGTTATAGTGTTCGACTACTAAAGGGAAGGTTGGCAGTTCGATCCCACCCAACAGCTCTTTGGGAGAATGGTGTGGCAGTCTGTTTCTGTAAGGATGTTCAGATTCAGAAATCCTATGGAGCAATTCTGTTCTGTCCTTACAGGGTTGCTCTGAGTTGGAATCAACTTGATGGAATGGGAATGATCTGTAAACTTATATTCTCCAATGTCCATACATATAAAGAGGTTTTGATAAGTTAACACTCTTGCATTCTATCCTGAGGAAGAAACTATGGGGAAAATATGAGCACATGAAGTAAAGGAGACAAATAATAAATAGAACAACATAGTCTATGGGGGAAGCTTGCCATCTGTTCTAAGCTATGCTTCCTCCTTGTCACAATGACCTTGCTGTTGACAGTAAAAGCATTTATTTAACAGATGGAGAAAAACCAGTTCAAAGCTGCCTAGATATCCCTTGCTCTTATTACTTCCCTTATTACGCAGTCTCTGAATCCTGTTAGTTTATACACCCTGGACATCAAAAGCAGGTCTTCTGAAAGGCACTCTTAACACAATACTTGTGCATTACTTGGGAAAGAGAGAAGGCTCTAGAGGTTTGACTCTCTTCTTAATACATCTGAATTACTGTTAACATTTCAGGATAGGTTTGTTCTTATGGTTAGCTAGTTATTGGGGTTTTCTTGCCAGAAAACAGGAGTCTCTCATTCACGGAGTGAATCCTGGTGGGGAAAGGGAGTAGCTGAACTGGGTTTGGTCAAACAGCAGTACTGTGCATTACGAGATTCCAGGACAGACTTGTCATTGTGGCATGGGATGTCTTGTTGTTATTAAGTGCCATCAAGTCAATTCTGACCCATAGCGACCCTGTATAGGGTTTCTGAGGAGTAACTGGTGAAATTGAACCGCCGACCTTGCAGTTCAAACAGCTTTGCAGTTTGATGCATTAACCCACAGAGCCACACCAGGACGCCATGGGACGTCTCGGCCCATCAATTGCACTCAATAGATAAAATAAAACAGGGGGAAAAAAAGCCTTGAAATACTTCTAGGCTGCTACTTGCTACTACTCTATTTCTTTTTTCTTTGTCATAGGATCCTTGCTTCTGCTTTCCTCTTCCTGACTTTTATCAGATCTCAAAACTAAAAGTCTTTTCGATGAAGTAAAAGTTGGTAGCATGCAACAAGACCTCATCTACCCTGAGACCAGAAGAACTAGATGGTGTTTGGCTACCATTGCCAACCATTTTAATGAGGGCGACAATAAATTGACTCTGATACAGGAAGAGACTGTAGAATATAGCCTCAAAAAGAAAGGAAGGAAGGAAGGAAGAAAGGAAGGAAGGAAGGAAGGAAGGAAGGAAAGAAGGAAGGAAGGAAGGAAGGAAGGAAAGAGAAAGAAATGGAGCAGGAAAGAGAGAAAAGAAACCTGGTTTATGGATTGGTTGAAACTGGCAGACTCCCAAAGACTATTTGCCCTGAAATACTTACTCTTCAATCCTTAAACTGAAACTAACCCCCCTAGGCCACCTTGTAACTAAATAATACCCATAAGTACTGTGCTCCTTAAAAAACCACCTATATGAAGTCAACAAATTATTTTAAAACACAGACAGGGAAAATAGAACAACTAGAACAGAAATAATGAGTATGTTTACACATTGTCAGGAATGTAACCACTATCGCTGAAAAATGTTTGTAGAAATTGTTGAATGGAAACCTAAATGGCTGTGTAAACCTTCACCAAAAACACAATTAAGCATTAGCAAAAAAGAAAAAAAAGTTTGTAGCATGTAACAAGTAGGGAATGTTGAAGGCTTTTAAACACAAGAAGGATAATGAACCCCACTGAACTCAAAAGATCACTGAGCACCTACTTTATGTCAGACATTCAAGTATGACTGTTAGGGGACTGAGGATAAGACTGTGAGGCCCTGAACTCACAAACTTGCCAGCTACCAAGACTTGCTATGGAAGCAAAAAAGAAAGAGATTTCTTCTAAAAGAGAGAAAAAAATAATCTTGTCAAATCAGATGATGAGAATGCACATACACATGAGCAAAACTTTGTTTTAGTTTTTTTTTTTTTTTTTTCCAACCAACAGTATATAAAGTGATATATACTGGAGGAGGAAGAACTTACAGAACATTTAGGAGGCCATTGGGATTGTCTACAGATGTGAGAGGATGAAGAAGAAGATATAAGTGGTACAGATATACAAGAGAAAGAATTGACAGGCTTTTTCAAATTATTTCAGAAAGGAACAAGAATGCATTCATATTTGACTTTGGGGTTTCAAATCTTGGCTTTTTTTGTTTCTTTTTTAAGTTGTAATAACTTTGTGTGTATATATGTGTGTGTGTGTGTGTATGTGTGTGTGTGTGAGAAAGATGTGGCAGTCCACTCCCCTGAAGATTACAGCATTGGAAACCCTACAGGGCAGTTAATTCTGCTTTATCCCATAGAGTTGTTATGAGTCATCATTGCCTCAATGGCAGTGTGTCTTTTTAAAATTTATGTCATTATAAAAGAGCCCTGATGGCACAACTACTAATTAAAAGGTTGGCAATTGGAATTCACCCAACTACTTAGAGAAAGATCTGGTGATCTGCTTCTGTAAAGATTGTTGCTGCTGTTGGTAAGTTTCACTGAGTTTGTTCAAATCATAGCAACCCTATATAGGGTTTCCAAGGATCAACTGGTAGGTTTGAACCATCGACCTTGTGGTTCAAGTGACCTTGCAGTCCAGTGCTTATACTACGGTGCCACACTAGAACAATCTAGAACGTCCTATAAGGCAGTTCATTTCTGTCGCATGGGGTCACTGTGACTCAAAAAAAACCCTGGACCTCAAGGTCGGTTTGAACCACAAAGTCAGCAGTTCAAACTCACCAGCCTCTCCTCAGAAACCCTATAGAGGGTCACTATGAGTCAGAACCAACTCCACAGCACTTAGAAACAACAACATACTAACCAAAACCAAATCTACAGCCATTGAGTCTGTTCCAACTTATAATGACCCTATTGGACAGAGTAGAACTGCCCCTTTGGGTTTCCGAAACTATAAATCTTTATGGGAACACATAGTCTCATCTTTCTACAGATAGTAGTTTCAAACTGCTAGCCTTGTGGTCAGCAGCCCAACCCTAACATTTTTTAAAATAGCAAACACAGGGGGAGATGGAAATATGAGAATGAGATAGTGATATTGACATGGACATACTGGGTTTTTTGAGTTTCTGGAAACTTATCCTAGTGGAAAAAAGTAGTGGGCAGGTCAACCAAGGATCCAGCACTCTTGAGGAAACAGCAGGCCAAGACAGAACTGTGGCAGTTTCTGCCAGGAAGACTCAAATTGTAGAGGAGACTGTCAATGAAGAGAAAGAACCAAGAGAGAAGGGGGCTGATGAATAACATTTTAGATTACATATGTGGAAAGTGCAAACAAAAGTAGGGAGGCAGAAGTTGTAGTCACACAGTTAAAAAGAAAACCAGGAAAAGTCCAAAGAAAAGAAGGGTGGAGAGTTTCTGGAAGGAAGGGCTGGTCAGATGGCAAGGGGAAGAGAGAGACTGGGAAGATGAAATATGAGAGCATTGGATGTTGCAATTAATTAGTCATTGGTAACTTTCAGAAGAGATATTCCATTAAAATGGTGTGAAGAGAAGTCAAATTGTTAGTTGATAAGGACTTACCAGATGGCTGAAGTATATTTGAATATTGATACTAAAGCAAAGCATTAAGCTTTTAAGGAGTTTATCATTAAATTAGAGGAAAAGAAGGGAAGCAATAAGGACTGGCCCAGACAATCAAGCAGGTGGCACCTGTTTAACCTGGTTGGCTGTACCATTTGAGCAGTCATAGTCCTGTTGTAATTCTGGTTTCTCTCAAGCTCCTACTTCCTATTGTAAAGTGAAGATGGGTAGGAGTTTATGGGGAAGAGTTGATGATGCTCAAAGATGACTAAGGTTGTAAATGACAATCAGGTTCTTCCTACAATTCATGCTTAGGAATTGAAAGAATTTCCCACCCCATTCATTGCCCCTGGCCTATTTTATCTTTTTTTGAGAGCAGAGTTTAACTTGATTGGTATGGGTACAACTGTCTTACACGGCACACCTATTTTAGAAGTCCTTGAGAAGATCTTTTTCATGTAAAGGTGTGTCCCTCAGCTATTGGTGACTTTTAAAGGTTATAGCATTCTTAGGATAGTTTAGTTATCCATATAGCCAAATCACTGGAGTTGTTAAGTGCCTTTGAATTACCATGCATAAAGTTTCTAAGGAATTGGTGGTGGGTTTGAACTAACAAACTGTGGTTAGCAGTCCAGTGCTTATCATTTTGTTCTTAAGTGCCGTCAAGTTGGTTCCAACCCATGGCAACCCTGAATAGGGTTTCTGAGAAGGACCTAGTGAGTTTGAACCACCAATCTTGCCATTCAAACCAACTTTGCAGTCCAGCACATTAACCCACAGAGCCACACCAGGACTCCTTTAATCTTCCTATTATAATCTTACTTTAAGAAACTGATATTGCACTGTAGGATAAGCAGTGGACTACTAATCACAAGGGCAGTGATTCAAAGCCACCAGCTGTTTGTTCCTTGGAAATCCTTGGACATTGTGGTTCACAATACAGTTCGTATATATGGAGTTGTTGCTCTCCTTTGTAAGAATATATACACTACTTACTTAATTCTGAAGAGTTTTGTATCTGTATACAGTACATAAGGAGTCCAGTTGGTGTTGTTAGGCATTAGGCTGCTAACTGAAAGCTCAGTGGTTCAAACCCACCAGCTGCTCTGTAAAAGAAAGATGTGGTTGCCTGCTCCCATAGAGATTTCTAGTTTCAGAAACCCTATATCAAATTAATTGGATGGCAGTGGGTTTGGTTTGGTTGCTATTGTTATGTGCTGTCGAGAGACTCTGTATACGATTTCCGAGGAGTGACTGGTGAGTTTGAACCACCCACCTTGTGGCTCAAACCCACCTTGTGGTTCAAATTGACTTTATGGTCAAGTACTTATCCTACAGCACCACATCAGGCCTATATGTAGGGCGCCATGAGGTGCAGTGGTTTAAGCTCTTGACTGCTAACTAAAAGATCTGTAGTTCAAACCCATAAGCCACTCTGCCAGAGAAAGATGTGGCAGTCTGCTTGTGTAAAGATCACATCCTTAGGAACCTTGTACTTCAATAGGGCATCTATGAGTCAGAATTGACCCTACAAGAGTGGGTTTGTTTGTTTTATAGTCATTTAAGTGTGTGTGTGTGTGTGTGTGTGTGTGAGTATGTGCATATACACACACTTTCACACACCAGGGAAGCACCTTCATAAACTTGCCCTGCATGGTTGTTGGTTTATCTGTCAAAGAAATTCATTACCAAGAGAATGTCTGGCTTTATATGCTTACTAAATTTTTTTAAAAAATGTTTTTCATTATATTTATGCAAACATAACTTGGCTAGCTCATAATTTACCAAATGCAAGCATTTGTCAAGGTTATTTCCAATCACTCAGAAAAAATGTGCCTTTGTGTATTTTGATTATTTAAAGCAATTTTGTTATTTGTATGTGCAGCCAGAACAGCATGACTGTCTTCACTAAAGAAGTGGGAAGGCTCTTAATTTTCATACATGCATGTGCAAAAGTAGTTTTGATTGTTTAACCAAGGCACAGATAATAGTGATGAGAAAATAAATGTTTTTGCACATATTAATTTAACTTGGTGCTTTGTAAGAAGGTTAATGCAAAGGAAAATGCCACCTGTGTATGCTAAAAAATATAGAAGCTCAATTGCATGTTGAAGAATTCCTTATCATTTTGAAGAATAATAATTAGGATACTTTCCTTATATAGGACTATCTCTCATGTGACCACATCTTATTTATACACATCAACTTAAAAATAGCATTTTTTTGTTGTTGTTTCTTTTGAGCTTCTGTAAGCTTTATACTGGACTCTGGAGTTGTCAGGGATAAAATATTCTTTCAAACTTGGTTACTTTGCCTTGTAATAAATCAGTTCATTGCTCATTACATGGGTTGATTCCTTTTCTGGAGTCCTTATGCTATACAAATGTTTAATGGGTATTTGCTTGGCTGTTAACTAAAAGGATGGAAATTTGAGTTCACCTGAGGTACCAAAAAAATGAGTCATTGAAAACTTTAAGGAACACAGTTCTCTTCTGACATGCACAAGGTTACCTTAAGTTGGAGTCAACTCAATGGACAACTGATACTGATATTATTTCCCTAGAAATAGGTAGGGGAAAAATAAACTGATTCAAGTCAAGACATTAAAAACTACTTTCCTGGATATGGGTTTCTAGTGTGGTGCTGTAGGATTAGCACTGGAATAAAAACCACAAGGCTGGCAGTTCAAACCCACCAGTAGCTCCTTGGAAGCCTTATACAGGATCACTATGAGTTGGAAGTGCCATCACTAGATGGCACTTAATGACTCCAGAATATAGTACCCTACATAACTGTGAAATCTTTTCCTTGTTGTTTTTTTTCTGATCTATTTCATTGAACCTAAGATATTATAAATCGTGAGATGCATTTGTTTTATACTTCACAAATAAAATGTAAACTCTGCCCATGACTGAACAACATATCCTAATTTCAAAAATGTCAGAATAGAGGGGGAAAGATGTATCTGACAATGGATATGATGCATCTACAGGATTCTTGGCAGCTCATGGATATAATATGGCAGCTACGTCTGCACAACTAAAAGGTGCTAATTTAGTGATAAGAAAACATGTATTATCTCTTCCATTCAATAGAACATAAAAAAAAAAAAAAAACAATAACCCTGAGTATTCTCAAACTGTATTCACTTTTCCCATACATGCAGTTAAATAAAAATTTTAAACCACCTCTTTTAAGAGAAATTACTTTGACTTGAAGGGAGCAGAATAGCTGTGCCAAAAAATCATAGGGTTTAGAATATTTTTTAAGTTTTATTCTTGTTTTTGTGAGACTTCAGATAATAAATTAATCTAGTTCAGACTCTCTTTGTTCACATAGTCTCTGCCCTCAGTGCCCCATTGCCTGTCTGCTAGTCAGTCTTCCCCTTCCATACCTTTCTGGGTATCCTTTCAATACAGGTAACTGGAACACAGTTGGGTATTAAATATTCTTTTAAATGCCATTATAAAACAATGTGAAAAAAAAACAATCAACCAGAAAGTCTCAAAAGGTGTTACAATCATCCCATTCTATCCCAAGTAGATTGCTACAAAATGAATAAATTGAAAGTGAATCAAATAAATTGAATGATCTTGCTGTCAGATCATTGACTTTAAGAAAACCAACCTGTTTTTCTGCCCTCATCACCACCATCAATACCTAACTCTGTACCTTGGCAAGTAGTTATTTCCCAATAGATGTTCCCTGAGTGATTTAAGTATTGATCAACTGTGATCAAAGAACCTATTTCCTTATCTCAATTTTGGAGACAGGTGTTATGATACAAGAACAAAGTTAAGGGGGAGATTGTAATATATTTCAACTGATGTCCTCAATTAGTATGTATCAAAATCATTTCTTTCATAGTGTTCAATCCCTTAAGTATTACGGACCGTATTTAGTTATTCAACTCCATCCAGCCCACCAGTTAAATGAATATGTCTAAAGCATCTAGTGAGTGCCAGGCACTCTGGATACAAAGATGAATACCGCTGCCATCTACTGCAACAGGTTTCAAACTTTTTGTCACAGGGTTCTTTTTACTCGCAAAAATGATGGAGGGTCCATAAAAGTTTTTGTCTATGTGGCTTATTATCTCTGAATATTTGTCACATTAGACATTAAACTTGAAATTTAAAAATTTGTTTATTAATTCAATTACAAGATCTAAAATAACCTATTACATAGTAGAATATATCTTATGAAAAACAATACTTATGAAAATGAAAAATTATTCTGAAAACTAGCATTTTTTTACAAATATATTTGATGTCTAGGTTAAAAGAGGACAGCTAAATTTTTATATCTACTTCTGTATTAATAGTTGCAATGCATTATTTTGGCTGATGTATAAATGAAGAAAACGGGCACTGCATGGGTATGTAGTTGAAAAGGGGAGGCATATTTTAATAGCCTTCTCAGAAAACTGTGATGTTCTTTTATACCAAACCAAACCTCAACCAATAGTAGTTTATTAAGGGTAGTTGCCAGGTGAAATCTGAAACCCCATCAATGAACTTTAAAAAATTTTGTTGTATTAGAATACATTGGACTAAATGTGGCACTATGCATTAATGCACTGTGCTGCAAAGTTGGTTTGATCAGAAAGGTTAGTGGTTCAAACTCACCAGCCATTTCTCAGAAACACTATGCAAGGTCATTATGAATTTTACATGGGTCTTTTACCCATGCTTTTGTTGTCACATGCCATTGAGTCAATTCAGACTCATAGCCACCCTGTATAGGGTTTCTAAGGAGCAACTGGTGGGTTTGAACTTCCGACTTTGTGGTTTGCAGTCCAGTTCTAATTTTTTAAACATCCATTGGTCATTTGGTAAATATTGCTTCACTGAGTTATGTAGGTTTTCCAAACATTGGAATATTTCATAGAACAATAAAATTGCCACAATGACAAGGAATATTAAAGAGACAGTGGGAAAATTCCCTTGCCAAAACAAGAGCAAGAACAAACTGTGGAACAGATCATCAATTACTCATATACAAGTTCAGGCTGAGGCTGAAGAAAATGAAAACAAATCCATAAGAGTCAAAACATGACCTTGAGCATATAATACTCAAGAACAGAATTGATGCATTAGACACTAATGATGAAAGACCAGAAGAATTTTGGCATGACATCAAGAACATCCATCATACAGAAAGAAAGCAAAAGGTCATTAAGAAGACAAGAAAGAAGGAAAAGACCAAAATGGATGTCAAAAGAGACTCTGAAACTTGCTCTTCAGCATAGAGATGCTAAAGCAAAGGAAAGAAATGAGGAGGTAAAAGAACTAAGTGGAAAATTTCAGAGAGCAGCTCGAGAAGACAAGTCAAATATTATAATGACTTGTGAAAAATCTTGGAGTTAGAAAACCAAAAGGGAAGAACTTACTCAAAATTTCTCAAGCCTCAGCTTGAAGTATTGAAGGATTTTATGGACAAAATATTGAATGATGGATGCAGAAATAATCAAAAGTAGATGGAACAAATATACAATTACCAAAAAGTTATAGTCAATGTTCACCCATTTCAAGTGTTAGCATATGATCAAGAGACAATGGTACTGAAGGAAGATGCCCAAGGTCCATTGAAGGCATTGGAAAAGAACAAGACTTCAGGAATTGATAGAATACAAATTGAAATATTTCAACAAACTGATGCAACACTGGAGGCACTCACTCACCTATGCCAAGAAATTTTGAAGACAGCTACCTAGCCAACTGATTGGAAGAAATCCATATTCTTGCCCATTCTAAAGAGAGGTGACCCAAAGGAGTGCAGAAATCATCAGACAATATCATTAATATCACATTCAAGTAAAATTTTTATAAAGATAATTTAAAATTACTGCAACAATACATTGACAGGGGCTGTCAGAGGTTCAAGCCAGATTAAGACTAGGATGTAGAACAAATAATATCATTCCTGATGTCAGATGGATCTTAGCTGAAAGTATAGAACACCAAAAAGATGTTTACTTGTGCATTATTGACTATGCAAAGACTTTCAACTGTGAGGATCATAACTAGCTGTGGATAGCATTGCAAAAAATGAATATTTCAGAACACTTAATGTGCTCCTGAGGAACTTGTGCATAGACTAAAAGGCAGTTGATTTAACATAACGAGGGGACACTGAATAGTTTAAAATCAAGAAAGGTGATTCCAGGGTTGTATTCTTTCACCATAGTTATTCATGTATGCTGAGCCAATAATTCAAGAAATTGGATTATATGAAGAAGAACATGGCATCAATTTTGGAGGAAGATTCATTAATAACGTATTGTTGTTGTTGTTGTAAAGTGCCGTCGAGTCGGTTCCGACCCATAGCGACCCTTTACAGGGTTTCCGAGGGTGTAAATCTTTACGGGAGTAGAAAGCATCATCTTTCTCCCGCTAACAACCTATAGTATGTATTTTAATTTCTCTTTTCTTTCAGCAAGCAAGGTTGTATTATCTGCATAACAACCTATAGTATGCAGATAATACAACCTTGCTTGCTGAAAGAAAAGAGAAATTAAAATACATACTGATGAAGGACAAAGACCACAGCCTTTGATATAGGTTTCATCTCAATGTAAAGAAATAAATCCACACAACTAGACCAATAAATAACTTTATGATAAATGGAGAAAAGATTGAAGTTGTCAACGACTACATTTTTCTGAGGTTAACCATCAACACTCATGGAAGCAGCAGTCAAAAAATCAAATGACGTATTGCATTAGGCAAATCGGTTGAACAAGACCTCTTTAAAGTGTCAAAGAACAAAGATGTCAGTTTGAGGACTAAGGTGCTCATGACCCAAGCTATGGCATTTTTAATAGCCTCATATGCCTATGAAAGATGGACAATGAAGAAGAAAGACCATAGAAGAATTGATGCATTTAGGTTATATTGCTGGAGAAGAATATTAAGATTGCCATGGACTGCCAGAAAAACAAATACATCTGTGTTGGAAAATGTACAGCCAGAGTACTCTTTGGAATCCAGTCTCTCATACTTTGGACATGCTATCAGAGGGACCTATCCCTAGGTAAGGACATCATACTTGGTAAAGTGGAGGGTCAGCAAAGAAGAGGAAGACCCTCAATGTGATAGATTTGCACTCTGGCAGCAACAGTGGGCTCAAGTTTAACAAAGATTTTAAGGATGTTGCAGGACCTGCCATTTTTTTGTTCTGTTGTGCATAAGGTCACTGTGAGTCAGAACCAACTCCATAACATGTGACAGCAACAGCAATGGCTAGTCATTGTGAGCATTTCTTTATCTACATGTTTGCATTTAAATGTCTTCCTTGGTGAATAGTCTGTTCACTTCCTCTGACCATTTTTTAATTGAATTTTTTGTTCTTCTGTTGTTGATAGGTCTACATTTTCTGTACATTTTAGAAATTAGTCTCCTGTCTTATATGTCACTGCCATTTTCCCCCCAGCCTGTGATTTCTTCGTTTATTTATTTTTTTCTCTCTAATACATGTTTATTGATAAGCTCCTATTTCCTAGTGACTTTTCAAAGAACTAAACTGATGTGTGCCATTGAAGCATTCAAAATATACAGAGAAATAAATATTGCTCAGGATGAAATGATTTTCCTCTGGGGGCACTAGACTGGGGAAAGGAGGGGTTGAGAAGGGAAGTAACTGAGGAATTCTTCAGGGAATGGAGGTATTGGACTTAGCAACAGGGTTGTTAATTGGAAAGGAGCCGATGAGAGAGAAGGTGGGAACATGGAATTAAGGGAGGAAGAAATCGTTTCAAGAGGCAAGAGCAGAGACAAAGGCATGAAGGCAAGGTTTTTGGATCAAGTCCTTGGGAAGTAGATGGAACACAGTAATTTGAAGGGAAAGTATACAGTGAGGAGCTGGAAAGGTCAAAGCTCCTTGGATTGACTTGATTTGGCTTAAGTCTTATGCTGTTTGTTGTTATTAGGTGCTGTTACTTTGGTTCCAACTCATAGTGACCCTATGCACAACAGAACAAAACTACCCACTCCTGTGACAGCCTCACAATTGTTGTTACGTTTGAGGCCATTGTTGCTGCCACTGTGCCAAGCTGTCTTGTTGGGGGTCTTCCTTATTGTGACTGATTTTCGATTTTCTATCTTTCTTTCTTTTTATTTTTTTGGATATATAATCATTTAAACAACCAAGGGGCACATTCTGGAAGCCTGTCTCCTGGCTGCCAGCACACAGTCTTTCGCTATCTATGAGTCTACAGTCCTCAGCTGCACAATCTCTCCATCCCATCACCTCTACCTCCATCTCTGGTGTTGCCCTTTCTGAGGTTAGGTTCCCATGTTCATTCAGCTTATGCTCTTCTCTCTTGCTGGTACTAGGGTCCTCTGTTCCTGGAATATAAGATTAACTACTCCCCTCTGTCTTCTTTTATTCTTTTGATGAAATCCTTTGATATATGAACAAGCATCTATTTTTTAGGAGGTTCCAGTCATCTAGTTTGTGTTCTGCTGTTCTTGGTATTATGTTGAAAACAATTTTGACTTTGAAAACAATTTAACTTTGCAAATCCATAAGGTTCTATTAACCTCACTTTGAGAATTGCTACTCTAGAGATTCAAAGGTTAAGGAAGAGATGGATAAATAAACAGAAATATTCTGTGGTTTGTTGCAAGTACAGTGATAAAGGAAAGCACAGGGTCTTCTAGGAGCATTACCCAAGAAGGGCATGCCTGAGTGAGATCCTGAAGGATACCCAATATCAGCTAAATGAAAAAAAGAAGAGTTTTTTCTGATTGACTACTATGCCTGGGAATATTATTTCTGTTTTCTCTAGTAATGTTCTTTAGAAAGTCTAAAGAGATCTCAACATATGGTTCCTATATGGCAATCGAATTCCAAAAAAACATGTATGCCCCATCAAGTAAGGTCATTAGTAAGCTATTACCACTCAGGGTTGAGTTGCTATGGGAATTGGGGAGGGGGGAACCTGGATAGTTGCATTAGATTCTGTGCTGCATTACATAGACATTTTTATGTAGTAGCCCAGATGTCATCTATTTTATGTGCTTCTGGACTCTATGTCCCAACAGGAATAAATTCAAACCAGTTCTCATCAAGGTGACCAGGCTAGATATCATTAACCATTTTAGCTTACACTAAAAAAGGGTGAAAAGAATTGACTTGTATTGAATACCTGATGTGTGAATTGTGGCCTTATAGGCATTACCACATTTAATTATCACAACAATTTGATAAGTATTTATAAAACTCCCATTTTGAAGACCAGGAGACTGAAAGACATTAAGTAATATGCCCAAAGTCACTAAAAGCAAAAAGTATTCAGTTGACTTCCAAGGCAACTCTGTGTGGCTCACCAGTATTTGTTCACACTGTTCTATATTCCTGGGAGCAAACAGAGGTATATCAAGATATTTTATCTCACTGGAGCCCTAATCTACCTAGGTTTGTTGTTGTTGTTGTTGTTAAGTGCTGTCAAGTCAATTCTGACCCATAATGACCCTGTATAGGATTTCCAAGGACTAGCTGGTGAGCTTGAACTCCCGACCTTGCCATTCAAATCAACTTTGCAATCCAGCGCATTAACCCACAATGCTAAACGAGGACTCGCTACCTAGATAGTACATTTATAAGACATTTTTTAAATGTAAAACAAATACAGAATGAGAGTAAAACAGACATCCTGTGAATTGTTTAAGATAAAGCTGGAGACTTCCACGAAATTTTCTCTTTGGAAGGAAAGATCTGGGATCATCGCAGATTGTCCAAGAGTCTGAGTTCATAGTCATCTGTGACTAAGAGTGCTTTTAAGATGCACCACTGAGGGATTCATTCTTAAATCAACAAATGTGTTTTCCTAGTTAGTAGGTCAAGTATGGTTTAGTTATAGATAAAACCCATCTAAAGGTGCTAATAAAGTGCTCATAATTGTTTCCTTTTATTGGTGGAAGTCAAATTTCTAAGTATCTTTCAAAGACAATACCAATGAGTACCAGAAGAAATAAGGCTAGAAGGGAATAAGCAATTATCTTTCATATTTACAAACAACCACTGATGACCTAAGATAATAATGACGATGTTGATGAGGATGTGATGAACACTACCTTTTTTGAATATCTAGTGTGCTAAGCAGTATGCATGAATTCATCATCCCAAGTGTAACTGAACAACAATCTTATAAAGTAATGTTATAATCCCCATTTGTGTACGCATATGTACCCAGACATAATATTTGTGCTTTCATGTTATTCCAGCAAATCTATGAGCTATTATTATCCATATGTTGTTGATGACAAAATTGGTCTCAGAGTGAATAAGTAATTGTCCAAGTTTACATGGTAAGTAAATGATGGAAATATACGCGGAACCCTGTGGGTTTGTCTCAAATGCCTGAGATCTTTCCATATCATGCTGTCTTGGTACTATGTAGCAGTAATTATGTAATTTATTGTCTAAATTTGGATATTTTTTAGCAAAGGGAAATGTTATTAATAAGTTTGCCAAAGCAATATAAATTGAGATTTCCTCAGAAAAGTATAACAAATAGTTAATCTTACTATTAGACAAACATAGAGGTTGTGTGGTATCAAACCTTGTACAAATAGATGTATTTAGATATTTCTTTGTTTTTAAATGTTAACTAATCATTTCACCTTAAGTACATTTTTATAATTTAGGAGGGAAAAGCAGTTCTGTATATGATTAATACCCCAAAATGATTTTTACTTAGCTAAAGGACAGTAGAGTAGAAAATATGCATCATTTATGGTACTTTTTATACAAAATGAAACAGAAGTTAGGTTCAGACTGTAAAGGATAAAGAAGATTTAGAAACTCTAACTCAGTATTAGCAGTTAATGAATATGGCACTCTCTGTGTTCTGAAATATTATAACTTCCTGATTGAGGGAAGAAAGCTCTGAGAAGTAGTTCTATACTTGAATATTTTCCTATTTCAAAAATAATCCTATAACAATAACTTGAGACAGTTTTATATCATTGTGGTTGTTGCTCCACCTTGATCCAAGTATAGGTTAGGGTGCTTGTTTTTTTTCTTCTTCTTTTATAGTTGCTTCTATGCCGGTGTATCAGAGGTGTAAATCTTAATTTGTTTCCAGTAAAAGAATAGTTTATGATTTCTTTTGTTACTTTTTCTTTGATGTAAGTGTTCTCTCCTCCCAGTTTTTAACCTACTTTGTTCAGGGTTTCTGGTGGTTGTTTTTTTTGGGGTTTTTTTCTAGTCTCATATTTTCCCTGCTCAGTATATTTACATAAAGTTAAGTGACTTAAGCTGTTTGTGAAATTATTTTTGGATTTTACTGTTCCTTGCTTTGGCTGCTCTTGATCATAGCCAGATTTATTTTCTAGAAGAAGCTAATTTAGTGAAAAAAAATTTTTTTTCATAAAATAAGTACTGTAAACTTTCAACCAAACAGGCCACTCAAAAGTAAAAAATGTCACATTTGTTCACAAACATATGGGCTTTTATTTATTCATTTATTTAAATTCTAAAAAGGCATACATATATTCTTGAGTGATACAATATGTACCAGCTTCGAACAAACATTTTATCCAGACACTAGGTCTAAACAAAAGAAAGAAGACTGACTTAAATATTACAGTTTACTAGTATGAGATTTTTCTGTGTATATGTGTTTGTGTATTTATGTACATCTTATATATTTTTGTGCTCAAAATTGCCTTTCAACCTTCTAAATCATACTTATTAATCTTTTCAGTTGGCTGGACATAAGAAAAGAAGGCTTTTTCTTGAATGAATATGAAAGTTATTATGTTAAGTGTTGAGTAAGAGTGTGCTGAGCACTTAATGCGATATGACATGCATGGTACTCCCCACAAGCTTACCTTCAAAAGGATGAGACAAAGACAAATATAGATCTGCATACATGTCAAATTGCCAAGTGCTAGGAGGGAAATACCCTTCCCCCCACCCCTCTGATTTTTCTTTCATTGTCTCTTCATGAGACCAAGGGAACAGAAAATAATGAAGAACAGAAGTCAAAGGAAGCAGAGTTATTAGATCCAGCGTGTCCATTAGCAGAACCTGGTATTACAATTAATAGCTGAGGTTTTGAAGCCAACCAGATCAAGGGAGGCAAGGCATCCTTTTCCCACAGGCACCTTTAAGCTTGGCAATGCTGATATTAGGGACAGTTTGTCTCTTCCCTTCCTTTATGGCAACCACTGCCAACATATTCAAAGCCCCACAATGTCATAATTGCTCAAGGTGCTGAAGTATATATCATTTCATATGAAAACAGTACAAGGACAGAGAAAAAAGATGTGATGAAAAGGCATAGCAGAAGGGCCCTTATGCTGTTGTATCTTATACTAATGACCTTCACTATTTGTCTCTAACACAGTTCATCAAATCTTAAAAGTCTCGTTCCAACCTTAAAGAAGGTAGCTTAGAACAGTTGATATTTCTAGATCTGACAGGCAGGGTGGTAACGGAAAGCGTGAGGTCTCTGGAGGCAGAAAGACTTGTGTTTGATCAATCTAGTATAGACTGTACATGACTTTAAGCAAATTCCTAAGATTATTTGAGCCTTCGTTTATTTATCTGTAAAATGGTTATAATAACACTTTCTCCCTAGGATTGTTGCAAGTATAAAATAAATTCATATACTAAAAAAGCATGTGTTATTGTTGTTGTTGTGTGCCGTGGAGTCAGTTCCAACTCATAGCGACCCTGTACAGGGTTTCCGGGGCTGTAAATCTTTACGGGAGCAGAAAGCCTCATCTTTCTCCCGCGGAACAGCTGGTAGTTTCAAACTGCTGACCTTGTGGTTCGCAGCCCAATTCGTAACCACTACGCTACCAAAGCATCTAGTCAGGGGTAATATCAGTCTGTGTTCATTCATTGGCTATTGCTATTGTCATTGGAAATATAGTTATAATCCTAGAAATTATATTTTATTACTGTTAGGATCATTTAGCCCAACAGGCTGAGCAGTCTCTTATCTTCTCTTCCTCTGCGTGCTCAGTACTTTACCCAAAAAAAATCTCTTAAAGGAAAATTAAAGCAGTATAACCAACTGGGTCAGGGGTATACAAAGAAACATTGCCACCACAAACAGCAAATTCAGAATCTAAGACCTGGGTGAAACCACACTAAAGTCACCAAAGGTAGCATAAGAGAGAAAATAAAGCCACAAAAACTCATATATTTTCTAAGAAGGTATGTATAGAAGGTAAATTACTTATTTTGCTTTCTTTCTTGGCATTTTGTTAGGTGTAGCATTTGATCTTGATTAAAATTAAAAAATAAAAACAAGAGTATTAAACTTTTCTGAACCTCAATCTTTTCCTCTGTCAAATAGGAGAAATAATAGACACTACTTCATAGGATTAATGAGTTTTATATGGAATGCTGCTTATAAAGCAACCAACGAAAGCCTGAGTAACCAGTCAGTATGCCTATTATTAGAATCCTGGTGTGGTGCTATAGGATAAGCACTGGACTGCTAACTGCAAGGTCCATTATTCAAATCCACCATCCACTCCTGTTTTCCTGAAACCCTATACAGGCTCACTATGAGATGGAACCAACATGTCTGTTAGTATTATAAATAAGCCTGTATTTAGCATAGGTTGAGCACATTGTCTTCATTTTCCCTTTGGGGGTTTCCCTAAGCAATCTGGATTTCCTAAAACAAAAGTGTGGAGTGATTGCTTCTAGAACACTTGAGTGTATTTGAGAGTTCCTTGAGAGCGAAGCATTCTAGGTTATAAATGTCATGAGCCAGTCATCTATGATTTTCTGCATAGGTCCACAGGCTGGGCTTATTTCCTTTAGAGAGAGACACCACAATAAGTTTCAACAGTTCAGCCACAGCCAAAGGTCATGCAACATGTTTTGGCATTCCACCATCAAAAGTTAATATGACTAATCTGGTTTGATTTGGCAATGAGGTTTTCACCCATTTTGATTGAAATAATAAATATTCCAAAGGGAGTATTACATGTGTGTTAGTCATCTCCAAATAAAGATGAGCATGCTTCTTTGAAAGTTTGACTGTAATAATGGCATAATGGACCACTAGAATACTTTATGTTTGAAATGCATACTTTGTGCACATTCTTGCTTTGCTTGGAGAATTGTGTCACTCTTGCCAAAGTCTTGGGTTTCTTTTACTCCATGCCTGGATTCTCAATTGACACTAATGGGAATTTCACCCTCAAGCACAAGATAGTATATGGAACTAAAATGACAATAACAGAAGGTAAAGAATACATTTTATACATTTTGCTACAGGATATTTTTCTTGACGGTTTCTGTTATAGTCATTGACCATTGCTTAGAAAGATCCATTTGGATACCTGAAAACATAATGTCTCTAGGGGTTAGTCTTCTGAAAATATACTTTTACCCAAACATGTCATCACAAATTATATAAATGAATAATTATAGATCAATCTACATAATTTTAATTTTGTGGTTAGTTAATTACAAAAGCATATCCTTCTGGCACTGCCATTAGTCTGTAAGGTATGTATGCTTCTTTTTTTCAACCTGAAAAAATGGGTTTTGGGATTTTTTTGGGGGTTTTTTTTGGAGAAAATAGTGTCCATGTTTCCTCAAGGAGTCATAATGCAAACTTTGCCATTTACTGAATTGTAAAGTGTGATAAATTCTTTGTAGTTCATGTTCACACATTAGCAATAACCTGTAGAGCAATGAGCTGTTAGGACATCGCATTAAAAAAGAAAACCTATGTGTAAGAAGGAGAAATACAAAGCCCATTTATATGAGTGACCAAATGTCAAAAATGTATTAAAGCAGTTTACGGCTACCCTGTTCATTATTTTGCTGACTTAGGAACCTTGAAGTGTTTTGTATCCATTTCATTATCTGCAAAAGTATGAACTATAATAGAATTTACATAAAAATCCTGCTAGAGAGTCGGGACTTTACTGCACAGTCAGCTCTGCCTCCTAATCCAATCTTCCCCAATGCAGTTGGTATGGCAGTTGCCACACTCAAACAGCGGGATCTCTTTTACAAAGAAAAGTATGAATTTGAGCTGTAAAATGAGCAGACGTATTTTTCTATTACTCTGGATGCTTCCTCTTGCTGAATTTTCATGAGAAGTCTAGCAGGAGGTGTTATTAAATAGCCTCAGAAATTAGCCCCAAAACAATTATCTTGGCTTAGCAATGGAAAAAGACACAGAGGCTTAATGAAAAGAGCATTTGAATATTGGTGATTGAATATCTGTTGGACACCTCTGTAGTTATTAACCCTTGTGGGCAGGATTTCAATTTTTTATTATTTTTAATTGGATTGTTTTTGGAATACAACAGATTAAAAACACTTCTTTTCCCTGTATGACACTCAGAGATCCCCAAGCAAACTGTGTAATAATGGATTCTTTAAAGTTTAGTTTAAACGCTTGTTCAGCATAAATTTGGATACTCATATTATAATAGATTTATAGAAATGCTAAGTAGGAAAGAATGTCTCCAGTTATGTAGCCCACCACCCGTTCCTTGTCATCACTTGCTGCCAATCCATTTGTTTGTGTTTAATCTTAAATTTGGTTTGAGTTAGAATTTTCTATGGATTCCTTTAGAGAATATTACAAATGTTGTTTTTGCTTTGTTTTGTTTTTCATTTGTTCATTGTTTCCTATACACAGTGACGGTGTTGGCTTTCTTAGTTGGGTTCATTCTTTTTCTGTAATCTTTTACCATTCCACATAGTTTCTCTGTCTCTATAGTATTTACTGTTTTTAAAGTATTTGTTGGCTGTTATCATGTCAAATCTTCGAAGTTACTTAGTCAGTTGCTTTAATCTTTCCTCCCAAGCTCCCTCTCAACGTTACCTCCTCAGTCACTTCATCATTTGTTTAAAATTTTTCTCTTAACTCTCTCCAATCTTCCACATATTTCTGGAACTGTGTCTATCCAAACTGAATGCATTTTTCCAGGTGCATCATATATCATTCCCAAAGTCTGGGATGTGATGGCTCTTTGTATACAGCCCAAATGCGAGCAGAGTTTATCTTTTTTCCTGATCATTGTCAGCATGTTGACTCAGAGTGTTGTTGTTTTTTTAGTATGTCCCACTGATTCCTGAGGGAAACTTTCTGCAAATTGATTGTTTTCTAGCTGGTCAGTCTACTTTAAGGATTGTGAGATGAGAGAAAACATGATTTTGTGAATTGTGTTAGAAAATACATCTGGTTACCTCACTCCTCACTTGCTGTTTTAAGAAACAAATATAATTTATTATATTTTTATTGTTAATTATATTTAATTATGAAAATAAAATGGAAGCATATGTAGACAAATTGTTTCTAGGGTTATCAGGGTGAAATAGGAAAACGCAACTCAGTTTAAGGCACAATGCTTCTAGCTATAAAATGGAAAAGGCCTAGACAGAATTTCAAACCTGCCTTATTTAACGTTAATAAGTGGGTTGTCACATTTTCTTCACTGATTCATTGCACTTCTCTTTTACACTACTTCTGAAAAATCAAAGCTGTTTAGAGAAGGTACACATCTGACAAAAAATATATAAAATTAACTATGAGATTTCAGGAAAAAAAAATTAGTAACATTCATTTACATGAATTGTCATCATAAGGAGTTTGGGGTGTATAATACTATTACATGGCTATTAGATGGAAGTTGTTGTTGTGAAGTGTCATCGAGTCGATTCTGACCCATAGTGACCCTGTATAAGGTTTCCAAGGAGCCACTGATGAGCTTGAACCACCAACCTTGCGATTCAAATGACTTTGCAGTCTGACGCATTATAAGCCCACAGCGCCACACCAGGACTACATCTGGTGTGGAAGTAGGCTACATCAAAATCGATCACAAAGTCACCTTAAATAGTGTAAGAAAACACTACACAATACCTAAGAATCCTGGTGTACTGCTGTAAGATAAGCACTGGATTGCTAACCACAAAATCAGCAATTCAAACCCACCAGCCACTCCTCAGAAACTCTATAACAGGTAGCTGTGAGTTGGAACTGACTCGACAGCACTTAATAACAACAAGAATCAATAAAACAGATTTGTAGAACGTGTAAGCCTAGTTTTATAAATGAATCTGTATGTAAATACACACATACA
>NW_006408520.1:39023711-39027065 GCF_000296735.1 Chrysochloris asiatica | reverse complement strand
TATATCATTGTCATAGACTCAACGGACTATCAATTATAAGATAGATCACATCACTGATTTGGTAATAGCATCTCAGAAAATAAACCATATTAAACATGCATACAATATTTTTTTGCTAAATAACATTAACATACATTCATTTATGTAATTATCTCTTACTCTTATCTTATAATCACAATCAAAGTTGACTAAATAACTTTTTTTTTGTATTCTTGGAATAATTTTTAAGCATTTATGCTTGCATCAATAAGGCAAATACAGTTTTTCAATTGTTACCTTTAGTTACATATCTCAGTTAATCCTTTCATGACCGAAGTATTTTCTGCTTTAACATTTTTATTAATATAGGAGTTTTCAACAATGAAGACATGTTGAAATCATGGAAAAAGAAATTTCTTTTGGGGTAATATGAATTTTTATACAATTATGTGGGACATATTTGTACCTCTTGGACTCTAGTAGTAGGATTTGTAGGTGCATCATATATCATTCCCAAAGTCTGGGATGTGATGGCTCTTTGTATGCAGAATCTGTTTCTTCAGATTCACTCAGTTATACAGGACCATACCAGGCATCAGCGTGTACTATTACAACAATAGTAGCTTCCCACAGTGTGGTACTGTGGACTAATGCATCATATTGCAAAGTCATTTGAACTGCAAGGTCAGTGGTTCAAGCTCACCAGCTGCTCCTTGGAAACCCTATACAGGGTTGCTATGGGTCAGAGTTGACTAGATGGCACTTCACAACAACAACAAGATTTAAGAGGCTGAAAAATTAATTGGGCAGTATATGTCCCATGGCTCACAAAAGGGTTGAAACAACACAACAGACCCAATTCTGCAGGTAGTCTTCAGGTACTGTTGACTCAGAGGCTCAAAACTGTCACTATGACCCAGTTTCTCTCAGTATGCTGGTACTTTCTCTTCAACGTAATCTCCATTCTCAACAGGGTTTTCCATTATGGAAACTTCAATAGTTCTAGATCTTAAATCCTCTCAACTATTCCAATAGTGTCATGACAGTTCTTCCTTATCTCTTACAGAAGTTCTGGGCCTGGCTCTCACCAACTTGCATTAAGTTATGTGATCTTCCCTAGTCTCATAACTGTGGGTAGTAACATGGAATTTACTGAGGTACCTAAACTTCATAACATTGTCCAAGAGAACTTTCTTCAATGATGAAAATGTTCTATAATCTGCATTATCCAGTATGAGCGTGACCAATTTCATGTGGCTATTGATCACTTGAAATGTGGATAATGCAATTGAGGGACTAAATTTTAAATTTCATTTTATTTTGAGTAGCTCTGGGGGAAGAGTTGTTGTTGATGATGTTAGGTGCTATCAAATTGGTTCTGACTCATAGCAACCCTATGTATAAAAGAATAAAACACAGCCTGGTCCTATGCCATCCTCACACTCATTCCTATGTTTGAGCACATTGTTGCAGCCACTGTGTCATCCTATCTTGTTAAGGTCTTTCTCTTTTTTGCGGATCCTCTGCTTTGCCAAGTGTGACGTTCTTACAATGTATCTAAAGAACGTAGGCAAAGTGTCGCCATCTTTGTTTCTAAGGAGTATTCTGGCTGTGCTTCTAAGAGTTTATTCACTTAGTCTTCTGGCAGTACATGGTATATTTAATATTCTTCACCAACATCATAATTTAAATACATTAATTCTTCTTCAGTCTTCCTTATTCATTGCCCATCTTTCTCATGTGGGATAATAGATCATTTAATGAGTAGTGAGAAATATAGATGCCAAGCAGTAAAAACAAAAATGTTCACTACATTTGTGTCCTACAACTTGAATTTTTTATTAACTCTTGGACTGATAGTTTAATTTTACATAATATAACTCATATATTACCTGTATTATTTCTGTTTTTTATTGCTTTGTTTACGTTTTCTCAAATTTGCATCCAGTAGGAACTTTGGACTAATAGCTGTTCAGACCTCACTCTTTTGTCAAGGATTCACATTCTGTAACTGAGTTGTCTTCTATGATACTGTGTTGCTTCACCCTCCAATCTTTTCCAAAAAACATTTTAAATAACAAATATGGATCAAACTTAAATTAAAATTCATGTGAAATTTTCAATATAAATAGCTAAACTGAAGTGACAAAAGTGTTAATCATTTTGTAGGCATATTAATCTCAGATATGCGCAGTTACCATTGTATTGCAATGTACTCCTTTGACTGAAATATTGACTTTTTTTTTTCTTTTGACATTCATTCATTTTTTAAAACTGACGCATTCATTGATTCAACTAAGTCCCCAAGACAGACAAAGTTCCTACCCTCAATGGAGCTTATTATCCTTAATTTTAGATACAAGGAAATGTGAAATACCATATATCTTAGCAAAAGGTGCCAAATGAATACAGGTTTATCATAGAAAATTGAGAAATATCGAGAAAAAATATTTTCTGTAATATAACAATACAGACTCACTACCATTAAAATTTAGTACACATATGAAAAATGTATATGTAGTCATACACATATGAGTTAAAATACATATGTGTTTATGTGTAAGTACATACACATTTTTCATAAGGATGAGAACTTACTACAGTTACTCCTATATAACCTAATTTTTAACCTAATATCTATTCCTAAACATCATAATATTTCATGGCTATATGGTATTCCTTTAAGTGAATGAAATGCAGCTAAATACATACTGCCAACAAGTAACTTTATGTGCAACAGAACAAAACGTTGCCATCCTGCATCATCCTGATGATCACTGGCATATTCAAGTCACCCTAGCAGCTGTTGTGTCAATCCATCTCACCAAGAATTTCCTTCCCCCTTGCTGCCTCCCTGCTTCAGTAAACATGATTTCCCTCTCTTGTGACTGATCCTTTTTGATGACTTGTCCAAAGCAAGCTTCTTGGACAGCATTCTGCTGTGATCCATGAAGTTTTCTTTAGCTAATCTTTGAAGGTAGATCATCAGGACTCCCTTCCTAGTCTCTCATGGTCTAGAAATTCTACTGGAATCTGCCCACCAAGGGTGACACTGCTGATATTTGAAATACCCTTAACATAGCTTCCAGCATCATAGAAACACATAAATCACCACAGTACCACAAACTGACAGATGAGTGGTAGATGAGTGTAATATATGTATATCTAAAAGGTACAACTCTTCACAAAAAAGGACATGTAGGTTTTTAAACCTTTAGAAAAATACAATATAAGCTCCATGTAGAGAGATTTTATATATATATAGTTGTTGTTGTTGTTAAGTACCATCGAGTCAATTCTGACCCATAGTGAATCTGTATAGGGTTTCCAAGGAACAGCTGGTGAGCTTGAACCACTGGCCTTTGCAGTTCAAAT
>NW_006408520.1:39022283-39023600 GCF_000296735.1 Chrysochloris asiatica | reverse complement strand
TTGTAGACAGAATATTGTATCTCATTATAATTTTTATTCCAAAGTCTTTATTCTTACCAGAATTACAAACTATGTCAAATCACGCTTACTTGGGCAAAAACAAATTCTAAAAAGTAAGAAACTTTTAGCCTAATTTTGACTGTACGTCTGAAAATCTTAAAGTTTGGACTAAGCAAAATCTAGGAAGAGAATTATGTGTTTAGAAATCGCATTCCAGTCTACAAAGAAACCACATCTCTTGGAGGAAGTCTCTAAGCATACTTCATTATTGTATCTTAGCATATGTTGTTGTTGTTAAGTGCTATTGAGTCCAATCCAATAGCACTTAACAAGAGACCCTGTATAGCGTTTCCAAGGCTGTAAATATTTGCAGGGGTAAAAAATCTCATATTTCCCTCATGGAGCGGCTGGTGTGCTCAAACCCCCAACCCTGTAGTTCACAGTTCAGTGTTTAAGCTACAGAACCACTATATACTCTCTCTTAGCATATATAGATTTTAGAAAGCAAATATTATACTGTAGTCAATATAAATTCTGGTGTGGCACTGTTGCACTGGACTGCTAACTGCAAAGTCAGCAATTCAAACCCACGAGCCATTCCTCAGAAACCCTATACAGAGTTCCTATGAGTTGAAACTGACTCAACAGCACTTAAGAACAACAACAACCTAATAGAAAAGGTTAAAAGAAAAGAAATGTGGTGATTCTTCTGAAAATTTAGTTCTCCCCTACTTCTGCAGAGGAATCCCTAGTTGCCATAAACAGTTAAGAGGTAAGCTAGTAACAGAAAGTTTGGAGGTTTGAGTTCACCCAGAGACGTCTCAGAAGAAAGGTGATTTGCTCTTGTTGTTGTTATTAAGTGCTGTCGAGTAGGGTCTGACTCATAGTGACTCTGTATAGGGTTTCTGAGGAGCAACTGGTGAGTTTGAACTACTGACCTTGCAGTTCAAACCGACCTTGAGGTCAAGTGCTTATGCTATGACACCACACCAGGACTCCAGTAAACATCATGGTGGTATCAGTTGTGTGTCGTGGATTTGGTTCTGACTTCTAGCGACCCTGTGTAGGTTTCTGAGGCTGTAAATCTTTATGGGAGCAGAAAGCCTCATCTTTCTCCCTTGGAAAGGCGGGTGGTTTTGAACTGCTGACCTTGAGGTTAGCAGCCCGACTCATAACCACTATGCTACCAGAGCTCCTTGATAAACATCTTAAAAGGCATGAATCACAATGCCCCTGCCCTTGTTACATGTTAGGTTACTTTTCCTAGTGGTACATCATTTGGTACTTGTTCTATCGTTGTTGTTAGGTGCCATCAGT
>NW_006408520.1:39020463-39021388 GCF_000296735.1 Chrysochloris asiatica | reverse complement strand
TATAGTGAAAGAATACAACCCTGGTGCATAACTTTCCTAATTTTAAACCCTTCAGTGTTACAATGTTTTTTTTGAACAGCAGCCTCTTGGTCTATTTGAACAGCAGCCTCCCATGAGTACAATGAGGTGTTCTGGAATACTCATTCTCTGCAATGTTGTCCATAGCTTGTCATGATCCACACAATTGGAAGCCTTTGCGTAATCAATAAAGCACAGGTAGACGTCTTTCTTGTATTCTCTGCTTTTAGTCAAGATCCATCTGACAGTGTCTTTTTGCTGGAACAAGTATGTTAAACACTATTACTGAATGGAGTATTTATAAACTAGCCCTGAGCATGCCGAAAACATCAGTATCTGACATTATTTTCTGCTTAGAAATTTGCAATGTGCTTAAGTTGTCTTACTAGCTGAGTTAAATGATCACTGGTGTCTTGCCACAATGTCTGAGAATTACTGTACCAGAAAGGCACAGCAAAAAAAAAACAAAAAAAAACTAAAACCATTTTGATCAATATGTTGGACTTTCACATGTTGTGCCATATTTTTTTCTTAGTCTCTTGTCTAAAATTTTTATGTAAGACCATTGGTGTGTGTTATTTGGAAACACTGTTGTGCTGATAATCATTTGAGTTTGCAGACGCATAATCCACCTTCCTTCTAGATTGATAAGGAACTCTCCAGCAATCAGCTTGCAGTAGGTGTCATCAGAAAGGTGTCTTCTTTTGAGGGTATCAAATCCTCTACTAGTGATTCTTGCTTTCACCTCTCTAGTATTTGCTATGGGAACTCCTTTCATCCTTTAATTTGATACTTAAATTTTGTTGTTGTTGACAGTTTATCGTCCTATCCTACAAAATGGCTTGTTCTTACCTTTTTCAATATCTGAGTCCTGATTCTTGCTATTTTTAAATAAAAAATAATGTTA
>NW_006408520.1:38870082-39018868 GCF_000296735.1 Chrysochloris asiatica | reverse complement strand
CTTCCTTTTAGGCACATGGACATTATCCTATCACAAACAGTATTGGTACTTCAAGATAAATCTTGAAATGTTCTTTTTGATGATAAATGCATTGTCATTCCTCTTCAACTTGTTTTTCCCAGCATAGTAAACCTTATGATTGTCAGATTCAAAATGGCCGATGCCAGTCTGTTTCAACTCCCTAGTGCCTAGGAGGTCGATGTTTATGTATGCCATTTCATTTTAACAACTTTCAATTTTCCTAGATTTATACTTCATATATTCCATGTTCTGATGGATGTTTACAGCTATTTCTTTTTATTTTGAGCTGTGCCACATCAGCAAATGAAGGTTCTGAAAGCGTTTCTCCATTTATGTCATCATGGTCCACTCTTTGAGGAGGCAGCTCTTCCCCATAAATATTTTTAGCACCTTCCAACCTGAGGGACTTATTTTCTGGCACTATATCTGAAAACATTCTGGTGTTCTTCATGTTTCAATATTCAATATTCTGGTGCTAACAGTATTCCTCTACTGTTCATAAGGTTTTCAGTGACTAAATATTTGGAAGTAGTCTGTCTCTCTTTCCTCCTAGTCTTTCTTAGTCTTTCATTTCAGCTGAAACCTGTCCATCATGGGTGACTCTGGTGCTATTTAAAATATCAGTGTCATAGCTTCCAGAATCACAGCAACATACAAGCCATCTCAGTATGACCAACTGACAGATGAGTGGTGGGTTTGTTTTATAGTATATCACTAAATTAACTTGAGTACACAATTTAAAAGTCTTCCTACCATTAACATTTAAAAAACAATTCATGATAGTCAAAGACTTTTTTAAATGTCATTTTAATTCTATCGCTTAGCTTCCCTATATTTCTCAGTTTAAGTATTTTGCTATATGTCCATGTTGGAGAAATCTGATTCCACAGAAACATAATTAAAACAAAATAAAGTTCTTTTTTTTGTTGTTATTCCAAGTATAGGTTCCTATATTAGTTATTTTTCACTGGACTGTATATCAAGCAATTTTGATTCTTCCATGCAGTCCTGTTTTTCTCAAAATTATCTGACTTTGTAAAAATTAAACAAATGAACAGAACTACTTCTTGAAATGCCACATTTCCAGCATTTAAAAAAATATAATCCATTATTATCTGTTCTCTCTATGCTAAGGGAAAAACTTCACCCGAACTTGTGATTTGATGATCTATGTGCATGTAGTTTTTCTTTTAGTTTTCTTTGCATTTAATAATTTTGTATTTCTCTACTGATTTGGTTCTAATTTTAATCTATTATGGGATAAAGCTAAATCATTGTTGTTTAACTATTTTCAGACAGTGTGGTTAGTTTACACTAGGATTATTTCATAGTAAAAGATTATCTTTAAATGATACCTACCTACGGATTCCCTTTGGTGCCACAACTTGGGTAGCACAAATAGCGAAGCACTCTTTTAACCTAAAAATTGGCAATTCAAACCCAACCAGAGTCACCTCAGAAGACAAGACTAGTGATTAGCTTTTGAGAGCTCACAGCCTTGAAAGCCCTATGAAGCAGTTCTACTCTGCACCTATGGGGTCGCCACGAGTCAGAATGGACTCCATGACAACTAACAAGTTAGACCTATAAACAAAAACTTATTGAAATTAAGTCATTTCTATAATTAATACCCATCATCCTGGTCATTAGACTGAGGGTTTTGCAATATATGATGAATAGCTAAATTTACAGACCTGGCCGTGCTGTAGTTCCATTCAGATATGTCCTCAAATTGTGGCAATATGCCTGAAATGACAGCCTTCCTTATGACTGATGGGGATAGTCTCATCATGGTTTTGGCCACAGCGATAAGCATCAATCAGAAAGACAGCCAAAGATGTCAAATCTGCTGAGATACTCTTTAATCCTGTGATCCTAGGAAGTCATGACTGTCAGCACAGATCCAAGCAATTGTCTAGTTCGGTGGGCCCTAACCTTTTCCAGTTAGAGATCTGTATTACACCAGAAAACATTGTTGAAAAATTCCACTTTTAGTGTTTTTTGAGAAAGCATACAATGACAAAAACCAAGCAACAAATACTTTTTTAGATGTTTGCTCTGCCTTAATCAATTTTTATTCTCTGAAAACTATTCCCATACCTTTAGCTGTGGTATATTTGTTAGGAATATTTGTCATGTTTGTAATTTGTATTTCCTATAGGTTAGGAATATTTGTAAGTGAATTTTAATTTGTTAGCTATGATAACACTTCACTTATTCAAAGAAATAAATGTGAGATACACTATTTACTCAACAGGTAGTGTTCAGTGCTTGGAGGAAGATGAGAACTATTAATCTAGAAAATGTTCTCTTTGTAAAAATCCATTCTTACCTTTGATTCAAATGATTGAGGGGAAAGTTTTCCTTTTTGCTGTATTTTTTACTTAATGTTACTGTTCAATTCAGTTCTCTACTTCATATAATGTATACAGACAAAGTCTATGATTTTATAAAACAAAACATGTCTAATGTTTCACAATTACTGTCCCACGATCTGGATAGGGTAAAATTATGATTGTATTTCCCTGAGGTACAGTAAAAGAGTTTATTTATTACTACTTCCTCAACATCTCACTCACAGGTGGATAGATTTTGAAAGATTATTAACTAGACTTGTGTAGGCAAGTATAATACTTGACTTCAGGAAGCCATTATCTGAGTCAGCTTCGCTCCTGCTAAGGCCAAAAGATATTATTTACAGTAATGAAGCAGTGTATTATATTTACCATATTTTTAGAATATTTATACATATACTATATCAGGTTTTCCTGTTTAAATGTTTCTATGTTCCATAAATTCATTTAAAAACTTCCCCACATAGTTTTTCTCTTTAATCCTATTAGATTCTTAAATTTCATACTAGGAAGCTATGGCTTCCTAGTCTATCAAATCATATATACTTCCTGTACCAAGTAAGTACTCTTGCTGTCTTCAAAATCTGATTCAAAACTTATTACCTCCAACAACATTCCACAATAAACCCCATATGATTTTGTACCATCTCTAGATACTCCCTAAATTTGATTTCAAATGTTCTGTCAGATCATCTTTTTTTTCTATTTGGTGCAGAATATATAGTAAGTGTATATATTCAGTTTGAAGTGTTCCTTGCTTTACGATATTTTGTTTTATAATTGCAGTTACTTCCTTATTTCACAAATGTGTTTATGTGCTTGCTCCTCTCTCTGCATCTTGGTAATGCTTTGCTTGAGCCTGAGGCAACATGGCCTATGCGTTTGTTGTTGTTGTTGTTGTTGTTGCTATTTTTGTTTTGGTTCTTTTTCATTTCTCCAGACAGCGTTCAGTACCATTTATCACTGTTGACTAAGTAACAAATATATTTTTCCCAATGAAGTGTGTTAAAACACTTTGCAGTTTGTTCACATGTTAATTGAATCATTTAAAATTATTTATTGATGACTTTCTGGATACCTGGCATTGTGCCAGGCACTGGGGATCCATGAATAAATGAGATCAACACAGTCCCTATGAGTTCATATTCCAGAACCCCTGTCATTGAGTCTATTCCTACTTATAGTGACCCGATATAGGGTTTCTGAGACTAAATCTTTACCTGAGCACACAGTCTCATCTTCCTCCCGCAGAACAGTTGGCAGGTTTGAACTGTGGACCTTGAAGTTTGCAGTCTTACCCCATAGTCTAGGGCTAAGTCTAATTATGTGACCGAGACAATCTTCTCAAGTTATATGACTCATGAGACATTAGCCCAGTGCTCACATGTTAGCCATAGAAACTAGACTATACTATGTTTCCAATGTTTTTCTCAGTAGCCTATTTATTACTGTTAATATAGGCAAGGCATCAGTAGATTACAATAGCTGTGAGAAGTCCATATATTTTCAAAGAGAAGTGAAGAGTCGATCACATATGCATTGTCTTGACCTTGCAGCAGGTCAGAGTAGACACAGAGGAAAGGAATGTTACCTGCTGCCAACTATTGTTAAGAGAGTACAATGTGAGATCCACCCCCAGAGCACTAGATGATGTATTGCCCTAAATCTCTAGGTATGCCAGCCGTAAGAAATACATCAAGTAGATATCTCAACAGTAAATATATTTGAAATTATACTTGTCAGAGGAAAGCCAGATAAAACTACATATGCTTCCTTAACTGTATCATATTTGCTTTATGTCTTAGAGTTTGCAATATCATTATTAATACTACTGTTAATTGTGTATGTATACTATTTGAATGCCAGCACAGCATTACTGATGTGTTGTTTTTAATGCCAAAGATAACGATGACTGAATTAGTGATTAAAAATACACTATAAGCTTTGCACCTTCATAAAAATCCCAGAGCTCTTTGCAAAAGCAATAAAACAATGAATTGGAATAACAGCTGTGCTAATCATAAACTAGTTAAGAAAAATAACCCTTCTGAGTGTAGGGCTTTTTTTTTAAGTCATTCAATAAAAAGACGCAAGGCTTTAGGCTCAGGAAGACTAACTTCTTGAATTTTCAAATGGAGGATGGTAGAATAGATTCCTCAACTCCAAAATCCGCTGCAGTAGAGTTGATTCCGACTCAAAGGGACCCGGAGAGGAAAGAGTGAAAACACTTCCTGGGGTTTCTGAGCTCGTAAATCTTTCTGGAAGTAGACTGCCTCATCTTTCTCCTGCAGAGCAATAGGTGGATTCGAATCACCAACGAGGATTAGCAGCCCAGTGCTTAACTCACGGTATTCGCAGGGTTCCTCTAGTAAATTTAACATACATGTCAAAATGGCTCTTAATTGAAATGGAGTAGAATGCCATGTATATATCACTGGACTTTTTGGGGGAGCCAAAATTGTCAATTGACCAGATATGCGACCATACAGGACAAAGTAGATTACTACATCGTTTCTCCCATGAAGTGGTTAGTGGGTTTAAACTACCGACCTTTAGGTTAACAGCCAAGCTTTTAATCACTGCCCCACCAGAGATCCTGGGCACTATAGTAGTATATGTTATCTCTTAAATCTTCATTAACCATGTGGTTTTAGGTGTGCCGCTGTAGGATAAGCCCTTGACTACAAAGTCAGTTTGAACTACAAGGTCAGCAGTTCAAACTCACCAACCACTCCTAAGAAACCCTATGCAGGGTCACTATGAGTCGGAACTGACTCGATTGCACTTAACAACAACCACCTTGTGTTTATACCTTTCTCTGTAAAATAGCTATAATAATGTACCATGATAACTATTTTACAATGAGAAACTGAGGCTTAAAGAGGTCTAAGTCAAATGGCCTGGAATACACAGATGTCATTGTTTGTTGTTAAGTGCTGTTGAGTCAATTCCAACCCATAGTGACCCTGTGTAGGGTTTCCGAGGAGTAGCTGGTGAGTTTGAACTGCTGACCTTGCAGTTTAAACAGTTTTGCAGTCTGGCGCATTAACCCACAGCGCCACACCAGGGCTCCATGTTGATATTGTTGTTATGTGCTGTGGAGACGGTTCCGGCTCTATAGTACATGTCAAAGCCAGGATTCCAAATTGATAAAATAGTTTTACACTGTCACGGGCATTTCACTATGCTGCACTGAATTGGCAAACAAGAGAGTATCTTGTGAGCATAATACAGCAATTCAAGGGCTTAATCTGTTGAGTTTAGACAGTGTCTTCTGAAGGCACTTATAAAGAATAGCAAGAGGCAGTCTTTTTGGGATTCCCTGCCTAGCATTATTACTAACACAAACTAATTGGGTCACCTTTCTCTTCAGACTTTCTTATAGCTATTGGAGGATCCTATGACTTATTTAAAGAGCTCTGGTACCGTAGTGGTTACCAGTTGGACTGATAAACTCAAGGTCAGCAGTTTGAAACTATCAGTGTTTGCACTGGAGAAAGATGAGGCTTTCTGCTCCTGTAAAGATTTACAGCATCAGAAATCCTAGCAAGTCACTATGAGTAGGAACCAACTCCATGGCACATAAACACCACCACCACCACTATGATTTATTTCCTTCCTCAAGGTTCTGCTGAACTCAATTTCATCTGCATTTCAATATTGGATGGGAATGGGACTAAGAGGTCAAATTCAGTTTGCAGCCTTGTTATTCCCAAGGATCCATGTCTTGGTGACGCTAACTCTTTCCTAATAAACTAAATCTGACTCCTGTTGGGATTTTTATTATTTAGACTCTGGATATTATGATAGAGTTCTGGTAGCGTAGTGGTTACGAATTGGGCTGCGAACCTTAAGGTCAGTGGTTCGAAACTACCAGCCGCTCCGCGGGAGAAAGATGAGGTTTTCTACTCCCGTAAAGATTTACACCCTCGGAAACCGGGTCACCAAGCACACGAATCAAGCATAAAGACAGAGAAGGAGTTTGATGTGAGTACTCTTGCTCCAGCCTTTTACTAGGTTTTCACCATCTCATTCTGTAGTCCTAGAATGACTTCCTCAGTCTCAACCTCTTATCCAGACTCAAACTGATGGTTTCTATTGTGCTGATGGAACCCAGTTTTTGTAACTGGTATGTTTGAACCTCTCAAAAGGGAATATACTTTTGTTTCTTAGTTTATTTTTATATATTGCTTATTTCAAGGTCTAGGAGTGCATTTCTTTTCTATCTCCCCAAGAGACTACAATACAGCCATAATGATATTACTGCACAATCAGTAGCTGACTAAACAGTCAACATGATAGCAGACATCTAGAATCATCCTGACAAGTAGAACCTTTGGGCCTGGCCTTTCAAATTGAAAAAAAAATATGTATCTGTTTTTATTTATAGGTGCAAAACCTAAAAAATGTCTTAAATCCACAAAAATATATTAACCCCATAAAATAGTTTTGCTGAAAGTATCTAGCTATCTTTAATATATTGGCTTTAACTAAAGACTTGAGACTAGATTCAAACACTGTTTAGAATGAAAAATTTGAAACAGTCTGGTAAAACAGATCACAACAGCCTTTGGACTAAATTTAAATAAATAAGAATGTTATTAAATAAACTCTGATGGTTCTGTATTTCAGGAAATGTATCAACCTTGCCTAATTATGTCTGTATTGTACCATACAATTAGCAGGATCTAGATTTGTGCCAAGATCTGCTGCTGAGATAAATGATAAACAAATACATCAACCAACACCTATCTTAACTGGGGTCCTAAAACTCATGACTGGAAAAATGGTAGAGTCTCAGAGTTAACTCTTATCCTTTCATAGTAGTTTTTAGCCTTGTACTCATCAACTATTGGCAAAAAATTTCCAGGCTCAATTTGATTCTCTGTCAGTAGGAACAGCCCCAAACAAGAAAGGTCAATGAAACAGCAGAGTGAAAAATTAGACCTTTTCATGAATTTCTAGAGGTGGTATAGTCCTACAGTTTAAAAACCTAAAGCTGGAACTAAGAGATTATTCTCATGATGTTCACTGTCAGGATCTGGAGTAGTTTGCCTGGCTATCAAGGTGAGTTACAGAAGAGACCCCGCCATGTGCATGGAAATACTGTTTCTGTTGTTCATTTGGCAATTTGATTGTTCCAAATTCTATGTAGTGAGACGGAACCATGGTGCAACTTTCAACCCTTCATTTCTTGATGCAGTGTAGCATTGTGATGAACACCTGTGTTTGTGACCTCATTTTCTTCTTGCTGTTTTGACATCACCTTAGGCCCTGATCTCTGTGCTCTTTCCCTGGGATCTCTTGCCTAGTAACCTAAGTGATCATTTCTCTGGATTTTACCATCATAACAATTAACCCAGTTATAGGGCTACAGCCAGCAAGATTTGGGGTACTTCTGTTAACACTCATTCCACCGGGTGTTTCTCTAAGCCTACTGCCCCAGAGACCAGTGGCCTAGTGCCCTCCTAATAATGCTGGTACTTTGCTTTTGAATAATCAGGCCAAGGGAGAAAGCTTTACAAAAGGAGCTTTTGTGCTGTCAACTGTAGACAAGGCAATCTATTCAGCATGAACCAATCCAGGGAAGCCAGTCTGGCAGATGGGAAACAAAGCAAAACAAAACAACAACCTCACACAACAAGAGTTGAATTAATTAACTCAGTTATTCTAGGGCAACCTTAGTTGTTGAGAGTGTAGTCTCTGGAGTCAAATTACAAAGTCCCACCCCTGGTTCCACTACTTGCTGAGAGATCTTAGGCAAATTATTTAGCTAATTGCCACTTCAACATGCATGATCTCATTTTTATCCTTTCCCAAAATCTATCCCCTTTTCATAGATGAACGAATTGAGGTACCAGTCAGTTAAGTAATGATTTGAAAATGGATCTATAGATACTGACCTCCACAGAGACCATAAAAACTTCAAGGTTAGAATCACACTACCCAGAATGTCAATAAAATCTCGACAACGGTACAGTGTTTCTCAACAAAGGGACTCTTGACTTACTGAGACATCTTTTATTAACCAGGACTATCCCAGGCATTGGAGTCCTGGTGTGGTGCTATAGAATAAGCAATGGACAGTTAACGACAAGGTTAGTGCTTCAAACCCACCAGTAGCTCCTGGGAAATCACATACAGGCTTGGTACGAGTTAGAACCAACTCATTGGCAAGTAACAGCACCAAAAGCATCTTTTGTTTTTTTGACATACTTGTCTCTTTGCCACTAAATGACAACAGTCACTATTCATTTTGGCAATGCCAAATGCCCTCCACAACACACACATCTAAAGGCCCCTTTGGGAGGTGGTATGACAGCATTCTAGATTGAGAACCACTGTGGCTTTATAATCACATGGGATGTTGGAACGTTCAGGAAATAAGCCTTGTAAAAGGAAACGTGTACTGTGATGACAAAGGAAGAGTAGTGTTAGCTGAACTCAGCTATTAGCCCTGATCTTGAAAAGTACTATCAATCTAATTGGTATTGGCACAAACCATTTTAAAGAAAAGAATTATAGTTCATATGTTGAATTCTCTGGAATAAGGTTGATTATTCTGTGTTCTCATTTGTTAAACAAGTTTATCAAATGCATACTAGGTCCATAACATTACTGGATGTGTATCCTTTAAGTTTATCCCTTAGCTCTCTAGACTTTAAACTTTATAAAATATTTATTTGACCCAGCACAAAGTAAAATGAGTTTCTGGCCACCTTAACTCTAATTTCCAACCTATTTAGTAGCCATGGATGAACTTATTTTTGAGTTCTATATAGTGGCCATAAACACAATATGGTTTTAAACCTTTTTTTTTCTTTTCTTTTTTTGTTATTTTGTGAAGCTAAGCCAAACTCTTTGGTTTGGCAATATTTCTGATATTCTGATCTCAATGCTCATTGGCGTGATATATTGCATTGAATAATCCTTACAAAGTTGAGACAGGCACATAGCTATACAGACACAGACAAAGAATTCAGACACTCATAATGACATAACTCAAAGATTCTGAGCTCCCATAGTGCTTACTATTTGAACTATACAGACTTGCAACTTAGAGCTCTTGCCAACATTCACATTTAGTATATGAAAGTTAAACCATTTGGTGGGTTTTCTCTTCTGCATCCCCTCTCTAGATGCGATATTAGAGGATCAGCTGCTATGAACAGAAGTAGGAAGTTTTGGAAGGGAGAAAGGCATGCAATATAGCAAAAGGCATGAAAGAAGTTCAGACCTCAGAGAGTAATAGAGGAAGGTCAGAACCTGAAAGTTGAGTGTGGAAAAGCAGAGTGATGGATTATAAAACAGATTGGAGAAAGGCATGGTTAAAGGATTCTATTACCACAGAAAGTTTTCATGAACCAGAGTGTTGTGTTTTGGATACACTGAATAATCTTACATCCTTTTGTGTATCATCGGCTAGAGGCTAATCTCAAGTGAAGATAGAACAAGGCAATTCTAAGGTTATAGAATAAGGATAAAAAAAAATCAGAGTGAATTGAATTTGAAAAGTGAAGCAAAGTAGATATAGAAAATGATTTTAAAAAGAACCCAGTGGTATATTAAAAAGAAAATAGGAATAATAAGAAAAATAATTTTATGCTTTCCTTTGAATTTAGAGTTACCTTATGTTTTGAAAACACAGCTATTGGGCAGCATAATTTAACATGTGGGGTGCTAACCACTGAGATACTGAAACTTAGACCAAAGAGATGCAGTCACATTTTAACATTTGTATACTGAGATCAGTCTTAACACAGTAATGATCATATTCAGAACATACTAATCAGATATATTCAGTTAAATTTCACCAAGTATCACCATTACTTCTTATAAGACTTGAGACCTTTGCACTTAAAATTTAAAGGTACATGTGAATTTTACACAAACTTATCTTCTTTTCCTCTAAAAGCTAATAAAGTAATAGCCTCTGACTAAATTCTCTTTGGAAGCTATATTTCTCTAAGACGACAAATCAACTGAAGACAACTTTTAAATATTTCTAACCAAGAGAATTGCAATATTCAGGGAAACTAATATTATCAGTGTGATTATTATTTTAATATCTTTGATGTCAGAGCCAACCCTCAGAATTTCAAAATTCACTTGACTTTAAAATCAAAGTATACAGGATTTACCCAAGTCTAGTATAAAATATATATATTAAAATTTTATCAAAATATTGAATGCACAAAAGGGAAATGCAAACTTTGCCAGGAATTTTGATAAAAATTTAATTTGTTTTCAAATATCTCATCTATGAAATATATAAAACATAAGATAACTGTGAATATGGTATATATTTTACTATTTGTATGATAAAAGACTGAAGTTTTCCTGCCCTGGGCTTACAGAAGCATGTGCATTTTTAAAATACCATACTGTGATTACAATGTTAAAAAAAAAAGACCAGGATATGGAAAACCTATGTTTTCGCCTCAATACTGACTTTGCCTACCAGCTATGTGCCTTCTTGTTTTTAATTTCTCTGAACTCTGGAAATAATATGCTCCCTACATGTTCATTGAGCAAAATAAAGAGGTTATTTAAACCAAATCTATTAAAACATATGAAATGATTTAGTTATTTAAATGTAATTCATTAAAGATAGGCTATCCAATATATGACTATATGTCATTTTGCTCCCCCTCCATTTCCCTTTACAGTTATTCTGGCAAACAATTGGACTTTTCTTCCACCAGCAGAAAAATCAGGAGATAGAAAGAGAGCATAAAGCAGTTTACTTTTCAAATCCATCCTTTTACTATCATACTTTAAAATACCCTGATTAAAGATTTTGAGAGAGATGGCAGTGAACTCATTTGGAATCAAATGCTTGATGTTATACTTTATTTGCACCTTTTGACTTTGGATAACATAATGTGAAGAGTTAGAAATGGAAGCAAAGAGCTAGAATAAACACTAATATATTTCATAAATGAACACTCCAGTAAAGAAGATACTTTACTTTCAGTTCATTATTAACCCAGCCCCTAGCATATAGAGTATCTTGGAGGTTTATGGTATAAAATGAATGACTATCTTAGTCTTTACAAGAAAAAAAAAAAAATTTGAAATTCTTACATCTGATTTTTTACAAAGAAGTAAATCACTCTTAACCACAAATTTTTCTGTCTCCAAGTTGTCTCTTTTTCCAGGATTTTTAAATTGTGAGTTATTGCCATTTTATCAAGTATCAAACATATAGTGCATTATCTTTATAATTTTTTTGCAAGTGCTGTGGTAACTTTTGCCTCTTCTACTTAATCTAAGGTGAGAGTTATAGAAGCATCTTAAGAAGAACCAGAGGGACAGGACTTTGCAAACTCAAAACAAAACAAAAAAACCCACTGTCTTTATGAGAGTGATGTAAGAGGTAAGGAAGTTAAGAAACAGAACTGAACAAATGAGTTTGGGGAGAAGGCTAGCCTTTTATGGAGTAAAAGGAAACAGAAAGATTGAAGTTGTTTCGGTCAGTCTAATGAAAGGTTTTGAAATCGAGGGTCCTTAGAGGAAACCTGAAATTAGAACAAGTTAAAGAAGTGAAGAATGCAGGGAATGAATGAAGAGGGCTTGTTTGTCTAGGGTTGGTGCCTTAATAGAAAAGAGGCTGGCCAGCAGCAATGGTCGCAGCTGATAAATTGACATGCATAAGAATGGGAGTAGGAGAGCACAGTGCTAATAGAGATTTTTTTTTTTTTAAGAGCACATCAACTAATCCAAAGTAGTTACTTAAAATTACCATTTGCTTTTTTCTTCTCTTTCCCAGAATTGTTTAGAGAGAGTAGAAAAGGAAAGGGATAATTTATGGGATGCACCTTAGGAACTATTATTGGAAAAATAAAAAAAGGGAACTACTGGCAAATGTTAAGTGCATTAGAAATGCAATAATTAAAAGATTCTTTAAGAAAAGGAACAAATCAGAGCTAACAGTTTTCTATTCACCTACTGTGACTTAAAACTCACATTTCACTTTTTCTCCTAGTAGAAAGTTCCCCTGGTACCTATGGATGTCGAGATGTAACTTTTTTGTCATTGCTACTTCATATTTTGGATAAACACTGGACTGCTAGTTGCAAGGTCAGTAGTTCAAACCCACCAGCCACTCCTTGGGAACACTATACAGGTTTGCTATGAGTTGGAACTGACTCAAGGCACTTACCAACAACCACCACATATTCTACACATTTAGTAGGAACTTAATTTGTTTTTGTATATGTCTCTAGTACTCCAGTTTTAATTTCAGGGCATTATTTCTTCTGTGTTTTGAAAAGTGCCCAGTAGAGATACTATGTGTTGTATCTGATGTCTACTTTGGTAATATTTGTTGTTGTTAAGTGCTGTCGAGTCGACTTTGAACCATAGCGACCCTGGATAGGGTTTCCGAGGAACAGCTGGTGAGCTTGAACCACTGACCTTGCAGTTCAAATGGCTTTGCAGTCTGGCGCATTAACCCACAGCGCCACACCAGGTAATATAGCAGTTATCAATAAGCCATAAGGGAAAAACACTGAAATGCCTCACAGCACTCAAGGGGGAAAAAAAGAATAAGGTATATACAACTGGCACTGAAGTATTTATTGTGAGAAAAATAATATGAGATGTAAAAGGAAGATTGTTGTTGTTAAGTGCCACCAAGTCAGTTCCAACCCATAGCAACCCTGTATAGGGTTTCCAAGGAGCAGCTGGTGAACTTGAACAGCCAAACTTGCAAATCAAGCTGACTTTGCAGTCCAGTGCATTAACACACAGTGCCAAACCAGGACTCCAAAAGGAAGGTAGTGGGAAGTTAAAGATATATCTAGGGATTAAAGTGAGAATAAACTAGATTGCAAAGAATGTGAAGAATCAGTTTATATGGAAATTCTTTTAAATGAAGCAAACTCCCTGATGGCCCTGGGTGGCACAGTTAATACACTTGGTCGTTAACCTAAAGGTTGACGGTCAGAGTCCACCCAGAGGCACCCCAGAAGAAAAGCCCAGTGATCTACTTTCAAAAAATTAGCCCCGGGAAATGCTAGGGTACAGAGTTCTAGTCTGACATACATAGGCTCACCATGAATCAGAATTTACTTCATGACAGCTGATTAACTGGTTTAATTCCTGATAGAGGTTTAAGCATTCTATGAACACATGAAAGCATTTCTGTTTCTTTCTAAGATATGTTTACAAATTCATGAGAAAGTAATATCCACTAAAATGCTGAGCTTGCTAGGTAATGCTCTAAACACTGTATTTGTTGTTAAGTGCAACCCTGTATAGGGTTTCTGAGGAGTGACTGGTGGGTTTGAATTGCTGACCTTGTAGTTTGCAGCCCAGGGCTTATCCAGCAGTGCCCCATCAGGACTCTATACATTATTCCATTTGTTGTTGTTAGGTGCCATACATAATGGGTTCTGACGCATAGCTGACCCTGTATGCACAACAGATAGAAACACTGCCTGGTCCTGTGCCAACCTCACAATCATCCTTACACTTTGAACCCATTGCTGCCACCATTGTGCCAATCCATATCGTTGGGGGGGGAGGGTGTCTTCCTCTTTTTCACTGATCTTCACTTTACCAAGCATGATATCCTTCTCCAGAGATTAGTCCCTCTTGATAACACATCCAAAGTATGAGAGACAAAGTCTTGGCATCTTGCCTTCTACGGAGCATTCTAGCTGTACTTCTTCCAAGACAGATTTGTTGGTTTTCTGGCAGCCTATGGTACTTTTGGAGCCCTGGTATGGCGCTGTGGGTTAATGTGCCAGACTGCAAAGCCATTTGAACTGCACAGTCGGTGGTTCAAACTCACCAGCTGCTCCTCGGAAACCCTATACAGGGTCACTATAGGTCAGAATCAACTCAACAGCACTTAACAACAACACATGGTACTTTTAATATTCTTCTCCAACACCATAACTTCAATGCATCAGTTCTTCTACAGTTTTCCTTATTCATTGTCCAATTTTCACATGCATAGCAGACTATTTAAAATATCATGGCTTGGGTCAAGTGCACCTTAGTCCTCAAACTGACATCTTTGCTCTTGAAAACTGTAAAAAAAAAAGAAAAGAAAAGAAAAAAAAATACTTGTGAAGTAGATTTGCCTAATTCCACGTGTTATTTGATTTCTTGACTGCTCTTCTATGAGTATTGATAGTGGATCCAAGCCAAATGATCCATTTATCATGACGTTATTTTTTTGGTCCAGTGGTAAGGATTTTTGTTTTTCTTACATTGAGGTGCAATTCATACTGAAGGCTGTGGTCTTTGGTCTTCATCAGTATTTTACATCCTCTTCAGTATCCCAGTTAACATAGCTCAAAACTATAGGAGGTAGGAACTGAAATAATCACCATTTTACAAATGAGAAACTGATGAATAGAGATGTGAAACAATTTGCTCACCTAGAATCACACAGCAATGGTAATTACTATAGCCTTTGTGTCCAGGAGCACCATAGAGATAAAATACTACTGCCATGGTTGACTTTATTTCTTTTTAAACAAAGAAACCAACAGCAGTATTTAAGTACTTCTGAGGAAAGGTATCACATGCTGAGCAGCTAAGAAAAATCTTAGTGTTTCTACTCTTTGCAGGATGGATTATCCAGTAAGCAAGGTAACTCAGATTACTTATGCTTACTTACTAAACTGTAATTACTATTCTACAGATTAATAAATAAGTACAAATAAGCCTTTACTTACCTTGCTTATTGGATACTTGATCCCTGTCAGGAACTGTAAATTTGAAAAGAGGCTTTAATTATGTAGGAAGGTCCTGTGGGTTTGGGAGAGAGCGCAGAATCTTTGATTTGTGAAAAAAATATGAAATTGTTCACTACAGATTACTGAGTAAGCACAAGTAAACCCTTGCTTACCTTGTTTAATAAGTAATCTGACACTGACTCTAGGGCTGAACATTGTCTCTTTGGGTCTTATTACAGTTCATCAAATGTTGCTCAGAGTTAATGTGCCTCAAAGTGCCTAACTTATTACAAAGTAGTAACTGAGACACTGGTTAAAATTGAGCAGAAGAGCAAAATATAACAACCAGATGTCCCTATTTAGGTTCCTTTTACTTCTGCTGTATATATTTTCTAAAACATCTCTGGTTCCAGCTCAAATAAAATCATATCAAATTATATTTGGAAAACATTTTTTGTGTGCTACTTGGAGATAACAATGTTTCATGAATTTTGTAATGTATTTTTCAATAACTCTTGCAGCTCATTTATTCCAAGGACTGCATAGGAAATAATTGGAAAGCAACTCAAAGAACTCCAAGAACTTTGTCACTTAGGATTGAGTTGTCTACAGAAAAAGCCAGGGATGAATGACTGTGAGTCAACCTATCAGTTCTCAGGGGAATCATCTTAGAAGATGACAAATGTGAGAGTTATCTGTCTTGATAACTCGAGGCCTCAATCCCTGATATTGCTTAGTTTTTGAGTATTAAAAGACTCAGTGTGGAATTATGAAGAGAAAACATCACAAGAATCACAACAAAGGTAGCTAAACTTTTTATGGTGGTGGTGGTTGTTCCGACTCATAGCAACCCTGTATAGCGTTTCTGAGGCAATCAGTTTTTACAGGAGCAGAAAGCCTCATCTTTATTCCATGGAACATCTGCTAATTTTGAACTGCCAACCTTGAGGTAAGCAGCCCAACTCTGAACCACTATGCTACCAGGGCTCCTTGGATTTTTTATAGTACTTTAAAATTTACAAAGTGTAACTGTAGATAGAATATTTCTCCATCTCTGAGGAAGCATAGGCGTGTTTCCTTGAGAAAGACATTCTTTCTTGAGAACCAGCTTCCTCAATTGCCAGATGGAGAAAAAAATGGTTCTTCTCCTAAGGCATTCAAATAAAATTCTCTGTTCTTAAGTTTCTTCATCTGCATGACAGGAGAATAATGAAGATCATAGAAGAATTGATACATTTGAATTGTGGTTTCCGTCAAGAATATTGCAGTTACCATGGGCTGCTAAAATAACATACAGATAGATATGTGCTGGGAAAAGTACAGCAGGAATGCTCCTTAGAAGCCAGAATAGTGTCATGTCTCATACATGTCTCATACCTCACGCATGTTATCAAGAGGTACCAGTCCCTGGAGAAGAACTTCATGTTTGGTAAAGTAGAAGGTCAGTGAAAAAGAGGAAGGCCCCACCATGACAGCTTGAAACAATGGCAGTAACAATAGGCTCAAGTATAATATCAACTGTGAGGATGTCACAGGACTGGGGAGTGTTTCCTTCTGTTATGCATAGGATGGCTCTGAATCATTACTGACTCGATGGCACCAAACAACAACGATAGGAGAAATAATAGTAAGTGGAAACATAGGTTTGCTAATATTCTTGTTGCTAGGAGCCTTCAAATTGGCTTAAACTCAGTTACTCTATCTATGTAAAACAGAAGGAACATTGTCTAGACCTGTGCCACCTTCACAATTGTTGTATTTGAGCTTACTGTTGCAGTCACTTGGTCAGTCCATTTCATTGGGGTTTTTCCAATTTTGTGCTGACCCTCTACTTTACCAAGGATGATATATTTTTCCAAGGGTGGTCCCTCGGGACAATATGCCTAAAGTACGTGAAATGAAGTCTCACTATTCTCCATTCAAAGGAACATTCTGGCTGTACTTCTTCCAAAACAGATTTGTTTATTTTTCTGACAGTCCATAGTATGTTCATTATTTTCCAACAACACCATGATTCAAACACATCAATTCTTCTCCGGTTTTCCTTATTTATTGTCCCTCTTATACCTTTGAGGCAAATGAAAATATCACAGGCTGGGTCAGGAGCACTTTAGTTCTCAAAGTGACATCTTTTCCCTTTAACAATTCATAGAGGTCTTTTGCAGCAGTTTTGCCCAATGCAATGTATTTCTTGAGCACTGCATCCATTAACATCCATTGTGGATCTAAGTAAATTAAAATCCCTGGCAACTTCAACACTTTCTCCTTCTATCATGTTGTCTATTGATCCAGTAGTGAGGATTTTTGTTTTTTTACATTTAGGTGCAATCCATACTGACTCTTTGATCATCATCAGTAAATAATTTCAAGTCCTTTTCACTTTCATCAAGCATGGTCTTGTCATCTGCATACTGCAGGTTGTTAATAAGACTTTCTCCAATCCTGATGCCACATTCTTCTTCATATAGTCAAGCTTCTCTGATTATTAGCTCAGCATACAGATTGACTACGTGTGGTGAAAAAATGCAATCTTGACATATATCTTTCTTGATTTTGAACCATGCAGTATTCCTTTGTTCAGTTCAATTGACTGCCTCTATTTCTATGTACAGGTACAGTGTACTATGAACACAAATACATTTTCCAGAATACGCATCTTTGCAATGTTGTCTATAGCTTGTCATGATCCACACAATTGAAAGTCTTTGCATAGTCAAAAATCTGAAGTAAACATCTTGTTGATATTCTCTGCTTTCAGCCAAGATTCATCTGATGTCACCAGTAATATATATAACTACACATGCTTTTTTGAATTTGCCTTGAAAGTTTGACATTTCCCTGTCTATGTACTGCTGCAACTGTTTTTGAACTATCATCAACAAAACTTTACTTGCATGTGGTATCAGTGATATTGTTTGATAATTTCTGCATTCTGTAGGGTCTCCTTTCTTTGGAATGGGCCACAAATATGAATCTCTTCCAGTTATTTGGCCAGCTGTCTAAATTTCTTGGCTAAGACTTGTAAGTGATTCGAGTGCTGCATCAATTTGTTCAAACATTTCAATTTGGTATTGTCAATTCCTTGAGCCTTATTTTCACTACTGCCTTCGTGCAGTCTGGGTTTTTCATTTAATACTGTTGGTTACTGATTATGTGCTACCTCCTGGAAAGTTTGAATGTCAACCAATTAATTTTGGTACAATGACTTTGTGTGTTCCTTCCATCTTCTTTTGATGCTTCCTGAATCCCTCAATATTTTGCCTGTAGAATTCCTCAAAAGTCAAGGCTTGAATTTTTTCTTCAGTTCTTTCAGCTTAAGAAATCCTGAGTGTGTTATTCAATTTTGTTTTTCTTTGCACATTTCATTATAATATTTTACTTTGTCTTCTCAAGTTAACCTTTGAAAATTTCTGTTCACCTTTTTTTTATTTCATCATTTCTTCTACTCACTTTAGCTGCTCTACATTCAAGAACACATTTCAGAGTATCTTCTTACATTCACTCTGATCTTTTCTTTTTTTTTTTAATGACCTATGATTCCCATATTTATGATGTTCTTGATGTCATTCAATAATTCCTCTGTTCTTTGATTATTGTTGTTCAGTGCATCAAATCTGTTGTTGAGGTGGTCTCTAAATTGGATGGGATATACTCATGGTCATATTTTGGCTCTCATGGACTTGTTCTAATTTTCTTCAGCCTGAACTTACGTAAGAACAACTGTTGGTCTACTCCACAATTTGCCCCTGGCCTTTTTTTGGCTGCTATTGAGCTCCTCCGTATTCCTTTCCCACAGATGTAGTCGATGTGATTCCTTTGTATTCCATCTGGTGAAGTCCACGTGTACTGTTGGTAACTGCCCTCTATCAGTTCTGACTCATACTGACCCCATAAAGGGATTTAGAGAAACACATGGTAGATTTGAACTGCCAATTTTGTAGTAGTTCTTTGTTTTTAACTTCCATATTATAATCTACCAGTGATTATCAATGCATATTGATTGCGTCTTTGATTAATTTCAGACTGAAGAAGTTGACAGAATACTTCAATTTTTTTCATCACTGGCTTTGGTGGTTGGTATATAAATTTGAATTATAGTTACATTAACTGGTCTTCCTTGTAGGCATATGGATACTATGCTATCACAGACAGTATTGTATTTCAAGATAGATCTTGAATTTCATATTTTTTACTTGCTGACGTTGAATGCGACACCGTTTCTCTTTCATTTGTTATTACAGATATAATAAACCATATGATTGCCTGATTCAAAATGATAGTACTTGTCCATTTCAGCTCACTGATGTCTAGGATGGAACCTGCTATGGTGCTGTAGTATAAGCATTGGTCTATAAACAGCAAACAGCCACAACTCAGAAACCCTATATGTTGTGTTGTAAAGTGCCATCAAGTCGGTTCTGGCCCATAGTGACCCTGTGTAGGGTTTCCAAGGAGCAGCTGGTGAGTTTGAACCACTGACCTTGCAGTTCAAACTGCTTTGCAGTCTGGTGCATTAACCCACAGCGCCACAGCAGAAATCTATATAGGATGTCTTTAAATCAGAAACAACAACATGTAGGATATTGATCTTTATGTGTTCCATTTCATTTTTGAGGACTTCCAATTTTCATACTTCATACATTCCATGTTCCAATTATTAGTGGATGTTAGCAGCTATTTATTCTCATTTTGAATCATGCCCCAGCAGCAAATGAAGGTCCCGAAAGCTTTATTCCATCCCTGTCATTAAGGATAACTCCACTTTGAGTGTCATATTTGAGTCGTATTTGAGTGTCTTCCAACTGGAACAGCTCAACTTCTGACACAATACCAGGCAAGGTTTTGTTGGTATTCATAAGGTTTTCATTGGCTAATGCCTCAGAAGTAGCCTACCTTTTCTATCCTCCTAGTCTGGAGGTTCCTCTGAAAACTGCCTACCATGATGATCCTGTTGGTACTTGAAATACCAGTGGCATGGATTCCAGCTTCATAGCAATATGCAATCCACCATAGTACTACAAATTATTGTGTGTGGAATCTTTGGTAATTTTATATGTCTCAATCTAATATTACCTTACATAGTTTTTGTGAGAGTTAATTTAAATAAATATACTTAGGACAGAGTCCAACATTTAGTACACACTCAGTAAGGGTTGCCATATGCCATGGAATCAATTCCAACTCATAGCAACCCTATGAACTGTCCCCTAGCATTTCTAGACTGGTGTGGCACTGTAGGATAAGCACTGGGCTGCTAACCACAAGGTTTGCAGTTCAAACCCACCAGCCACTCCTTGGAAACCGTATGCATGGTCTTTATGAATCAACCTTATGGCACTTAACAACAACAAGAACAAGAGATGTTTACAGAAACAGATCACCAGGTATTTTTTCAGTGGAGCTGCTGGTAGGTTCAAACCACCAACCTTTAGGTTTGCAGTTGAGTTGAGTGTTTAACCATTGCAATACCAGGACTTCTTCAGTAAGGGTTAGTCATGTAACCATGATCTTATTTTATTCTCATAATTAACTCTGTAAGGGATAAATTGGTCTCCATCTTTGAATATAATTTATGTGTCAAAACATAAATACCTCAGAAGTGGTTCACCTATTCCTATAAGTACAGCATTTATACTTATGTTATTGTTAGTTGTTGCCTAGTAATTTTCTGTCTTATAAGGGGGGATAAATATAACTGTACAAAATGTACCCTTGTACAGTCTTTTGTCCCAGATAAGAGGAGGTTCTAGTTGCTTGTACATTGTATCAGCCAACTTGAAAAATCTTTGGGCTTCTTCTTCTTCCAATCCAGATTTACAAGCCATATGATAGTTGGCTGATTTTGTATTTGAGGTCATGCTAAATACTCATGTGGTTATTTTTAACCTTATAAAATGACATCAGGCCAAAGGAAGAGTATTTGTTGGTAAGCCAATTCAGGAAGAGATTTAAAAAACATCTTAACATACCAGAAAAAAAAAAAAGTTTCAGATACTGCTTGATTAAAAAGAGCTAAAGTAAAATGATACTTATCACATGATATTATGCATAGGAACAAATATGATGTTTGTTCATTTATTTGTGAGTTCTAAAAGATTATTTAGTGGGCATTATGCCTGCAAATATTTGTGGACACTATGTAAGCTAAATTGGTATCCATGTGTTATTAATATTAAAGGTATAGGATCTAGATGTTATGAAGCCATGCGACTAAAAGCAAGACTATTTTTAAACTATTTAATTTGTATTTTATAAAAAGCTTTCAAGAATGAACTAGAAAAAATAGTATGCATATTATGTAAAGTATTTTCCCCTGTGAATAAGTGGGCTATAAAAAAGTCAAGGTATTATACTTAATAAAATGTAGTATTATTTAGTTATTTTTTTCCACTAAGTTAAATGGTATAATAGAGTACTATTTAGACTATTCTTCTCTCCACGAATGAATATACTAATTCAAAATTGTATTTTAAATATTAGTTATTTCAGCAATAATAATGTAGGATATATCAAGATTTTTGCATAAAAATAATAGCTTTGAGTATATGCAAAATCTAATTCATAGAAAAAATTAGATATATTATGGATAGTAAGACATAAAGGTCAAACTAGAAACATACTATAGCTATTTTTCCCACCCTTCTTTTTTCTTTAGTACGATTATTTTAGAGGGTTGCTTTAATTTTGGAAAGGATTGAAAGAAACATAAGAGTTATCTTGGTAAAAAGGAATTTTAAGTATTGAATATTCAACATATTCTCTTATTTGACTGACAATTTATTCTTCAATACTATAAGTAAATTTGTGACTAATAGAGAGATTAAGTATGTGTGGGAATACATGAGACTAGTAAATATTTTTATTGGTTGTTTGTTTAGTTTAATTTAGTTTTGTTTTGTTTTTATACTGAAGATTTGGGTTTTAAATGCTGACTTTAGAAACCAGCTCACATTTTTTTTTCATTTTACCAAAGAGAATCATGGGTATAGGGAAATGAAAAGATTTGTTCTAGGTTACAAAACAAGAGCAAGAAAGGGTCCAAACCAGGTCTCATAATAATTCCTTGTCCAATGCTTTCTGTTATACATGCATGTTTTAAGTGCTGTCTCATAGCGACCCTTTATAGATGGGCTTTCCCATGTGCTGGTGGATTTGAACCCCTGACCTTGCATGCTTTGACTTCTGGTTAATACATACCCTAGAGTTAAACTACTTTCATTGTAACTTTCCATTCCTCTTAATCAATAATATCATTTTTTGGTACTTTATAGTCTCACCAGAGAAGTCCTTTATCTATTGAACTAAGGACTAAAATATCCAATTTCTACCTGAGAACAGTAGAAGACTTTTTGGACCACATACACAATTTAAATTATTAAAATAGAATAATGATGACGTTGAGAGATGGAGTGGCTGAGGACTCTGGACTCAAGGAGGGAGAGGGGCTGGCTGTGTGCTGATGGGGGGGAGCGGGAGAAGGGCAGACTTGAGGTGGTGTACCCTTTGGTTGTTTGATGATGCATGGAAGAGATTGTAATCATTGCAATGAAATGAAATACAATAGGGTGAATGTAAAGCTGTTGTTCTCCCATGTAAACTATCACTCCATCCACAATAAAAACTTTAAAAAAAAATAATAATGATTTGAGGGAGTTAGTGAAGTACATTTCTTTGGGAAGTGACTAATAGATAATAGATTAGTAGATTTTTATCTAATTATCTACTAATTTTTATTTACTAATCTAATTAATTCCTTCATTTTTCACCTATTCAAAGACACATGGACTCTAAAAGAATACTTTTTGACATGAAATTCAGCTACCATAAAAAGACTTTAAAAAATAAATATAGCTTTTTAAAATTACAATGATAATCCAAGCAATATAAGAAAGGTGTTCTTTAAATTAAAATTTACCAAAACCACTTTCCCAACAAACTCTTTCCTTCCTTTGTACCTTCTCCAATATGCCATGTTGTTGGTGGTGCCGGGGAGTTGGTTCCAATTCATAGTGACCGTGTATAGGGTTTCTGAGGAGTAGCTGGTTAATTACACCACTAACCTTGTGGTTTAAATCAACCTTGTGGTTCAGTGCATTATCCCACAGTGCCGAACCAAGACTCTGAATATGCCATATTGATTATCTTTCTGTAGTTTTAGAGAAGGATAGGAGTTCATTATAAATTTAATCAAAATATATTAAAGGAAAATCTTTTATTAAAAAGAGAGACCAATATTTTTCTCATCGAAAGAAAGAGAACCTTTCTATAAATATAACAAAATGATGACAAGAAAAAAATTAAATTAACCATGCAACGAAGATAATTCACCCACCATCACTAGGACTCATCCATCCTCTGATCCCTCACCTTTTCTTTTCTTTCTTTGCAATTATAATAATCTAGTATACTACGTATTGCCTGTTTATTGTCTTTTTCCCTTATTAGATAATAAGCTCCCAGAGAGCAAGGACTTGGTCTGATAAATTCTTATTTTCTTAAAAAGTACCAGCCACAAATTTTTAAATATTTTTTTGAATTAATAAATAAACTAGAAACTGGGTATATGTGAAATATCATTTTAGCTAAATTTAATAAACCTATGTTTGTTGATTTCTAAAATACCTTAGGAAGTATGACATGTTTCAGATGTATTTGAGTTACATGGTTTCGTTAGGGGCATAACTCTAAATATAATTTTTCATAATCTATTATAATATATAAACCAAAGAAGTTAGAGTAAAACCCATGCTGATTTCAAGACTGATCTTATTTTGAATACATCTTCAAATCTAATGTGATATTTTTATAATTGGGCAATTTTCCTGAAAATCAAGTCAGTAAAATATATTAATTTTTTTTTCACTTTGATTTTTTGTTTAATAAAAGTTTCTATGATTCATTACAATGATTATAATCCCTCCATGTACCATCATATAACAGTATTTCTCTCTATTCATTTTAGCTTTTTTTTTTTTTTAAACACTCAGACATATATCATAATTTACACCACCAAAGGGCACCTTCTGTAAGTCTGCCTCCTGGCTGCCAGCTCTTTAGTCCCTCTCTTCCCATGAATCCTCAGCTGCTCTCTCTCTCCATGTCCCCATCTCTGCCTCCATCTCTGGTGTCACTGCATCTCTGGATAAGGTCCTGTATTCCACTTGTGTTCTTCTCCCTTGATGGTCCTAGTGTCCTTTGTTTCTGGATTGTAAAATTAACTACTCTCCCATTTTTATTACAAAACTTCTACCTTTATAATTGTGACAATCACAATTAGTCATGACAACTATTACCATTGATTCATAAGAATCTTATCCCCATTTCTTTTAACCAGACCCATCTAGACAAGATGAAAACTATTCAGTGGGGACTCTTTCTTCCCCTACTGAGTAATTGGGTTTTTATAGTAATTTGGTATGCTGTCACAGAGTAAATGCTCAGTAAATATTTGCTGAATTAGTAGTCTTGTTTGTTAGAGTTATTTTTTATTTTAGTTCCTCAAATGAAAAACCAAAATTTCAATTGAATATATAATATACATTAACTTTAGAGTCCACATAGTCAATAAACTATTTTCAAAATAATTCAAGTCCATTCTTTCTTGCTTTTCTCTTTCTAGTCCTTCCTCTTCATTCAAGTCCATTCCCTCTAGAAAAAGAATCATACTAACAGAGATGACACCTTTCTTCCCCTTTTTCTTCCTTTCTTTTCCTGAAAAATTCAATCCAAAATCCATTAAGTGGGGCCAAGGAAAGGTAGACATTCATATAGGAATGTGCAAGGAAGATGTTTAGCAGCCTGAAGAGAAACATAGGAGCTCAAATATGGTGGAAAAGGATGGTAAAGAAGCTCAAGTGTGTGGAGTGGTTGGGATGTTGAAAAGCAACAGAATATTGACTATGCTCCAGGATACTGGCCAAATAAGTAAATATATTAAAGATGGTGAAAGCTGGGCTTTTCATTGCCAAAGAAAGTAGTTACAAATATGAAGAGAGAAACTGTATTAAATTTTATGATATTTACATGGAATTAGAGATATTGATACAAGTCCCCAGTTTGTATTAAGATTTACATATGTTTAGAAATAAATATAGATAATTGTCACTATATATACTGTTGTTGTTGTTGTTGTTAAGTGCCGTCAAGTAGCGACCCTTTATAGGGTTTCTGAGCAACATATGGTGAGCTTGTACCACCAGTCTTGTGGTTCAAGCCTACCTTAAGTCCAGCACATTAACTCACAGTGCCATACCAGCCCTCAATATGTGTCTATACACATATATGTATGTTTAGATAGATGATAGATGGATAGATAGATCTATTTACATACATAAATTCACATAGCTTTTGATCCTGGGAACACTGATATCCCAAAACAATGGGAGCACCTAGCTCCCAGATCTTGGTTTCTAAATACCATTTTCCACTAAACAACAGGAACCAGAAAAAACAAAAAAACAAAAAACACCCTAGATTCTATTCATGGCAACCCTGTTGTTGTTGCTAAGTGCCGTCGAGTCATTTCTGACACATAGCGACCCTGTACCCTGTATAGGGTTTCCGAAGAGCAGCTGTGAGTTTGAACCACCAACCTTGCAGTTCAAATGGCTTTGCAGTCTGGAGTATTAACCCACAGCGCCACACCAGGACTTCTTACAACCTTGTAAGAAGACAGAGTAAAACTTTCCCATAGAGTTTCCAAGACTGCAATCTTTAAGAAGCAGACTTAAACATCTTTCTCTCAATGAGTGTCTGGTGGGTTGGAACCACCTATATATTGATTACCAACTGAGTATTTAATCATTGTGCCACCAGAACTTCCTAATCTGATATAATTGCTGTCCTTGTAAAAAGAAAAGAGAAATTATACTCAGAGAAATTGTCACTTGAGACAAAGGCAGAGACTCGAGTTATGTCACCAGAAAGCTTTCTTGACACAAAGCAAGGAATACCTTGGTCCACCAGAAGCTAGAAGAGGCATGAAACTCCTTAGAGTCTTCAGAGACAACATGACCTTGCCAGGCATCTTGATTTTAGACTTCAAGACTTCAGAACTGTGAGGGAATACATTTCTGTTGTTTCAAGCTACCAAGTTTTAAGTACTTTATAAGCAGTTCTAGAAAACCAGTATAAGCACACTAATGACCAAAGTTCAGAGAAATTGTGGCATGACATCAAACACATTATTCATGAAGAAAGTGAAAGGCTTTTTAAAAGACAGGGAGGAAGGAAAGACCTAATGGCTGTCAAAAAGTTCTGAAATATGCTTTTGAATGTAGAGTAGTTAAACAAATGGAAGAATAATGAAGTAAAAGAGCTGAACAGAAAACTTTAAAGGGTGGTTCCAGAAGACAAGGTATTATAATGAAATGTGCAAACACTAGGAGTTTAAAAACCAAAAGGGAAAGACATGCTCAGTATTTCTTGATCTGGAAGAACTGAAGAAAAAATTAAAGCCAATATTGTAGGATTTTTACAGGTCAAATATTTATTCATTCAGGAAGCCTCAAAATAATAAAGTAGAAATTCATAAAGTCACTATACCAGAAAGAATTGGTTGACATTCAACCACTTCAGGATGTAACATATGATCAAGAGCCAATGCTACTGAAAGAGGAAGTCCAAGGTTCACTAAAGGTTTTGGTGAAAAACAAGGATTCAGGATTGACAGAATACCAGTTGTACTGTTTTAACAGATATATGCAGTGCTGGAAGCACTTTATACAAAGAAATTTGAAAGACAGCTACCTAGCCAACCAATTGGAAAAGGTCCTTATTTGTGCTTATTCCAAGTAAGGTGATCCAACATAATATGAAAATTATCATTATTACATACAAGTAAATTTTTAATGAATGTAATTTAAAAAACGTTTGCACCATATATGAATTGGAAATTTCCATAAATTCAAGCTAGATTCAGAAGAGAATGTGTAACGAGAATTATCATTGTTGATTTTGGATGGATCTTGCTAAAAGCAAATAATACCTGTAGTTTATTGTCTATGCAAAGACATATGGCTGTGTGGATTATACATTTTATGGGTAGCATTGCAAAGTATGGGAATTCCAGAACATTAATTGTGTCCATGTAGAACCTGTACATAGACCAAGAGGCAGTTGTTTGAAAAGAACAAGGAGATACTGCATGGTTTAAAACCAGGAAAGGTACACATCAGGGTTGTATCTTTTCCCATGCTTATTCTATCTGTTTGCTGAGCAAATAATCAGAGAAGCTAGACTATATGAAGAATGCAGAACATCAGGATTTGAGGAAGACTAATTAACAACCTGTGATATGCAGATGATACAACCTTGAAGCACTTACTTCAAAGATCGAAGACTATAGTCTTCATTATGGAATATACCTCAACATAGATAAAACAAAATCTCCCCAACTGAACCAATCAGCAGCAGCATGATATATGTAGAAATGATTGAAGTTGTCACGGATTTCACTTTACTTGAATTAACTATTAATGTCCATGGAAGCAGCAATCAAGAAATCAAAGTACATATTTCATTGAGCAAATCTGCTGCAAAAGGCCTCTTTAAAGTGTTCAAAAGCAAAACAGTCACTTTGAAGACTAAAGTATGCCTGCCCCAAGTCAGGGTATTTTCAATCACCTCATATTCATGTGAAACCTGGACAATAAAGACTGAAGAACTAATGCATTTGAATTATGGTGCTGACGAAGAATATTGGATCTACCTTGGGCTGCCAGATGAACAAATAAATCTGCCTTGAAAGAAGTACAGTCAGAATGAGCCTTGGATGTAGGGATGGGACGATTTCATCTCGCGTACTTTGGGCATGCTACCAAAAGTCCCCAAAGAAAGACATCATGCTTGGAAAAGCAGAGGGTCAGCAAAAAAAAAAAAAAAAACGAAGAAGAAGAAGAAAGAGAGAGAGAGAGAAGTCTCTGAAAGAGCAAAGATATGAACTCATACAGAGTTTTGTTTGTTTGTTTTTATTTATTCCAGAAGAGTTGTGCAAGGGATCATGCCCCATCCTGCTGACACAGATCCTGAATGGAATCATCAGGAATGGCACAGTATAGGTGTCAAAGTCAAAGTAAAGTCACAGAATGTTGAGAGGACCCTCCAAATACTGAGAACTTGTGTTGCACTCAAATGGTCTCCTGGATTTCTTTTTTTTTTTCTTCTCACTTTTATTTTATTATTATTTTTTAATGTTTTATTGTGTATTGTGTGATAGTCTACATGAGGGAACATTAGTTTTACATTCACTCCATCATACATCGTCTCATTGCCATAGTTACCATCCCGTCCATGCATCATCGCCCAACCTTCCTGCATGGTCCTCAGCACACAGCCCTTCTCCCTCTCTGGATCCCTAGTCCCCAGGCACTCCATATCTTTGCGTCGTCCTCTCTCTTCACATCATCCTCTCTGTCTCAGTCTCTGTCCTCACTGTTCCTCTGGGTGGGGTCCCACTCTCCACTCTTCTCCATTGATGGTCCCAGGGCCCTGCGATCCTAGACTAAAAGGTTAATCACCCCCTCCTTGCTATAAAATGTCCACCTTTACATTACCAGTCCTCATAATCAGTCTTGGTGACAATCATTCACCTTTGCATCCCAAGGGACCCATCCGCATTTCTTTTCATCTGCCCCTCCAAGACAGGTCGGACACTACTCACTGGAGACTCCACCATCCTCCCCACCCTGTGGATCTAGGTTCCCTCTTAAAAACTTGTAAGCCAGTCACTTCTTACCTTTGTATCCCTTCTCCCATTTTTGGTTAGTCAATGTTCAAGTTGCCCATCCCTATCTACTCTTTGTGTGGAGGGAGTGGGAATAATTCTTGAAGCAGGGATTTGTTTCCTCTTTTGAGCTACTAAATTTATACATGGATGTCCAGTTTATCAGATTGTATCAGATGACGCTTTTTTTTTTCCCTCTTCTTTCTTCTTCGGGTTGAGCTTTGTTCATCCCATCATTGGAGCCATGGCAAGTGGGTATCATCTGCAGGTGTGGGTCTTTCTGTGTCTGTCCACCCTCTTCTTATCAGTTGGTTGCTTCAGTCTCCTCTCTAGTCCTCTGTGGTTGTGTCACTGACTCTGAGCCCATAAGTCCCCAGGTCTTGCCTCACTGCTGGCCGACCCGGTCTCTACCTGGGCTCACCATAGTCTGCTGGATGATGCAGGGGGTCTCCTGGATTTCTGTGAGAAGGACTTCTTAATGATGTCCCCAAACCCTGTTGCTCTAAAAAGGTCCAATCGTATTGTGCTACACAGTAGCAAGGATTTATCTTCATGCCCACCTAGCATTCCAGGTCCCTATTTCTTCAAGGGAGCTTGAACTTGTTTTAAGTGAACAATGACAGCAAAATTGCAAAACTGTAACTACTGTATCTTAAGGAGTATACAGTGGAGTCATTAAAGTCTGGACTCCTCTTCCTTATGATGAAGATAAACAGGGAGGCCAGCTTTTAGGAATGGCACCAGTTCTCCCATAAACAAAATGCTGGGATGTAGATTTTTGGTGCATCATGGGAATAGGAGAACTATAAATTCTGTAATGGCTTTCATGCCACTTAAAATATGCTTTCATCCTAAAAAGCCAGCCCAGTTTTTCTTTAAGGAAAAGAGAGTGTAAATTAACATCTCCATAGAGAAGTAACTCCTAATATTCCTATGGTGTTTGAGTCCTATGAAAAACCTCCTAAAAATAAACAATACCATTTTGGTTTTTCTTCTTAACTACAAAGGTGGGCTCTGACTACTGTGCTTGGGCTTGATACTATCTTATCAGTACAAGCTGCAAGCCACCTACCACCAAATAAGATTTGCTCTTCTATCTCCAATCATTTTGAATCCTGAACCTCTCAGAAAATGAGAAATACTGTATAAAAGCAAACAGGTAAAGATTAAAATATTATAAATAAATAGCTAAGATCATTTCCTACCCCAATCTCTCCTAAGAAACAGACATCAGACATTGCGTAAGGGTCCAAAATGACCCAAATCCTTCATTTTCTCTTGCTTCAAATGGACATCTACCCAAACAATGGCAAACAAGTTTCATGCACTGAGGAATGTATTGCTTCTTCACGTCCAGTCCAGCCCTTCAAATACATACACTAAAATGAATTCAAAACGTGGACTCAACCACAGCAAAGACTGTGAGGATGCTGTAAGATCAGGCAGTCATTTGTTTTATTGTAGATAGGTTGCCACACTCAGAGAGGACTGGAAGACACCTAACAACAACAACAACAACAAACAAAATTTTAGATGTGATCAGCACTAAATAAATACTTGTTGATTGAAAATGGCCTTTGGTCTAAGTTGTGGCCTAAGTTTACACACATGGGACAACCATTTCACAAATGCTGGCCTTTACTTCTCCTGCTGTTCATGACATAAGGAAACATTCATGAATTCACAGTGACACTTTGGCTTACTAGCAGTGCCTTTTGGATCAAAAAGTTCCTCCAGGGTGCCATGGAAGTTTCTGTTTCTCTGTAGCTAATGTTTGTGTTCACCCGAGACTATGTTGGAGAACAGCCAGCCAGATGGAATTGGCTAGTAAATGCTTTTGTGGGTGAGCATTTTGGCAACATTCTTCAAAACCGTTTGCTATCAAAACCTATGCAGGAGGAATTTTAAACAACATACGTTAATGTAAAAGTTTGATTTAAAGAGGCCTAGAGGTGTAACCAAGTTAATACTTATTATATGAAGTATATAATATTCCATACTTTTTATAAAGTAAAAATAAAGACTAGCTTTGCTTGTTACAAAGTTATTCATCAGTTCTTTACATAGAAACATAGATAGCCATTCTTCAAAATTTGTCATGCTCCAACAATAGTGTTGGAGTACATTAAGGTTAGCTCTTATGCAGCCTTTGGTTCCTTCATTGTGCATATAATAAGAAAACTTCAAAGCCAAATGAAGCAAAAATAAGACATCCAACTAACATAAACTAGACTTCACATAGAATCTGATGTTACACAAAAAGTGCAAGTAAAACTTAGTCACACTCAAGAATCAGCAATTTCTTTATATTTATAATCTTCAAGTTCATTACAATGTTCCTTCAGCAATCTTGCTAGAGATGAACATTCGATATGATGTACAAGTTTCGCCTCAGCTTTTCATTTTCCTGGTTCAGAAGAAAAGCTCAGGGTTCTTAATTGAGCAATTATTATTTCTTAAGTGAATATAGAGCTTGAGGATAGTGCCAAAATCATCCTTTTATCCAGAGAACAAGTCTAACATAGATAGCAGCATAAGCACTGTCTGGCAGCACCCCAGCTTTAGGTAGAAGAGCCAAGTCAAGACTGAAAGGGGAACTCATTCTTCACCTCTAGACATTCCCTGGCATCTACTGAGGTTCTTGAATGAATGCCAATTAGGACTGATTTACATGTCTCCTTGGAGGTTTTAGATAACTGTTTGTTTTTCTCATTTAGACTGTTTCTCCAGAGTAGGATTTGCAAATTTACTGCTGAATATGCTGTTTGTAGATCATTGCTAGGTTTCCAATACTTAGAGCTCTGGTAGTGTAGTGGTTATGAGTCAGGCTGCTAACCTCAAGGTCAGCAGTTCAAAACTACCAGCTGTTCCACTGGAGAAAAATTAGGCTTTCTGCTCCCATATAGATTTACAGCTTTTGAAACCCTGTACAGCGTCGCTATGAGTTGGAACTGACTCCATGGCATACCACCACCACCACCATCTAAACCAATGGTATTTGAAAAATTCATTAAGAAGTGACACATTTTAACTACTAGTTATTCATTTAAATTTGTGAAATAGTTCTACCACATTTTCTACTGTGCTGTTAAGTGCTGTTGAGTTGGTTCCGACTCATAGCAAACCTGTATGGGGTTTTTGAGGTGTGGCTGGTGAATTAGAACTGTCCTTGTAGTCCAGTACATTATCCCACAGCACCACATCAGGACTCCATTATTCTATAGTGTCTCAGAATTTAGCAAAAGAGGATAAAGTATTCATACTGCAAACAGTTAATGGAATCTGCCCTAACAAGGAACTTGCTATCGCAACTTATGCCATTGTTTAAGCAATACTAATTGTTTTAAAATTTTCTCTATATAGCCATAGAGTCAATATTTCTGGAACTTCTATCCTTTGGCTCAAGCACTGGACTGGGAATCACAAGTTGGGCAGTTGGAACCTACCAGCTGTTCCGTAAGGCAAAGATGAGGCTTTCTGCTCTTGAAAAAGATTTAAAGCCTCAGAAACACTCTACAGGGTTGCTATGAGTCAAAACTGACTTCACAGCCAAAGCAACACTAATTGTCTCTCCAGGGTTCTTGTGTGGACCTGTAAGATAAGCACTGAACTGTTAATCACAAGGTTGGCAGTTCAAATCCACAAGTCGCTCCTTGAGTCACTACACAGGGACGTTATGAGTCAGAGCAAACAGACTTAATGGCACTTAACAACAATTGTCCCTTTAGGAGCCCTGGTGGCACGGTGGTTATAGTGCATGGTTGCTGACAGAATTGATCACCCCAGCAGCTCTCAAGGAGAGTTCTGTAAGGATTTAAAGCCTTGGAAACGGAAACCCTAGAGGACAGTTTTTCTATGAGTTGGAATCGATTCCATAGTAGAGAGCTTGGTTGGTTGTTTCTGTCTTTTTTACATAAGAAGCCCTCAAATATTTGAGGATAGTTTCCATAACTCCTCTCTCTTTATAAACTCCTACAGCTATTCTTCAAGTAATATGATTACAAACTTCATCAGTAATAGGAAGTTAACTTTTTAGTAATCACATTTTGAATATAGTATAATAACACAATTCAATATAAGTTAACAATCTTTAAGACTTGCATTTTGAATAATCTAGCAAGCTATAAAACTTATATTTTAAATAATCTAACAATCTATACGACTCATATTTTGAATAACCTTTTTCATATTTGGTTAAGTGATAACTGAATGCTGTATTTGCTATTTATTTATTGTCATACTCAGATACAATCTAGAAATTGGTGTTTAAACATCAGACTAAAATAGAACCAAGTACAGAAAGAATCTTTTTCACTGCCTCCATTTATGAAAATAATACTACACAGTATGGTGATGATTAAAAAACACATGCTAAAATGTTACTGTTATGTTACTTTTCACCAAAAAGATAACACAACTTCAGAAAATGTTTTCCATTAAAATGCAAATTTTAAAATCACTAAAATTGTTAGTAAGATCTAAGATCACTTTACTGATTACCATTTTTAAAAATCAGATATTTGTATTACCCAGTATTGGTGTGGCACTGTGTGTTAATGTGCCAGACTGCAAAGCCGTTTGAACAGCAAGGTTCAAGCTTACCAGCTGATCCTTGGAAACTGTATTATGGGTCAGAACTGACTTGAAGGCACTTAACAACAACAACAACAATTTCAAAATAAAATACAGTCCACTGTGTGCAAAATGTCAAACATTTGTGATAACATATTTGGATAACACTCTAAGACAGCAAGACAGTTTGAATATTTCTTACATTTCCACAAAATTTTCTCTAGTCTTTTGCAAAATGCTAAAGTGATGATGTGCCCAACAATGCAGATAGTTAATTTGCACCAAAGTGACACAGAAAATTTAAAGGATCCTACTTTTACTAATCATTAAAATTGCTATATTAGTTAGTGTTCTTGTTGTTAAGTACCTTCGATTCAGTTCCAGCTCATAATGAGCTTGTACAGGGTTTTGAGGCTGTAAATCTTTTCAGGAGTAGAAAGCCTCCTCTTTCTCCTAGTTATGTATTACTGTAGATTGACCACATTTCCTTCATGCTTGACCTTCCATTTATTTTCATACTCTACAGTTTCCTTTCTATATCAGACTTTGCATTGTCTTTATTTTCCTTTCTTCTCTCACCTGCATTCAAGAAATAAAAATTGTTCCAATTCAAAGTATATTCAGCTAAAGGTGAATCATTCTATAGGTTTGTTCAGTAGGTGGCATCTGAATGTTGGAGGTTGTTTTACTCCTAGGCTCTTATGTTGAGTTCAGGTGACTCAAGTTAGTGACTGGCTGGAATGAATTGTGAATTGGTGGAAAACTTCTGAAAAAGGAAAGACGATAACATTTTTTTAAAAAACCAATGAAATAGGACAGTACAAATATATATTCTTATCAAGTCTTATACTTGTCCAATAGTTACCAGCCTCTCTAAAAAAAATTTATATATGTGGGTGGAGGAAACTTGCCCATTAAATTGTAAGAGGCATTATCAGATTCTTCATCAGGACTTGGTTGTAAACTTGACTACACAGTTTTTGGCTCATGGAGAAATGAGGAGGAAATATCTGATTAAAGTGTGCATTGCAGCTGAGGCAACTGAATGTTGCCATAGCAATTGAGATGAAATGTGCAAGAAGTGAGATAATTAAATCTAACCCCTTTAGTAGTTTTGACAGTCAATGCACTGCCAATAGGAACAGTTATCTACAGTATTAAGATAAAACACATTCCTCATGGAAAGTCTCCTTACGAGTATTTTGTTGTTCTCTTTCTAAATACATTGCTTTAGGTGTCTAATTTGAATATTCTCTTTTAATAATCAAATACAGTTTTGACCTTGGACTGCAGCTGCCTAGAATTTCTGCTGGTTTATTGTATCATGGGAGCAGACATCTATAAAAAATATCCAATTTTTTTTCTTAGTTCTTAAAAAAATGTACAGTAATACCAAAGCTGTCATATTTGTACTTAGATTCCAATAATATCTAGAACGTGCTGCCCTCTTCAGGAACTGGTGCTTAAAAATACTTTGATTTTTTTTTTTTTTTAGCAGTTCAGAAACTATAAATAAAAGTTGTGATATCAAGAGTTATGTTAATAATTATTTATAGAGAGAGAGGTCATCACATACAGTAAGTTTAAAATCTTTAAAATGTTTAAATATTTTGGGCTTAAAGTATTTCCCACTAAAAGTTTCTAGAAATTAGTTAATCAATATTTAAATCAATAGTTTCTAAAAATCAATAAATAGAAAATTTTCATGTAAATGACTAATGTATGATGAGTACAAAATAATAGTTTCCATTAAAGAAACTCGGTCTCGTGGGCATTATTCCTGCATCATTACAAACTTTCAGACTTCAATATTACTGTCTATTCAGATATTAATTTAAGTGTGTCTAAAAAAACGAAATACTGTTTTTCATATGGAGATCTATGTAGAACACTATTAAGTGCTAAAATTTTTCTATAGCAAACACTCTAAAATTTTTTTGAATATCAAGTGTTTTAAGCCATTTTCATTTACTAAAACATTATTTTTCTTGATAATAATGATTCTAAATATACAGAAAAACATTACTGTTTTTATCTAAAATTATAATCACTTGAAAATAACATAAAGGATCTGAAATATAGACTCAAAAAATTCAACAATTCCTTTTCTATTAATATTTTCCATTATCTGGTTTTGAAAGCACAATATAAATTTACATCAGGTTTATGATTCTTTGAAAAACATTTAAAAATAGTAAATGACCAATACTTAATTATATTAATTCTAGGAATGTAAGAAATGCCTAAGCCTGTTTTCTTACATCAATACATATTTCTTTATATGAGGGTAAGTCAAACACATTTGCTACTAGGGCTCCAGCTCATATATTCATGGGTTTATTCCAAACAAAATGTATTTAAATAGGTCTCTGGTCAGTGGATGGTTGTAGACAACTTCTCTTAGTAATATACTTGTCTTATTCTTGTTAAGATACCTTCAGAAAGGTCAACTCAAGGTTATGATGACTGTTTGGGGGAATTCTAAAGCAATAATCTTGATAGATTTTCTCAAAGAACACAGGATGTTCATGAGAAGTTATTATGGATAAGTTTTAAGGAAATTGCATACTGCACTGATGAGGTAAGGGTCAGGGAAGTTGCTCAGAGGAATCTTTTTCCATTAGGACAATGTATCTGCTCATTCTTCAAAGGTAGCAAGGGCTGTGCTAAGAGAATTTCATTGGGAAACCTTACTCATCCACTCTATAGCCCTAATTTTGCCCTTTCAGATTTATTTTTGTTCCCCCAAACTTGAAGAGCATTTAGAAGGAACACGATTTGAATTCCTCAAGGAAACCAAAACTACTCTGTTGACATGGTGCTGATCAAAAACCTCAGAATTCTTTCAGGGAATGTTTAGAGAAATGCAAACACTGCCCTCAGAAGTATATAGAACCAGATGGAGAATATGTCAAGAAACAATAGCTACACATTTTCATATTTCTGTTTAATAAAGGTTTCTAGAATTTAATAGCAATACTTTTTGACTTACCCTCATATTAGAACTATTGACCCTAAGAAATATTGCTTAGTATTATTTAAAGATGAAAATAAATGCTTAAATATTTTATAGTCTTAATAAGTTCAAGGACTCCTGGTGTGGTGCTATAGGGTCAGCACTAGACTTTGAACCACAAGGTTGCTAGTTCAAACCCACAATCTGCTCCTGGGACGCCCTATACAGGGCTGTTACAACTCGGAACCTATCTGATGGCACTTAACAACAACAACAACAACAACAACAATAACTTCAAGGACAAATGCCTTCTCAAAATACAAATTTTCTCTGTTCTTGTCATGTGATGTAATTAAAACCCTGTTTTTCAATCAACAAATGAGATAATTAATACTTCTTCATTATAATTTATTTAATATTTAAAAGTAGGAACTTAGATTCCTGATTTTGTTGTGCATATCTGACTTTCAGTTCAAGATTTCAAATATGAAATATGTTTTTACTTAAATGAATATTTGTTGTTTTATTAGTTAAGTGCTGTTCAGTTGATTCTGACACATAGTGACACTGTATAGGGCTTCTGAAGAGCAACTGGTGGTTTAGAACTGCCGACCTTGTGGTTTAGTCTAGTTTTGAACCTACAGTGCCACAACAGGACTATTAATGTTGACTTCTACAAAATAGAATGCACCTTAGTTTTTCACTTAAACAGTTTAGGCACAGCTTCAGGATAGTGCATTGAATGGCAAAGTCGGTTTGAACTGGAAGGTCGGTGGATCAAACTCACCAGCTGCTCCTCAGAAACCCTATACAGGGTCTCTATGAGTCAGAACCAACTCAATGGCACTTAACAGTAACAACAACCCCAAGGAGCCTGGTAGCATAGTAGATTACAGGCTGGGTGGCTAACTGCAAGGTCACTAGTTCAAATCCACCAGTTGCTGTGCTGGAGAAAGATAAAGCTTTCTGCTCCTGTATAGATTTATAGTCTCAGAATGCCTATACAGGATCATTATCAGTTGAAACGACTCGGTGGCACACCATCACCACCACCCCATCTGTGGAGTCCTGTGTGGCGAAGTACTAGACTGCGAATTGCAAGGTTGATGCTTCAAACCCACAATCTGCTTCTTGGAAGTATCGGGTCACTATGAGACAGAAATAACTTTACTGCACTTAACAACAACAACACTCCATCTATAGTAATAAAAAGCTTGCACTAAAGAGGAAAGTAAAACTAATAAACAAACTAGAAAAGTATTGACAATCGTCTTTTAATCTTGTAAAATTTATTTTGTGGGAAATGCTTTATTTCTGATTTTGAACATATTTATCAGAATAACTGCTTAATCTTAAAGTAGCTCTGTGCAAAGTCATGTGCTACATGTTCAAAATTTCTTTAGAACACTGATTTGTGTTTTGGATGATAGATATACTTCATTTGTGTATTTCTATGGATGCATTACATTTGGCAGTTAGTATCCCTGTGAGTGGAGGGATAATAAATAATATTTTCTTTGCCTTCCAGGGTATTTTTGGCACAATGGTAAATATCAACTTTCCCAGAATGGTAAGTAAAGAACTCTTTTTATATATAATAAAAGCCAAGTATTATTTACTAAAAGTATCAAATAATCAGCTAACTATAAAGTAACTTAGACTCTCACAAATAAATGGATACTGCATTCAAAAATTCTCAACTAGATATGCTACAAGCTCTTCATGAGGGAATATAAGGTTTTGCTTTCTCTGTTGGATTGCAATTGAACATAGTATATTCAGCATTTGTTTTCTGGGGTAATTTATTTTAAAATATACACAGATATAGAAATAAATATGGTTTGTATTCTATGAGTAGAAAGAGAAAGCATGTCTGTGATACATATTGAGAGTGGGTGAGTATGAATCCTTTGGAATTTTTACTGTAACATAAAAATTGATTGTAATTTATGTTTGACCGGGGCTTTGCGGCATCTGTGAATTTGAAAATATTTATTTTCTGAGAGCACATATCATAACTTCTCCAAGGCAAGCTAGCTACTGTATGATTTTGTTTAAGCACACAGTTTTGGTTGTCTTTATGTTTTTATGACTTAAAAGGCAGTATTTAGTTTTAGTCTTGATCATAACCTCTTTACAAGCCAAATAAAAATAAAAAATTAATCTTATTGAATGGAAAAGGTCAGTGTAAAATGATATTTCTCAGCAAGCTATTACTCTTATCCTGTAAAGTGATGTTTTTTCACTGGTTTCTGGTTATGCCCTATAAAAAGAAGGAATTGCTTACTGTAGGAGGAAAAAAAAGTCACTTTGAAATAAACCAATCATTAGACATTGCTATGATACAATGCTAAGTGAAAATGCTGGGCCTGAAACTGTACATATTATATATTGTATGCATATGTGCTTATTTATACAAGGGAGAGGAATTAGGATCATATTGTTAGTACAGAAAGGGAATATGGATAGGTTTAATAGTCTTCATTCTCTTTTTATTTTCTAAATAATAATAATAAAGTCCACAATTAAAAAAAAATAATACACAGGTGGGCAAGTATAAAGAATCTTAGCACAAGAACTGCTTTTCACCTGAAATAATTTAGTAAGTCACTTTTTAATAGTAATCATAATGAATAACTATTAGAATGTTTTTTGTGAGTGCAGTGGCTCTGTAGGATAAGCACTTGACTGTTAACCACAATGTCAGTGGCTCATGCCCACCAGACACTCCTCGAGAAAAGATGCAGCTTTCTACTCCCATAGATTTACTGCCTCTGAAACCTATACAGGGTGGCCATGAGTTGGAATCAGCTGGACTGTACTTAACAACAACAACAGAATGTTTTTTCAGATTAAAAGTTCTGCTCGAGTAATTTAACAAAGGGTGAAAACTTAGTATGAAAGTATAAATTATTATTAGACCGCACATGCCCTACTAAATTACTGTAACTAAACCAGTAATTTTAGAAAAAAGGAATAAAGGAAGCTTGATCATGTATCATATTGTTGTAGTTAGGGGCCATCAAATCTTCTCATAGTGACTTTATGTATGAAAGAACAAATTACTGTCCACTCCTGTGTCATCCTCACAATTGTTATGTTTGAGCCCATTGTTGATGCCACTGTGTCACTGAGATGCCTTTTTCAAACTCTTCCTCTTTCTAGCTGACCCTCTGCTTTACCAAGCATGATCTTCTTTCCCAAGGACTGGTTCCTCCTGATAACATGTCCAAATTACATGAGATCCTCATTTCTAAAGAACATTCTGGATGTACTTCTTCCAACACAGATTTTTTTTGTTCTTCTAGTAGCCCAGAGTATTTTCAATATTCTTCACCAACACCATGATTCAAACGCATCAGGTGATTCTTCTCAGGTCTTCGTTATTCGCATTAACAGTTCCCAAATCTTAATTTCCATCATACTTTCTCTCAGTTTGCATAAAATTATATAACAAAATTTTTTTCCTATTCATCCAACCCACAGATTAGTGGGTATACTCTAATCTCAGAGGTGTAATAGCTTAAGGTTGAGGCTGTTTGTAACTATTAACCAGCAGTAAGAATTGAGATGCCAAAGATCAGCTGCACAACTTTGAGTAAAATACATCATATACTTGGTATTAAAATTCCTGACCTGTTAATTCAGGGTGTTAGCTAGAAGATCTTTGATAAACTCTAAACTCCTTTGTAGCTCTCAAATTTTATAATATAATGATGTGTTGTTGTTGTCAAGTGTTGTCAAGTTGATTCCAACCCATAGCAACCCTGTATAGGGTTTCCAAGGAGCAGCTGGTGAGCTTGAACTGCCGACCTTGCAGTTCAAATGGCTTTGCAGTCTGGAGCATTAGCCCACAATGCCACACCAGGACTCCACTATAATGACATATCTATCCTTAAATTTACTATACAGAGAACAATAATATATATTGATATTGAGAGGTCTAGAGTCATTTAGAATGAAAAAAATTTAATAATTTAAGGTATACATTTCATTGATTTGCAAAATTCACTAAGACTCATAAAATGAGGTGAAAGACTCATACAAATTACATTGTATGTCTTACATTTTGATAATATTCATTGCATATTATTCTTTTAAAAATATATTTAAAAATTTAGGCTGACTTTTCTCACTTTGCTCTGAATGAAATAATATTATTAAATAGGCTGAGAGAATAGTGACTGCCATGCTATTCTAAAAAGTGGGGAACAAAATTCTACCCTATTTGTATATAGAAAGGTGCATTTCTAGTATGTTATGAAGGTGTTCATCTGATATATTGAAAATTTTAATCTTTATATTTACTTAAAACATCTTTAAAACAAATATACATCATGACATTCTAGACAGAAAATAAACAAAATTAGTCTCCTGTCCTTAACCAAGGTCAGGACAAATATAAATTAAATTGCTGAATAAATAAAATATTTGTTCATTCAAAATATCTCTTTGTAATTTATAAGTATGCAACCTTAAGTAAGTAGCCAGAGTTCTGAGTTACTCTGTGACCTGAATTGATATGTAAATATATATTTTGTTGCCATGTATCCATTAAAATTAAATTTTAAATAGAATAAATCTTCTGCACTGCCAATTTTTTTTCTAATATATTAGTAATAAATGTCAACTATTCAAATAAAGAAAATCTCTCAACGTAATTAATTTGCATTTTAACTAAATGGGACATCCTTCTCAGGCCCAATTCTAGCTATACTTAATAAACCAAGGTTGAAAGCACTTTTCTGTAAACCATCATAGCATCTAGCTATGTTTTACTCAAGAAAATATGTTTTATATCTGAAAATGTTAATAAGAATGTATTACCTTACTTCATTAAAAACAAAACTTCATAGTATAATCCAACTGTAACCAATAACTGTTTTGTCATTTAATTTTTTAATTCGCAACTGGTTTCAACCTGTCAAATGACAATTTTTATGTCAGATGTTGTTGTTGTTGTTGTTAAGTGCCATTGAGTCCATCCTGAGTTATTGTCACCCTGTATAGGATTTCCAAGGAGTGGCTGGTGAGTTTGAACCACCAACATTGTGGTTCAAACCAACCTTGTAGTTCAGTGCTTTAGCTCACATTACCATACATGGTAATATAACAGTAGTATTAAGTGGTCAACAGGATGATTATGACTAAGATTTTGAGAAAAGCAAAAATAAAAACAGCCTTCTTAAATAAAAAAAAAGCATTCAACTATTCTTGTAGAATATAGCTCTCCTTTGGGATTTCTAGTTTCATACAGCATTTTGGTTCATTTCACAGGAATAATATTCATCTTAATTAGTAAGAAAAAATTGATGGGCTTTTACAATAGGTAGTTCACTCAGCGTGCTGATTACTGCCACTAGAAAATCTGGCTGTTGTTTTTTTATGTGTGTGTGTGGAGAGTTATTTCTTCTCTAAAGGCCATGATTTTTAAGAAGTTGACTAAATATGTGAGCAGTCATATCTGTTAGTAGTCATTGCTTTTAAAGACAGATATCTTTCTAAAGCGATGACCTATTTTGTGTTAACCTCCTAACTCCCCTAAGAACTATGCTAAACTGACTTCTGAAAGGATTTATTCCCAAGTTTTATCAGTTTGAAAATACAATTCACAATTATTAAATTCATAAAAATACATTTCTGGTATGTTATTAAATTTGATTATACAGTTTATAATATAAGGTTAAAATACTTGCTTTTTTAACTTGATAAAAGTATTAACTAGCTAATAAAATAAAGGAAGGCTCTGTAGTTGGTGATAGAAATTATGCTGGCGATCACATGATAGAATTTTATAAGATCAATGAGTTAGTCATTGCAAATATCATTTTAAAGAACATAAATGATGACTATACACATGGATGTCACTAGACGGAATACACAAGAATTGAATACACCTGTGGGAAAGACATGGTGGAAAAGCTCAATAGTAGGTCAGGGGACTAATGTGGAACAGACAATCAATTGTTCATATGCAAGTTCAGGCTGAAGCTCAAGACTATTTTAACAAGTCTACAAAAAACAAAATAGGACCTTGAAAATTCCCACCTGAGTTTAGAGACCATGTCAGGAATAGATTCAATGCATTAGACACTGATGACTGAAGACCAGAAAAGTTGTGGGATGACATCAGTAGCATTATACAGGAAGAAAGCAAAAGGACATTAAAAAACAGGAAAGAAAGAAAAGACCAAAATGGATTTCAGAAAAGACTCTGTATCTTACTCTTGAGTGTAGAGAAGCTAAAGTGAATGGGATAAGTAAGAAGGTAAAAGGGTGGAACAGAAAATTTCAAAGGACAGTTTGAGAAGACAAGGGTATTATAATAAAATGTGCAAAGATCTGGAGCTAGAAAACCAAAAGGGAAGGGCATGCTCAGCATTTCTTACACTGAAAGAAAAGAAGAAAAAAAAAATCAAGTCTTAATTTACAATATTGAAGGATTCTGTGGGCAAAGTATTGAATGATGCAGAAAGCATCAAAAGCATTTTTTGATGTACAGAATCACTGCACCGAAAAAAATGGTCAATGTTCAACAATTTCAAGATATACATATGATCAAGAACTTTTTATACTGAAGGAAGAAGTTTACGTTGCACTGAGGCATTCACAAAAAACAAGGCTTCAGGAATTTTTGGAATACAATTTGAAATGTTTCAACATGTAAATGCAACACTGGAGGCGATCACTCATCTATGCCAAGAAATTTGGAAGACATCTACTTAACCAACCAATAAGAAGAGATCTATATTTGTGCCCATTCCAAAGACAGGTGACCCAGTGGAATTCAGACATCATTGAACAATCTCATTAGTATCACATGCAAATAAATTTTGCTGAAGATAATTTAAAAAGCAGTTATAATACTACATCAACAGAGATCTGCCAGAAATTCAAGCCTGATTCAGATGAGGGTATAGAACTAGGATATCATCGCCAATGTCAGATGGACTTTGTTAAAAGCAGAAAGTACCAGAAAGATGTTTACTTGTGCTTTATTGACTATGCAAAGGCTTTTGACTGTGTGGATCATGAGAAGTTGTAAATAACATTGTAAAGAATGGGTATTCCAGAACACTTCATTGTGCTCATGAAGAGCATGGACCAAGAGGCAGTTTTTAGAGCAAGAGGATACTGAATAGTTTAAAATCAAGAAAGGTGTGCACCACGGTTGTATCCTTTCACCATAGTTATTCAATCTGTATGTTGTTGTTGTTATGTGCTGTGGAGTCGGTGATGACTCATAGCGACCCTGTACAGGCTGTAAATCTTTTTGAACTGCTGACCCTAAGGTTTGCAGCCCGATATATAACCACTAGCAAATACTCTGAGAAACTGAATTATATAAAGCAGAACATGCATCAACATTGGAGGAAGACTCTTCAACAACCTGTAGCATGCAGATGTTGCTTGCAGGAAGCACATAGGACTTAAAATACTTACTGATGAAAATCAAAGCCTTTAGTATGGATTACACCTCTTTTTTGCTGACCTTCCACTTTACCTAACATGATATCCTTCTCCAGGAACTGTTCCCTCCTGACAATATGCCTAAACTATGAGAGATGAAATCTTGCCATCCTGGCTTCCAAGGAGCATTCTGGTTATACTTCTTCCAACGCAGATTTGTTTTTTCTTCTAGCAGTGCTTTTAACATTCTTCTCCAACTCCATAAATCAAAGTTGTCCAATAGGTCTGATCTATTTTTAGGAATTTGAATTTTGTTCTATAGTGTTCTCTCATTCTATCCAGGACTTTCTATGGTGTCCTTGGTCAAAATGGTCGATAGTGGTAGTGGTATCTAGGCACCATTTAGTCCTTCTGATCTCAGGTTAGAAGAGGCTGTGGTACATGTGGGCTACTAGTCCTGTAGACAAGTTTCTTTTTTGTGTCTTTGGTCTTCTTCAGTTTCTTTTGCTCCAGTCAAATAGAAACAAATAGTTGCTCATCAAACTAGCATGTAGATGATGTGCCAATTGACAATATTGTCCCATAAGACTATATTCTAGCTAAGCCTTTTATTCCAGTAAACTAATCATGCAAGTTGTTTGAATATACAAACATTTATACACATATGCCTACAAATATACATACATATGCACTTAGTCATATGTGCCTTTTTACACACATACATATCTATCTGTGCAAACACATTTTGTGTTTTTGTTCTTATTACATTGTGGCAAAATAATTACTTCCATTACATTGATGAATAATTGGGCTATTGCCAGTTTTTCTTTCTCTTTTTTCCGCTACTATATACACAGTGCTGATATGAGCATTCTTGTACGAGTTCAAGAAGATAAGTATAAAAATTTCTCTGGAACAGCTTTTAACTTCAGGCAACTTTAGCACAATCCCCTATCTGTGTTGCTGGCATCTAGTTTGTAGAGACCCGAGATGCTGCTAAACATCTTATATGGTATAGGACTGAGTCTCATTCTCCATAGGAATATCTCTTCCAAAATATCAATTGCATAAGATCGAAAAACCCTGCTTTTAGTTATACATTACTGTTCTTTTTGGGCTGCCTCTTTCATTCTATTGGTCAATAATTTGTCTATCTCTTTAGTAATATCACACTTGCTATTTTAAAAATTTTAACTTTATTTTGTTGTTGTTGTTGTTAAGTGCCTTCCAGTCAGTTATGACTCAAAGCAACCCTGTAGGGTTTCGAAGGAGTGGCTGGTTAGTCTGAACAGTTGAACTTGGAGTGCAGTGCTTTATCCCACAGTGCCACACCAGAACTTTATTTTATAGATATCCGATTTTTAAGTCTTAAATAAGATGAAGACAAGACAAACACAAAACAGATCATCAGCTGAGAGAGACTATTAGGGTGAGATCATGAAGGCATTCTCCACTGTCTAAATTATTATAATTGTATTATAAGTTTGCATCCTGTTGTGGTGCTGTAAGATAAGCACTGAGTTTCTAACTTCAAGGTCAGCAGTTCAAACCCACCAGCCACTCCTTGGAAACCCTATGTTAAGGTTGCAATAAGTCAGAACCAACTCAAAGGCACTTAACAACAACATTATAACTTCAAATATTTTTAAATAACTTTAAATAAAGTTCCTCTATCTTGTACTTCTCCAGAAGTTTCCTGGCGATTGTGAACCTTTGCTTTTCTATATATCTCAGAAAAAAAACCAAAAAACTTGTACATGTCTGTTCCTTTCTCTCCCCCAAATGTGATAACTTGACTGAAATTTGTTGGACTGTACATAGCAATGTCAAGTCCTGGTGTGGCACTGTGGGTTAATGCGCTGGACTGCAAAGTTGTTTTGAACTGCAAGGTTACCCTACACAGGGTTGCTGTAGGTCAGAACTGACTAGATGGCACTTAATAACACCAACAGTCTAAAAAAAAAGGGTATCTTTATTATAACTTTTAGTCTTCTGAACCATGAACATGGCTTACTATTGTATTTATTTTGCTGTTTTGCAAAAAGATTTTATTTTCTTTTTAAATTTGTTAAATTTATCCCTAAATGCTTCTTGGAATATAATTTTTAACATTATCCTTTTAATGATTTCTTTTATAAAGTCATTATTTCTAGTGTTTATGTCTGGGACAGAGAAATGAAATTGATTTTTTAAAAATCTAATTAACTTTGTAAGCTATCTTAATAATTCTAATAACTTATTTGTATATTTCTTTGGCATTTCTACATATTCCTTTTTTGTATAATTAATATCAGTTTTATTTCTTCCTTTTCAAAAATTACACTTTAATTTTTCCCTTCCATATTCAATGGACTAGACCTGCAGTCCAATATTTTATAGAAAATGTGAAAGTCGGCAGCTTTGTTTTTTCCTGGTTTTTATAAGAAAACACATTCAAATTTCACCATTGTGCTGTAGGTTTTTGTAGATGTCCTTTATCAAGTTAAGGATTTTTTTTCTATTATTCTTGGTTTGATTTGAGATTTTACAATCTCTAATGAATGCTGAGTTTTATGAAGCATTGTTTCCTACATTGATTTAACAGAAGATATGATTTTTCTTACAAGGGGTCGACTGTGCACTGAGGCATCTTTCACCTTTCATTTACTGAATGGAGTGGACATGAACTTCAGTTTTCATGTCCTTGCTGATCATAGAAGAAAAGTGGCAAAGCCTAGGGTTTAGTGCTAGGATCAAGATATGCCCTTATCAGTAACACGGTCTAGAAATAAACGTACTACATAGAGGACTGCAGAGAGAATTACAAGTTTAAATGCATGAACAAAGAGGAAAATTCATAAGCATAAGCCAGCCTTACTGTGTTTTCAACAAGAATTCACACAATCTGAGTGACCTAAAGATGTTAAGATAAGAATGTAGTTTAAACTGGTTCTTTTTGTCCCTTTTGTTCCAGACAGAATCAAAAGTATCCTCTCTGGAAAGCCTAGTTCTACTTCATCTTTCCAAGAATTCTCACAGATAAAATTTCATAAATATATGACCATAGTAAAAATCACACACACACTAGAAAAAAATAGACAATGAGTAAGGATGAAGTGGAAAATATAAAAAATAAAATCAGATCCACAAAGACTTTAAATATTTGAATTACTGTGACTCCTTTTTGGCCTCTTTATTATTAATCTTTTTTTTCTAACATAAAACTGTGTTCAAATATATTTTATCTTTCAGCAATTCATTTAATATTAAATTATATGTAAACATCTATTTTCCTATAAAGTTGTTAAATAATAATACGTTGCTGTTGTATGCTGTCGAGTCGGTTCAGACTCATAGTAACACTTTATAGGGTTTTTGAGAGCAGCTGGTGAATTTGAGTTGCTGACATTGCAGTTAGCAGTCCAGTGCTTATCCTACAGTGCCACACCAGGGCTCAGCAATTCATTTCATCTTAAATAATATGTAAACCTCTTTTTATTCAGTTAGAAATTAATAATATAGTCACTTTTAACCTATAAGCTAAAGTCTGGCCATACTGAAATGGAATTTGATCTTGATACTGATAGCAAGTTCCAAGAACGTCAGTGAACAAAGAAGAGTAGAAATGAGAACTGGAATTTTGATATTTAGCTTAATCAACAAACATCATATTACACATAAGAAATGCCCACATCAATAATGCCCACATTCATTTAAGGTACATAGCACACATAGAAAACTAGCATATTTATTAGGTAGTTGCACTGTTTGTAAAAACTGTGTGATGTGCATGTTATTTATATAAAAATATTGTAACATTATAAAAGATTAAACATATATTGATGACTATTATATAGAATCGTTTTAGTCAAGCTTTAGTATTTTTAGAGACAGATTTAAGATGAAAAATACATTATAAATTATTAAAATTTGCTTTATGTGTGCAGCATGATATTTTCATCTGAAGTTTCAAGGACTTTACATTTGTGGTTTGAAACAATTTAGTTTAAAGAATTGTAGTGTTCTTATTTGACCACAGACTCCTGCTCACAGTTGATTGGTCTTATGGTGACTATCTGGCCAAAGTGATATATCCTTGGAATTTTTAAAAACTGGAATAGGGGGGAATTTAATGATTAATGGATTCCAAGAAGGCTGATTCTGAGCCTTAATTCCTGTTATTAAGCTTCCTTTGTTGTGGTTGTTAAGTGTCTCATAGCAACCCGTTTTAGGGATTTCAATGAGCGGCTGGTAAGCTTGAACTGCTGACCTTATGGTTCAAACCAACTTTGCAGTCCACACGTTAACCTGCATCACCACACCAGGACTCCTTAGGTTTTTAACAGCCCAGTGTTTAACCATTTGCCCCACCCAGGGACTCCTCGAAAATGTGATAAGGATGCTATATACCAGGGAGTTTTAAAAGTTCATGGAAAAATGGAATTTTTTTCATAAAATTTTTGAAGCCCCCTCATTTGTATAATAGTAAAAATAAATAGTCTATCTAGTTTGTTCACTGTAAACATGACAAATAGGTTTCAGCAGTATGCTGTCTTCTTCACTACTGCCTCCAGCAATAGGAATAAAATTTGGAAAGAGCAGGCAAAAACCTTTAACTACTCTTAAAAGTTATTTTGTGGTCCAGCACTATTCATAATGCTACAAATTGTGTAATAGTACCTCAAGCAACAATGTATGAAGAGTTCATCTTAGAAAAGGAGGTGATTATACTGAAAACTCTACCTGGGCCTCTACAGTTTATGCTAATTTATACACTTATCATTTGGTAAAAAACTGCAGCTTAATAACATGAGACAAAAAATCATCATACTACTTTTCATTCTTTCAATTTTAAAGAAGTAGCTCCAATAATGGAGCTTTGGGTCCCAGATGACACTATGATTATGTTGTAGTCTGGTAAAGAATAACAAATCCTTAGAGACAAGCTCTGGTGTTGTTTATATTTGAATTGAAAGGCAGTTCTTCTATCCATACAGATAACAAAAGAAAACCTAGTTGAATATATCTGACAAACTGATTAACTTTATAAATATTTTTGTGCCCATTATGTCAAGCACTGTATATTCTGAGGAGATCAAAATAGAAATAGGTCCTGCTTTCATGAAGCTTCAAATTTAGTTAAAAAGAGTCAAGGTTTAAAGAAACAACAGTCAAAAATACAGATGCTTACAGGAGCCTGGAATGGGGACAGGGAGGTACAGTGTGTGAGAGGAGGTCAGGCCCAAATGACACTTCCTGGAGGGACCACTTACTATGTGCTCAGATGTTAATTGCCAGCTGGCTGGAGTAAAACTGAGACTTGAGTAAACAAATGAGCTTAATCTGCTCCAGTCCAGTCTGTGCCATCAGGATATACTTAGGAAAAATTCTGATGCAAGAACTAAATATTATCTACAGTCTACTTTTCTTGTTACAAATGTATCCATTCAAATATTAATTCCACAGTATTTTATTAAATGTACTTACAGATTGAAAGGCCAGAGTATGAAGTAGTATATTAAACAACAACCTAATCCTTGCCTCATTGTTTCTTGACCCATACCGCTAGTATTCTCGATCCTTGAGATTGCAATCTTGACCCCGTATGATAAAGTTTTAGTGTTTCCAAGCTAGGGATACTATCTCCAGAAATGGGAAGCTTATGATGAGTCTATCAAGATACTGAATCCTTGAAAAAATCGGACAAGTGTATCTGTTTCTAAACTGAAATATACTCATTATATCTTGTTGTGGTGGTTATTAATTGCCATCCAGTCGTTATACCTTGCAGCATCATAATTCAACATTTTTGTACCATTCAGAATAAGGCTCTGTACATTAAAAAAAAAAATTCTTTAATTAAAAAAAATACGGGTGGGCATTTTGTAAAATGAGAATAGGTTCAGATTTGAAAAAGTAAGGGAGAGATAAAAGAAGAAAATAATCATATTTTCAGTACTCATGTATAACTACTTTTAGAATTTTGATATATCTATTTTCAGTCTTTTTAATGTTGATAGTTTTGATTATTAGTTACTTTACAAAATCTTACTATCACATATGTACATATACATATATACATAATATAGTTCAGTTTCCATCTAGTGGATGAAATCTGATATAGAAGATAAATGAGCTGACCCTAGAGAAAGACCTGGGTTCTAAGTCAAGCATTATCGCTTGTGCATTGCATAAATAGCAAATGCTACCCAATAAATAAGGGAGCTCTGGTAGCGTAGTGGTTATGAATCTGGTTGCGAACATTAAGGTCAGCAGTTCAAAACTACCAGCTTTTCTGCGGGAGAAAGATGAGGCTTTCTGCTCCCATAAAGATTTACAGCCTCAGAAACCTTGTACAGGGTTGCTATGAGTCGGTTCTGACTTCACAGCACATAACCACCACCACCAAATAATAAATGCTAAACAATGATGAAAACCGTTATGTTTATACTTTTCTGGTATAGTTATCAAGTATACCAACTTCCAGGCTAAAAGTTTCTCAATTCTTTTAACACTTTCTGATATGAGATGGTGTCAAGGACTTTTACCATATATACAAGTTGCTGAATGCTGGAGGTTCTAAAATCTGCCCTTTCATATTTTCCTTAAAATGTTGCTCTCAGAATTGAGCATGGTAATCTGAATCCCTCAAAACAGGCAAATTATGTTTCCATTACTCTATGCACATACTTGTACTAAATTTCATTATGCAGCCTAAACTTTGCTTTTTTTTTTTTTTTCTATTTTGGCAACCATATTATACCATTGACTCACTGCCAGGTAAAGCTCCTATTTTTTACCTCAGTGAATAGTGTTGCTAAACTACATAACCCTCAAACCAAATGTAGGCAGTTGGTACACTGATCCCAAGACAGGATTTTATAATTATTCCAACAAAATTACACATTGTTAGATTATGCCATCTATTAATTGGTAAAAGCTTTTAGATCCTGGTCCTGTAATGCACAGTAATTATTTACTTTCACTATGTCATGTAGCTCATATTTTTAATAGTTATGCCATGCCTTCTGATAGCTTTATCCCAGTCATTTGCTAAGCAGATTAACATCAGACAATGCCAAAGTCAAAAATGTACAGTGCATCATCTGAAGCCTTCCTTCAGACGGACAAAGATTCAATCAAATAGCCATTGGGTACAATTGTTCAATCACTTATGAAAATACTTAATAGTATTCTCCTTAAACCCTTATTTCTCCATCTTGTCCACAAAGATACAAACAAAGATCTTATCACATACTTTGCTAGAACCTAGATACCCTGTTTCTATTGTCCTGGTATTCTGATTTATTAACTCTTGCAGAAAAAGAAAAGAAAATATATATGGTTGGGCTTAATACCTTATTTTTGTTGAATTTATTCTTTATTCTAATAAACACTTTAAAAAACTGTTCATAAAATGGTGGTGGTTGTGTGCTGTTGAGTTGGTTCCAACTCACAGTGATCCTGTATAGGGTTTCTGAGACGGTATATTTTTATCAGAGCAGAAAAACCTCCTTTTTCCCCTGCCAAGCAGCTGGTTGATTTAAATTGCTGACCTTGTAGCTAGTACCTCAACTCAGAACCTACTATGTCATGAGGGTTCCTTGTTCATAAAATAGTCTTTTAATAATACAATCTATCAGTTTCATTGTTCTAAAAGTTTCAGACTGCAATTTTTTTCACATAATATATTCCTCTCCTATCCCTTTGTCCCAATTTCTCAAAAATAACCAGCTAAGCCTTCAAGAATCTCATTTAGAAGGTCTTTCGCAGTATTTCACAGAAGTCAAAAGACATATTGGAAATTGGTCCTTCTAAGAAGGGAGATCCTTCTAAGAAGCCCTGAAAGTGTAGTGGATGACAAGCTGGGCTGCTAATCACAGGGTCAGCAATTCGAATCTACCAGTCACTCCAAGGGTGAAAGATGAGGATTTCTGCTCCCATAAAGATTTACAGTCTCAAAAACTCTATTCAGGGTTGCCATGAGTTGGAACTGACTGAAAGACACACAACTACCACCACCACTACAGCATTGTGTGAAATTCTTCAACCTTGGACCTAAGGATCTTGGTTTAATCACTAGGTCTACACTCTGTCACTTGTTTGCTCTTGGTTGAATCATTCAATCTGATAATGGCACTACTTTATAGGATTGCTATAAATATTAAATGAATGTTGGTGTTGTCGTTAAGTGCCGTGGAGTCAGTTCTGACTCATTGTGACCCTGTATAAGGTTTCTGAGGAGTGGCTGGTGCGTTACCATTAGAAGTAGACCTTACCATTAGAAGTCCAGTTCTTATCCTGCAGCATTAACCATAATGAATGCATATAAGTACTTAGTGTATGGTATCTGCTGCTGTTGTGTTGTTAGGTGCCATCCAGTCAGTTCCAACTCATAGCTACCCTGTAGAGGGTTTCCACAGCTATAAACCTTCACAGGGCCAGAAAGCCTCATCTTTCTCCCACAGAGCAGCTGGTGGGTTTGAACTGCTCACCTTGTGGTAAGCAGTGCTGTGCCCATTCTACAGATACTAATATGTTCTCAATAACTGTTACCTCAATAAATGTTTTGCCTTTTACATCTTAGTATTTATTCTTACTTTCTGAACCCAAAGGTCTTTACCTTCATGTTTTCAACAAATAGCCCGAGTAGTGCAATGGCTATGTACTCACCTGCTAATTGGCAGTTCAAACCCACCAGCAGCTCCATGGAAGAAAAACTCCCAAAAGAATATTGTTGTTAAGTGCCATCAAGTCATTTCCCACTCATAGCGACCCTGTTGGGGGTTTTTCTAAGGATTGGTTGATGGATTTCAATCACTAGCCTTGTGTTTAGCAGCCTAAATGGTCAGGACGGTCATCTCTGAGGAGGTGACTTGTGAGCAGAGATAGATGAGTGAAGCAACAAGGAAAAAACATGCAAGAACAAAGAAGCTTTGCTTTCTATTTTTCATGAATGAATTTTCTGTCTTCAACTTCAAAAAGTGGGGCTATTCCTTTATTGATCTACCTTGTCATTTAACACAAAGGAAAAGCATTTTCGGTTCTCTTTAGCATCTTTCACAAGCCCCAGTCCATCTTATGCTGATATTAATTGTAAGGGTCTATGCTACCTTCATATGTTTATGCTTGATTATGTGTCCCTTTTTACCATCTTTTGCACACGTTGTTTTAAATTCAAAGCCTGTCAGTAGGTCCCTGTGCACCACACTGGTTACTCTAGTTTCCTCCCCATTTTCTCGCTCATTAGAATCATTTGTGTTTGCATAGGCAGAACACTGCTTAAATCAAACTCTAAGATCGCATGATTGCTTTTCCCTAAGGTTCCAATCATTTCCATTTTACCTACTGGTTTCTGTCAGAATTGGGTCCAGAGCAGGAGTTTCCCTTACTGCTTACTCTGCCTTCTGGGAAATGAAATTATCAGCAAGACCGGTCAAGAACTTGTCAGTGTTTTGCTTTTCGGGGAATGAAAGTATCTGCAGATATTTGGAGACAAAAATCTCAAATGCTAAGATAAGTTGCTGCTCTGCCAATATTGCAGTTTGCACTAGAAAAGCATCTTTCAGCCTCTCCTCCTGACCAGAAACTCTGGTGCAATCATATAATGCTATCCCTTCTCTGGGTATTTCATTTTATATTCATCTAGGTTTTCTCCAGTGTGCCTCCACTCCTGGGTTCTTAAATATATATGTAGGTTCACCAACCGCCCAATCAGTTTGATCTAATTATAACTAAAACTGGTGGTGTTGGTATGCCGTGGAGCCGATTTTGACTCATAGCAACTTTGTATAGGGTTTCCAAAGCTGTAAATCTTTACAGGAGCAGAAAGCCTTATCTTTCTTGTGTGAAACAGGTGGTAGGTTTGAATTACTGACCGTGAAGTTAGCAGCGCAACTCCTAGCCCACTATGTTAAGAGGGCTCCTTATAACTAAAACTAGATTGGATTGTTTAGTAACCAAACTATATGGCAGGAAACTCAAACAATAAATAATTTCCCTACAACTTAATATTAGCAAGCAGCATGAAATTGTAGAAAGGTTTGCAATTGAAGGTGGTTGCTCTTCTGACAAAATCTTATACTAGCTGAGTGAGTTTGGGCAAGTGACAGATTCATTGAATTTCAAAACCAAAGGGTCCTTAGGGATGTAAATCTGTACTTTCTACTTATAGTGAGCAAATCGAAGCCAAAAATTGCTAGTTGACTTGCCTAAAGTGTTACAGCAAAATAGAAATGTTGTTGTTGTTGTGTGCTGTTCAGTCAGTTCTGACCCATAGCAACCTTGTATAGGGTTCCTGAAGCTGTAAATCTTTTCAGGAGCAGAAAGCCACAAATTACTGACCTTGTGGTTCCCATTGCAGTGTTCATGTTACCCAGCCACTACACTCCCTAAGTAGAAATAATGTTTAGAAATCCAAGACAGGTTTCTTATTGTTGTCGTTTTCCTTAGACCATTAAGTTTCACCCCTAAAATGTTGCCTTCTTTAATGTCCCAGGAACTTAACTTCTTCTTCTGGGAAATGGAAATACTATTATCTGTTCTGTGTAGCTCATTGTGGTGTTATGAGAAGGAAGAAGATAATAAGGTATTATTATGATAATGAATTTAATGATTTAATCTGTAGGCTTATATGGGCTTTTTTCCTTCTTGGTTAAGTGATTTGCATTTTAAATCTAAATATATGTACAAATGCGCTTACTTTGTTATAGATTTACAACAAATTGCAGGATGTTATTAATGCTAGCTGTCATAGAATCAATTTCAAGTCATGTGTGCAGAGTAAAACTGTGCCATAGAATCTCAAAGCTATGACCTTTCAGAAGCAGATCGCCAGAACTGTCTTCTGAGGTGTGTCTGGGTGAGTTTGAATCACCAGCCTTTGGTTAATAGACCTGCATTTAACAATTTGTGCCATCTACGGTCTGCTTCCCACCAAAGAAAGAGCCTTGGGTTTAGAGTTCAGAAAGAGCAGGGTGGTAATTCTTATTTTACCACTTGGAGAGTGCATGCCATGCATCCTCTTAACATCATTGATTGGAAGTTTCTGGTATATTAAGAACATAAACATTGCTAGCTATTACAGTTGTTGTGTGAGTTGCTTTGCTCAAAATCAATGGTTGTTTTTATTTTCTGTTTTTCTCCTATCACTGACTATGAGCTCCTTGAGGGTCAAAGAAAAATCAAATCCATTGCCATGGAGTTGTTTCTAACACATGACAAGCCCATGTATGCCAGAATAAATTTGATCCTTAGGGTTTTCCTGGATGCAATTGCCAAACATTTCTTTTGCATCACTACTGGATGACTATGAACCACTACTTTCTTCACGAGGGACTTTAAAAACTGCTTGGAAAAGTATCATTATATTTTAATTCCATTTTTTCACAAAATTTTTGGAGTGCCCTTTTATTTATGATAGTAGTAGTTGAGCTCAAACAGTTTGCATCCCCCAGGAAACTTGGGTGAAGGCAGACTTTGTTCATTTAGCTTTGCATTCCTACAAACTGGCACTCAATAGCTTCACATCATGTTTGTTGAATGAATGCATTACCTAAGTAAACAACACAGAAAGATCTGAAGGTGGCCGTACTTTGTAGGTCAATGTTTTACCCTTTTTTTTCTTTCTATAATAAAAATCTTACTAATAAATTCATAACCTACATAAGTTTTATTTTTCTACTTCATAAAGATTTGCTTTCAAATTCTGTTCAGGATGTGTATGGGGTAGATTTATATATATTCTTGTGTGTTATGGAAACAGCAAGTATGTTTGAGTTGAGAGGATAAATTAATAACTTTTTAGCATTTGAACTCAAGAGTTCTTGAATTTAAAATGAGAAACATCACCTCTACTCTTAAGAGCACAACAGGAGCTACTAACAGTAGTGATGAGTTGTAGCTGCGGGGCAACTATTGGCTTCCTGTCTTGTTTTAATCGGGTCAGACAAAACTGATTCTCCTCAATAAACAGTCTTGGTGTGGCACTGTAGGGTAAACACTGGACTTCTAATTGCATGGCTAGCCATTCAAACTCACCAGCTACTCCTCAAAAACCCTCTACAAGGTTGCTATGAGTCAGAATCAACTCAAAAGCACTTACCAACAATAACAACAATATACAATAAAACCTGTGAAAATTCAAACCTGTATTTGGTAGAAATCCATCATATAGAAATCTCTAATATTTTCAACATCTAGCATCACAGATTCATTGACTGTCAAAACCTTCGGGTCACTACAGTCCTGGTGTGGCACTGTAGGATAAGCACTAAACTGCTAACTAGAAGACTGGTGCCTCAAACCCACCAGCTGCTCCTCAGAAACCCTACACAAGGTCACTATGAACTGGAACCGACTTGATACCACTTAACAACAGTAATGCAGTACGAAAAATTGACAAATGAGTCAAGGTTGTCTCCATTAGTTGAAAATATTTGAGTTTTCTATCTGATAGATTTCTTCCTTATACAGATTCCAACTTTCACAGGTTTTACTGCATATTGGTTGTTGTTGTTAAGCACCCTGAAGTCGGTTCTGACTCATAGTGACCTTGTATAAGGTTTCTGAGGAGCAGCTGGTGGGTTTGAGCCACCAACCTTCTGGTTAGCAGTCTAGTGCCTATCATACAGTGCCACACCAGGACTGTAGTGGCTTGTAAATTGCTGTGATGCTGGAGGCTATGCCAATAGGTTTATCTGTGAGAGACAAGTTTTAGTGCAGCTTTTAAACTAAAACAGATTAAGAAGGAGGAGGCCCTGGTCAACTACTTTAAAAAGCATTTTTTCCCAGTGAAGCATTATGAGTAATAATGGAACGTTATCTCATATAGTGCCAGAAGATGCCCCTTAGCCTGGAAGACATTCACAATAAGACTGGTAAGAGCTACTGCATCAAAGTAGAGTCATGCTTCATAATATGAATATAAAGTAAAGTTTTCAGGACCCTTGTTTTCTCATGTTGTTGTTGTTGTTAAGTGCCATCAAGTTGGACCCAAAATGAAAAGAAATAGGTGCAAACATCCATTATTAATGGGAATGTGGAATGTATGAAGCATGAATCTAAAAAAAATGGAAGTTGTCAAAAATAAAATGGAATGCTTGAAGATCATACTCCTAGAAATTAGTGAGCTGAAATAAACTGGTATTGGCCATTTTCAATGGGACAATTGTATGATCTATTATGCCAGGAATGACAGATTAAAGAGGAATAACATCACGTTCATTGTTAAAAGAACATTTCAATATATATCCTGAAGTAAAATGTTGTCAATGATGGGGTAATATCCATACACCTATGAGGAAGACCAGTTTATACTATTATTCAAATGTATGTACCAACCACAAATGCTAAAGATGAAGAAATTTAACGTTTTAACCAACTTCTGCAATCTCTAATTGATCAAACATACTATCAAGACACATTGATAATTACTGGTGATTGAATTGTGAAAGTTGGAAACTAAGAAGAACCAGTAACTGGTAAATATGGGTTTGGTGATAGAAACTATGCCAGAGATCAATAGAATTTTGCAAGACCAATGACCTAGTCACAGGAAATACCTTTTTAAATAGTACATGCGTGGACCTTGCCAAATTGAAAGCAAAGGAATGAAATCAATTGCATATGTTGAAAGAGAAGATAGAGAAGCTCAATATGATCAGTCCAAACAAGATAGGGGTCAACTGTAGAACAGAATATCAATTGCTCATATGCAAATTCAATGTAAAGCTGAAGAAAATTAAAAGAAGTTCAGGAGAGTGAAAGTACAATTCTGAGCAGATCCTACCTGAGATTAGAGTCGATCTCAATAATACATTTGACACATTGAACACTAATAATGACCAATGATTGGATGAATTGTGTGAAGACATCAAGGATAGCATGCATGAAGAAACAAAAGATCATTAAAAAGACAGGAAAAAAGACAAGACATGGATGTCAGAAAAGACTCTAAAACTTGCTCTTTGATAGAGTTGTTGTTAAGTGCCATTGAGTCAGTTCTGACCCATAGTGACCCTGTATAGGGTTTCCAAGGAGTGGCTGGTAAACTGCTGACCTTGTGGTTCAAACCAACTTTGCAATCCAGGGCATTTACCCATAGTGCCACACAGTGGGAAGAAATAATAAAATAAACAAGTTAAAATTTCAAATGATGCCTCTAGAAGACAAAATCAAGTATTATATTGAAGTGAGCAAAGATTTAGAAGTAGAAAACCAGCATTTCTCAAACTGAAAGACCTGGAGAAAAACATCAAAACTCAAGTTATAATATTGTAGGATGATGTTATGGGCAAAATATTGAACAATGCAGGAAGCCTCCAAACAAGATAGAAGGACTACAGAGTCACTGTACCAAAACAAATTGGTCAAGGTTCACTGTTTCAGGAGGTAACATAGGATCAAGAACTGATAGTACTGAAGGAAGAGGTCCAAGGTACACTGAAGGCACTGACAAAAATAAATAAGATTCCATGAATTGGTAGAATACGGACTTTGTGCTTGGACGATATCACATTTATCTATTTATTTATTTTAAAACAAATTTAAGATGTGTAGCAACCCTTGCATCACGCAAGTCTTTTGGTGCCATTTTTCCAACATCATGTGCTTACTTTATTTCTCTGGCTCACAATTTTTTATTTCCTCTAAACTTTCAAACTGTTTTCAAATACTATTGCACATTTAATAGATGACAGTATTGTTTAAATATAACTTTATTTGTTCTAGGAAACTAAAACATTATCATGACTTGCTTTATTGTGATATCACTTTTTCTTTATTGTGATGGTGGTTTGGAAGTAAACCTTCAATATCTCCAAGGTATGCCTGTACCAATTGAGATACTTCAACAAATGGATGGAATGCTTGAAGCACTCATCTGTCTATGCCAAGAAATTTGGTAGATAACTACCTGGCCAACTAACTGTGTTGTTATTGTTGCTGTTGTTGCTAAGTGCTGTTGAATTGGTTCTGACCCATAGTGACCCTATATAAGCTTCCAAGCAGCAGCTGGTGAGCTTGAACCACCAACCTTGTGTTCCAAACTGACCTTGCAGTCCAGCGCATTAACACAGTGTCATACCAGGATTCCAATTAAGTGTAAGAGATCTATATTTGTGCCCATTCCTAAGAAAAGTGATCCAACAGAATGTGAAAATTGTTAAACAAAATCACTAAAATCACACACAAAATTTTGCTGAAGATAATTTAAAAATGGTATGTAAGTACATTGACAGGGAACTACCAGAAATTTAAAGCAGATTAAGAGGACATAGAATGAGGGATACCACTGCTGATGTTAGGTAGACCTTGAGTGAAAGCAAAGAATCCCAGAATGATGTTAACCTGTGTTTTATTGACTATGCAAAGTCATTTGATTATGTTTATCTTAAGAAATTACACTTGACATTTTGAAAAATGGGGATTCCAGAACACCTAATTGCTCATGCAGAACTTGTACATAGCCAAGATGCAGCAAAAACAAAAAGATACTGCATGGGAAAGGTATGTGTCCGGATTCTATACTTTAATCATACTTATTCAATCAGTATGTTGAGCAAATAATAAAAGAAACTGGACTATATAAAGAAGAAAGTGTATCAGAATCATGGGATACTCATTAACAACCTGTGATATGCAGATGACACAACCTTGCTTAATGAAAGTAAAGTGGACTTTAAACATTTACTGATGAAGATTAAAGACTATAGCCTTAAGTATAGATTACACTTCAGCATTAAAAAAAAAAAAATAACAAAAATCCCCACATCTAGACCAATTAACAGCATGACGATAACAGAGAAAAGATTGAAGTTCTCAAAGATTTTATTTTACTTTGATCCACAATCAACTCCCATGGAAGCAGCAATCAAGAAACCAATCTACCTATGCATTTGGCAAATCTGCTGCAAAGGACCACTTTAAATTGCTCAAGTGCAAAGATGTCACTTTGAGGACGAGGTGTGCCTGAACCAAGCTTATGTTTTCAATGGACTCATATGTATGTGAAGGAGCCCTGATAGCATAGTGGGTTATGCGTTGGGCTGCTAACTTCAAGGTCAGCCATTTGAATCCAACAGATGCTTCACAGGAGACAGATGAGGTTTTTTAGTCCTGTAAAAATATACAGTCTTCGAAACCCTGTGCAGGGTCACTATAAGTCAGAATTGACTCAACAGCTTGCAGCAGGAGCATGTATATAAAAACAGGACAATGAATAAGGAAGACCAAAGAAGAACAGATGTTTTTGATTTATGATGTTAGTGAAGAATATTGAATATATCATGAAGTGTCAGACGAAGGAACAAATCAATCTGGAATGAAATATAGTCAGAGTGTACCTCAAAAGTAAGGTTGGAGAGACTTTGTGTCATGTACTTTGGACAGGTTGTCAGGAGAGACCAGTCTCTGGAGAAGGAAATCATGCTTGATCAGTGAAAAAGAGGGAGACCGTCAGTGAGATGGATTGACTCAGTAGCAACAACAATGAGTGGACTCAAGTATAGCAAAAACTGTGAGGATGATTCAGGACCAGACTGTTTTGTTCTGTTGTGTGTGAGGTCACTATGAGTCAGAACTGATTTGATAGCACCTCACCATAGAGTTCTGCAGTGACGCTGTGGGATAATGCACTGAACCACAAGGTCAGTTTGAACCTCTACGGACGGTGGTTCAAATTCACTAGTCACTCCTAGGAAACCCAGAACCAGAAATGACTCGATGGCACGTAACAACAACCACAAAGTGGGAATAAACAAGAATGTAAAATGTGTCAGACTGCAAAGTCCTTCAAACTGTAAGGTCAGTGGTTCAAGCTCACCAGCTGCTCCTTGGAAACCCTAAACAGGGTCACTATGGGTAGGAATCTACTCGATGGTACTTAGTAACAACAACCATAGAGTTCTGCAGTGACACTGTGGGATAATGCACAGGACCTCAAGGTCAGTTTGAACCCCTTGGCTAGGTGGGTGGTTTAAATGCAGCAGTCCCTCCTAGGAAACCCTGAGCAGGAACTGACTCAGTGACACTAAACAACAATAAAGTAGGAATAAACAAGAATGCAAAGAAACAGTTTATATGGAGATTTTTGTAAATTAACCAAAATTTGCTAGGATACACTGAGTCTTTCTTCTGAGGTGCCTCTGGGTGGCACAGTTAATATGCTTAGCTGTTAGCCTAAACACTAGAGGTTGGAGTTGCACCTCGAAGAAAGGCCCAATGATCTACTTTTGAAAAAATCAACCATTGAAAACTCTATGGCACATAACAACAACAAGCCATAGTAACAATAGAAAGGCTAGAAAATTCAAAAGTGGAAACCTGCAAGACCTGGAAAAATAAGGCCGTGCTGTCAAGTTCCGGCTCTAACAGGTTTCACTGTACTAGGCTGCAATTTTTTTTTTTTTTTTTAGGAAATGTTTCTTTTCAGTTAAAAGAGAAGAGAAGCAAAACATGTAGCTGGACGAAACATAGACTTTGGAGTCATAAAGAAACAACTTCTAACCTTTCTGTGCCACAATGTCCTCATTTATCGTAGGGTGTATAGCAGTTATATTGCCCTAGCGGTGGGCAGGAAGATAGGCTCTATCCACACCTGCCATGTACCAATGATTTTAGACAAGGAAACAGAACTTACTTGGACCATGGCCGCCACATGTATCAAGAGCAGGTGCATGCAAATGCAGCATACCTCGGCTTGGTTTTCTCTTTACTTGGTTCCCTATGGGTCATACAGCTGCCAGGTATACCACTGCCAAAGTGGAAAAACACATTTTTTTTACACTTGAAGAATTTTTATACTCATGGCCTAGATACTTCCATGTAAGGGAGTGTCCATAAACATCAGGCTTTCCCAGTTCTAGAATCAAACTAGCCAATGCAAGACAATCCCTTCCAGCAAGTGTGGGAGGAGCAGGAAAGTCACAGACTGGGGTATCTCTGCTTTCAGCAAACAGAGTTCCCATCTCCTCAGGGTTTATTTTGATGACTGAATAAAGTAGGCGTGGCAGTAAAATATTTAATAATGTGTAACTGGCCGGGCTTGGGCACCAATAGATCAGAACAGATGCTGGTCATAAACTACCAGCAGGTCCTGCCACTGCATCCTAGCAGAATGCCAGCCTGAAATAAAGTAACATTAAAATGTCCTCAAAATATCTCACTCTTAGATAGTGCTTGATTAATGTGACCTCCCCCACCTCTTTTCTCTGAAATAAAATCCAGTAAAAACAACAATAAAAAGGAAAGTCTTAGAAGACAAGTTCTCAAATAACCTGAGAACCCAACCTTATTATTTTACTTAAAAACATTTGTGAATGAAGTGATAGATAATATCTAAAGCCAAAATTCATTTTGTGGTCTACAGGAAAATGAACTTTTGATTGTAAACTATTCCCTGAATTAGAACTCAGTTATAAATTGAAAGTATATCTTAGTTGGTGCTATAGGATAAGGTACTGGCTTGAACCACAAGGTTGGTGGTTCAAACTCACCAGCTGCTCCTTGGAAATCCTATACAGGGCCTCTATGAGTCAGAACCAACTTGATGGCACTGAACAGCAACAACAATGTATCTTAGTTATACTCAGGGGTCTATGGTCCCACTCTCCTCTCAGTTTACCATTATCTATTCCAGGAAGGGTCATGAATTAAATTTAGATTCTTCCAGTTGACCTAAGGAGCTCTGGTAGCGTAGTGGTTACGAATTGGACTGCTAACCTCAAGGTCGGCAGTTCAAAACTACCAGCAGTTCTGCGGGAGAAAGATGAGGCTTTCTGCTCCCATAAAGATTTACAGCCTTGGAAACCCTGTACAGGGTCACTATGAGTCAGAACTGACTCCATGGTACTTAACAACAACAGTTGACCTAAGGCACTGTTTACCAGGGGTTGGCCATAGTAATGGAGAACATGACCCAAATCAGCTGGATCTTACTCCCCAACCCTGCAAGTTCTTCCAGAGATTTTGGGTTCTCCCTCTTGTTAAGAATATTTTCTAGTGTGAGAGGTCTGTGTAGAATTCCTTAAGTGACTTAATTACATTAGGTGGATATAACAGAAGAAGGACTCCAAGTATGGCATTGTAGGATCAGCACTGGACTTCAAAACTTAGGGTCATCAGTTCAAACCCACCAGCTGCTCCTTGGAAACCCTCTACAGGGTTTCTTTCTATGAGTCAAAATCTACTCAACAACATTTAACAACAACAACAGAAGGAAAGAAAAAGGGTATCTTTCTAGCTGAGGAAAACCTGACTGCATCTACTTCAGTAGTGAAGACAGGGTCGAGAGAGGGATGAGAACTTGGAAGGGAATGTGAGGACAAGTATTGAGGAACTTCACTTTTTGTCAGGATTCTATCTGGTTTCATCATGTTAGTTTCTGTAACCCACCAACCGCTGCTTGGAAACTTTAGACAGGTTTGCTATGACTTGGAACCAATTCAACACCAAGTATCAACCACCACCTTTTTAAAGGAGATATTCAGACCTGTCATTGGTGGCACTTCTAAAACCCAAACCAAACTTTATTACCATTGAGTGGATTCTAACTCAGTGACCCTGCATAAGGTTTCTGAGGTTGTAATTCATTACGGAAGCAAAAAGCCTCATCCTTCTCCCTCAAAGCCGCTGCTGAATTTAAATTGTCACCCTTGTGATTAGCAGTTCAGTCCCTATCTTGTATCACCTGCCTCTGGGTAGGTTCAAACCACCAGCTTTACAGTTAGTAACTTAATTGTTTCAGTTAGTAGACACCTAGGGACTCCTGGTCTTATCATGTTCTTGCTGTTCTCTGGAAATCAGTTTACAGCTCTCCTCTTTTGTTCACTCTTAACAAGCTTAAAGACAATTTTGGGGCTTATCCAGCATGCACATAGACCTACATTGCCTGTATTAACTTTTCTTGACTTGATTTTACTTTTCTATTTTTGTTTCTCCTTGCCTAACCACTAATACTTAAATTGACTTCTTTTTTGTTTGTATATGTACCACTGAGTAGATTCTGACTCGTAGAGATCCTGTACGACAGAGTAGAAGTACAGTTAGGTTTTCCTAGAATATAATCTTTATGGGAGCAGACAACCAGATCTTTCCTATTGTGGATCCATTGTGTGGGTTGGAACCTGCAACCTTTCAGTGAAGAGCTAAGTGCATAAGCAACGCACCACCAGGGATTCCTTTCTTGTTTGTAAATCTTCTTAAATGCTTTTTGAAATATGTAGTTGTTGTGTGCTATCTAGTTGTTTCTGACCCATAGCACCCTGTGTAGAGTTTTCCTGAGTGGCAGGTGGTTTTGAACTGCCAACTTTATGGTTAACAGTACAGTGCTTATTCTACAGCACTACATGAAGGGTTATAAATACATAAGTAAAAAGATTATGATTTCTATTACACAACTCAGGAGACCTGGTAGCATAGTGATATAGTACTCATCTGCTACCCAAAAGATCAGTGGTTCCACTTTGCGGAAGAAAAATAATGGCAGTCTGATTTAGTAAACACTACAACCTTGGAAACCCCTGGGGAAGCTCTACTCTCTCCTTGACAGCAATGGGTAGAGTTTTGTTTAGCACAAACAAATGTGTCTTAAGTTGTGTTTATTTATTTCAGTATATAATCAGATTAACCAGCTATTCTTTTATTGTCCTGTCAAGGTCTGGGACATAGAGATTTCAGTGAAAGAAAACTAAGCACTTTTGATAAAAGGGAAGTAAAAATCAAACTATGAATTTAACAAAGAGTGGGCAACTCTCAAAATGGTAACTTAAAATGAAATAACAAAAAGTATGAGCAGTAATGTTAGAATACAAGTGATGATAGACTTTTATTTAGTCAATATAAAGTTATGCTTTTCATAATAATTTCAAAAATTCTTTGCTATAATATAACCCAGCAAGTAAAATGTTGTTAAGTGCTGTCAAGACAATTCTGACTCATAGCGACCCTGTGTAGGGTTTCTGAGAAACAGCTAGTGGGTTTGAACCACAGATCTTGTGGTTTTCAGTCCACTGCTTATCCTATGTCACACCAGAACATTCAAAATCATTCCGTATTGGCAAGTAATTTTTGAGGTATTTATATGGCATCATTTTGAAAAATTGTCAACTGTATTATACTGTTAATGGTACCAAAATAGTAGCAACTATTTGAGAATTTATTATGTGCCAGGTACATATATGGTTACCATGAATTGGAACCAAATTAACAGCATCTAACAACAACTACCTGTATTAGCTCATAACCCTCACAACAACATTACAACACAGGTGTAATTTTTATGCCTACTTTTAAATGTGGGAAGAAAGAAATAGTTATTTTAATGACAAGCTTCCATCACTTGCTCAAGGACACACAGTTTGACAATGGAGAAGCTGAGTTCTGAACCCAGGTGGTCTGCCCAAATTCTAAGCTTCTAAATTATGTTCCTTTTCTAAATATTATGGAGAAAAACATCTGAGAATTAATATAACCATAAATCAGTGAATCTACATTTCATTTTATGAGGCATTTTACAGATCTTTTTCAACAGATCATTTTCAAGGAAAATATTAACTTTTAATATAGTTTTTATTGTTAAAAAGAAATGTGTGTGGCTTCTTTGAAAGGAAGCACTTCAGTGTTGGTGTTTCAAAAAATATTGCAGAGCAAAGTGATTTCAAATGGCATTTACCAAATTCTAGACTGCACTAAATTGTAGAATTTTATGAAAGAAGTGAACATGATTGATTTCACATAGGTATACCCTCTTATGCGATGTTTATTCAGCATCGAGAAAGGAGACTTAAAGTGAATTAAGGAAACTACTGTTAACTGATGGTACATGGAAGGGATTGCCATCATTGTAATGAAATGAAGGATATGATTTGGTGAACTAAAACTGATAACCTGCTTTGTAAACCTTCACTCAATTCACAATAAAAAGTAATGAAAAAAAGGAGATTCTTCTTCTCAATGTGTATGTTAAGAGTTAAAAAGAAAATGCTTCAGACTTTTTTAAAATGGACAGTTCATTGTTGTTGTTAAGTTCTGTGGAGTCAGTTCCTACTCAGAGCAACCCTGTATAGGGTTTCTAAAGAGCCGCTGGTAGTTAGAAATGCCAACCTTGTGGTTAGCAGTCCAATGCTTACGCCACACCATGACTCCAACTGTTAATAAAATTAATTATTTAATTTGTATACATATTCAACTCACATATATGTATACAGGTATGTATTTGTATACTTTTTATCATTCAGTTTGGCAGGGAAAGTGAAAAGGAAAACAATATAAAAATTTTTTTAAATACTAGAAGTTTAATTTTATTTTTTCCATTCAGATGATCCTAATTTAATTTTAAAAAGAAAACTTGTAATGTGCCAACCATCAATTTCTAGGTTACACATACAGAAAATTATTTGTGATGATTTTCTTTTAAATAGAGTGTATCCCAACAATTGACAAATATAATTGTTCTAATAAAGTTTTAATGATGAAGCTCCCTTAGATAATTCTTTAATAAAATGGTAGGCAGGTGTTTGCATGCTGTGAAACAAAATTAATAAAATAAGTTAGTTGCAAGTTTTATAAAATTGTTATAGAATAAAGCAGTATTTCAATAAGATTACAAAAGATCTTTCCAGAAACTATATATTAATCAGGGGTTTTAAGGGGCACAAAGAATATTTTACAAGAAATATAATTTATAGGAAGAAAAAAGGAAGGCTGACATATTTAATATAGATTCTTTGTGGAATATTTATTATGATCATATTTTCAAAATCGCATACTTATTTACAATAGAATGATATTCCAAGGAAAAATGTTTTGACATGAATCATTAAATTGGTATACAAAAATATAAAATAAGAAATAATTGTAATACTCAAAAATAAGAAACATAAAATAAATTTGGGATAAAAATTTATTCTTAAATCAGATTCAGTTGATAATCTCAATTCCAAGTAAATATTCCCCTCTGAGAAGCAGAATCTTAAGAATTTTTAAATCATATCTGCAATCGTCAGATTAAGTATCTAATAATTTTTAATGAGGCTCAGCTTTTTTGCCTTAAAATGTTTTGTATTTAGCAGTTTGGCTATATTCTTGTTGTCAGATGTTGATTCCAATGCATGGTGCCTTCCTGTGTCAGAGTAGAACAATGTGCTCCATCAGGTTTTCCTTTTAAATTAGATCACCTGGTCTTACTGTCAAGGCACCCCTAAGTGGACTCAAATTTTTAGCATCTGTGTGGCCTAAATATTTGCATCTCCAAAGACTCCAAATAAAGTTTCATGGCAGGCATTCTAGTAGGGGACAAGCCAATTAATAAATTTAGTCATATATGAAAAATGCTAAGATAAAGAATCAGTGTTCATTTTGATAATCCCTCAACACTGAAAAATTCTATGTCATCAAAAAAAGATAAAATGAAAGTCAGTATACATTTGTTAGATATCTTAATGTGTCAGGAAAAAATCTGAGCATCTTTTTTTCTTAGAAATTTGATTAATCTTTAAAATAATATTAATACAATTTGCTGGTAGTTTGGTAAGAAAAATTTGGTTAAAGGATGCATTTTTACTTGAGTATAGGCTTCCAGCTTTGACTGCTTAGTAAGTTCCTCAAATTTAATTTCTGAAGTTCCTTGTGCATGTCTTTGTCTTATATAGATTTTTAGGACAGGAATTGTAGGAGAGAGAAAGGATGTCCTAGGTGAAATGTGATGGACAGATCAACTTTCAACTTTTCTGAATTAAATTAAAATACCTTAATTTTCTGGCTTCCTTGAGCTATTTTTCATGTCCGTAACACACACACACACACACACACACACACACACACGGATATAATTAATACCATTGCTATGAAGTCAATCTTGACACAAAATAGAGCTTCCCCATAGGGTTTCCAAAGCTGTAATCTTATGGAAGACTCCCAATGATGTGGATTGGCACAGTGGTGGTAGCAATAGATGTGTTGTGCATAGGGTTGCTATGAGATGGAACTGACTCAATGGCACCTAAGAACAACATTTATGGAAGCAGACTGCCACATCTTTCTCTTACAGCATGGCTAGTGGGTTCACTCCACTGACATTTAGGTTAGCAGCCAAGTGCTTAACCAGTGCACCACTAGGTCTCCTTAAGATAACAGAAACTCCAGATCAATTTTCCATTTTTGTTTAAAGGAAGACATACACACAATCACTATTAGATTACTTTTTGTTAATGATTCAAATTTTCACAACAACCACTAATTTGCAGATATTAAAAAATATATATAAAACAAACATATTAACTAAGTAAATTTATTTGAGTACATTATGCACATCTGATGGAGTCCTGCTGTGGTGCTGTAGGATAAGCACTGGACCACCAGGTTGGTTTGAACCACAAGATTGGTGGTTCAAACTCACCAGCTACTTCTCAGAAACCCTATACAGGGTCACCATGAATCAGAAGTCAATGGCACGTAACAACAACAACCTGTGTATATGACAGCAGCAACAGGCTCAAGCGTAACAATTTGAGGGTGGCACAGGATGTAGGATGTACATTGTTACTAAACATATTTGTACGAAGATGAGTCAAAATTATCCACATTCCAGTTATATTAAAACGCCCGTCCACGTCTAAGGCTGATGACAACATTGAGTGTGCAGGTGAAATGATTCTGTTGAATAGAAGAGTGACTGTAGATCATGTGGAAAATAAATAGACCAAGAGGCAGTTGTTTGACAGAGCAATTGGATAGGACATCGTTTAAAACCAGGAAAGGTGTGAGTCAGGCTTGTATTCTTTCACCATACTTATTCAATCTGTATGTTGAGCAAAGAATCCAAAAAGCTGAACTGCATAAAAAACATGGCACCAGAATTGAAGGAAAGCTCACTAACAACCTGTGATATGCAGATATGCAGATGACACAATCTCTGCATTGAATGTGAAGCACTAACTAATGAAGATCAAAGACTACAGTCTTCATTATGGATTACACCTAAAAAGAAAAAAAATTCTCACAACTGCAGGACCAAACAACATCATGATAAATAATGAAAATACTGAAATTGCCAATTTCATTTTACTTGGATCCACAATCAATGTCCAGGGAAGCAGCAGTCAAGAAATTAAAGGAGGTATTGCATTTCACAAATCTGCTGCAAAAGACCTCTTTAAAGTGTTTAAAAGCAACAATGCCACTTTGAAGACTAAGGTGTGCCAGAACCAAGCTCCGGTATTTTCAGTCTCTTCATACACATGTGAAAACAGGACAATAAATAAGGAAGACTAAAGAATTACTGATGGTCAACCATTCAAGATCAATAGGGCAACATTTATATAAGGATAAAATTCAGAAGGGTTGGGGAGAAGGGTGGAATGAAATAAAGAACCACTGGGAGGAAGTGGGCTAACTGTTGTTACATGGAAGGGGTTACACTCAATGAGATGAAACAAAGTGTATGGTTTGATGGATGTACAACGGCTGATCTGCTCTGTAAACCTTCACTCGATTCACAAGAAAAAGTTTCAATTAAAAAAAATTTTTTTGAAAGTATTGGTGGACTGCTAACCACAAGACAAGGTCTGCCTCAGAGAGATAAAGATGAGGCTTTCTGCTTTCATAAAGATTTACAACCTGGCAATCTTCTATGGAGTCCTGGGGTGGCACTGCAGGATAAGCACTTGACTGCAAGATCAGTTTGAACAGCAAATTTGGCAGTTCAAACTCATCAGTCACTCCTTGGAGACCCTATACAGGGTTACTATGGGTCTGAACCAACTCAATGGCACTAAGCAACAATAATAACCCTAGACAGGGCTGATATAATGCCTAACAACAACAACAGAGAGGAACTGAAGCATTTGAGTTACGGTGTTGACAAAGAATAATACCAGGCACTGCCAAGAGTAGTAACAAATTTATCTTGGAAGAAGTACATCCAGATAGCTTCTTAGAAGTGAGCATGGTGAGACTTTGTCTCGTGTACTTGGATATGTTATCAGGAGGGACAAGTCCTTGGAGAAGAAACATCATGCGTGGTAAAAGATCAGCAAAAAAATAGACTATGATCCTCTACCAGGTGGACTGTCATCTTGGCTGTATCAATAGGCTGAGGTGTAACAATGATTGTAAAGGAGGAGTCAGGACTAGGTAGTGTTTTGCTGTGTTGTATAAATGGTTGCTATGAGTTGGAAATGATTTGACAGCAACTTAAAACATCGAAACAGTTCCACAACTGTATATTGGTGGACATTATAACAAGTAACTGTATTATTGAACTAAACATTATAATAGTATTCATGATTATAAAATTTTAACTTACTGTATTAAACAAGTATTTTTCAATGGCTAACAATATATTACTCAGAGACTTTGCTGGACATTGAGAAGCCATTGTTTTTCAAAACACTACTCAAAATATGTGAAGTGTTTCAGAAATTTAGTGTGTTATACAAAGTGGGAGGTGTCTTAGGGACATTTGCATTTCTATACACAAGAAAATAGGCATGAAAAAAGCTGCTTTCAGAGAGGAATTCTTTTGCTAGGAAGAGTTCTCTTTTAAGATTACTGTCTCCCCATGGCTTCTTGAGCCTACCTTGGTATATCAGGAACCTTGTTGTTTTTGTTAAGTGTTGTCAAGTTGGTTCTCATAGTGACTCCGTACAGGGTTTCTGAGTAGTGACTGGTGAGCTTGAACCACCAACCTTCCAGTTCAAACCAACCTTGCAGTCCAGCGCATTAACCCACAATGCCACACCAGGACTCCATCAGAAACCTTAGCAGTTGTAGTTTATTGCTGGGGGCTTCTCATTTGAGAGTATTGAGAACAGATATGACAGTTGTGTTATAGCTGGGCATATGGATAGTTGAAAAGTGGGAGGAGGGCTGAAGACAGGATTCAAATGCTACTAACTGGTATGAACATAGATTAAGATTTTTAGTATCTGTAAAACTAGGAACCCTCTGGTAACTTAAAGCAAAATAATTTGTTGAAAGGATGGATCATAAAATTGAAGTAAAAGTTGAACAATTCCAAAATCAAAGTTAGTGTCACAAAAGAAAACTGGATGGAGATGTCAAAATAAAGGATTGATAGGTGAAAAGCAACAGAAATTACTGTGTTTTGTACTGAAACTCTTTAAGTAAAAATGGTCTTATTTTCTTATATGTTTAAAAATAAAATTGAGAACCTGCCCTAAATATATCATTTGTTGCTATTGTTAAGTGCTGTCTCCAACTCATAGCGATGACTTTGTAAAGAGTTTCCAAGAAGCGGCTAGTGGGTTTGAACTGCCAGCCTTGTGATTAACAGCTGTGTGGCACTGTGGGTTAATGCGCCAGACTGTAAAGCCATTTGATCTGCAAGGCTGGCGGTTCAAGCTCAGCAGCTGCTCCTTGGAAACCCTATAGAGGGTCGCTATGGGTCAGAATCGACTCCACAGCACTTAACAATAACAACAACTATCCTACAGAGCCACACCAGGATTCCAAATATATTCTTATAACAATCTCACAAATACTGAGGAGTTATTCAATCATCTGCATTATTTCTATGAATAAAAAAGCATCTTCGGGGAAAGAAACAACAAAGGAATAAGATCTACTTGAGAGAAAATTTTGTGAAGTAATAGTGTGTGAAAAAATACTTAAAATTCTTGGATGTCATGCATATTAAGCATATTATATAAATCTTTTGTCCTAATTGGTTTTGTGTATTTGCTTATAAATATTTGTGTATATTCTTATTTATTTTCCATGCGTATTTGCCCTTTGTTTCCACAGATGATTTGTTTCTCTGGGGAGGGAGTATGTTTACCACTTTCTAGTAGCACCTAGAGCACCAAACTGAGGAAAGCATGTTTTCTGTGGTTGTTGAATAATTGCCTTTATTATCCTTCCACTTTGAAAAATATGTCAGGCCACAATTTCAGTTAAAATGCAAAATTAAAAATGAATATAGAAAATAATGTACAAACCTCCCTGACATTAAATCAGCATGTTGTGCCAAGTGTAGCGCAAATGGCCTTCTAACAGGGGTCCTATGTAAACAGTGGGTTATCAAAGGACACATCAGCAGTACCACCAAGTCACTCTGGTGATGTCAAGGACAAAGTATAATGAATTCTGTTTTGTATTTCTTCTGTGATATTGTGCCAGAGCACAAATATATGGACACAGATATATACATATACATGCACATATATATATTTTACAGAATTTAAATAATTCAGTTAAATAAATTATTTAAATGATTTAAAAATTCCTTTGTCAAACAGATTAATGGAACCTTGTTATTCAAAAGATAAATCATTTTATATGAAGTGGCAAAGACTTCAAGGGCTAATAAAGGTTTCATGAGAGATAAACTTTTAATGAACTAATACTTTTGCATGTACTTATTTTCTATGTACATAAACATGCACACATACTTACAGTGATTATTTATGTCAACATGATCAGACTAATTTTTAAGGAAACAGCATTCACAGCATTTAAAATAAAATATTTTTATAGATTTGATTTTTAGAAGCTGATGTATTATAATTCACCAAGCAGAGTAGACTTAGGTTTAAATAACAATGCTGTAAATGTTATTTGTGTAATGAGACTAAAGTTTTTTCTGTGTAATTTTTATAAATCCAGTAATCATTAATCTTAAGTAATTTTGCACATGTAACTTGCTAAGATTTGAAATGTATTTACCACTCAAGGCTTTTTGCTGTGTAGGTCTTAATCAGAAAGATGTTTTGCTCTAGAAAATTATGATGAACTAGTATTTGTATAAGAAGACCTTAAGACCCTGGGAAAAAATTTAAAGATTTTTATGAAGCTCAGTACACATTCTTCTGCTAAATTTTGGCATATTTTCAATTTGAGACTCCAGTGCAATTCGATTGCCTTATTTTATAATTAAAAACAAGGAAATCATAGTAACAAAAAATATATAATGTATAGCACTCGTGTTTATAATAGAAACATCCATAAAGAAAGAAACATGTTCTACCTTTTCTCATTACCCCAAAGGGAATTGCATCTTTAATCACACAAAGCACAACTGCTCTCTAATTTTGTTTAAAGTGTTTCAGTACTTACAAAAACCAGATCAGGTTATTGTAAATCTAGAGCAAATTAGAATCATTGGCCTCTGCTCAGCTGTATGTAAGGGTTCTATGTAAATCATAAATTTAATGGCATACTAAGACACACATCTGTTTCAGTTTTGTAGAAGTTAATAATCTAACCATAGAGTATTTAAACACTTCTTTCATTAACTGGGAAAATTGAGGCAAAGATAGACTTCTTTCATTCACAAGGTGGTGCAACATTTTTCCTCCAAATTTTGATAAGCTATAAATTTACCTAAGTAGTTAAGCATATTTTTTCTAAATATTCAATAGTTACCTAAAATTCTGATGTTACACAATTTCTTCATAATAGAAATATTAAATATAAACAAACAGGCCCATATTATCATCTTAAATCTATACCTGCATAAAGTATTTTCATATATTAGCAGTATTGACAACAATGAAAGTGAACACACTTTTAAAATATTAATAAATCTTTTTTGTTGTAATGTAAAAACATGCTTTTGGTAACCAGGGCAATTGAATAAAAGTGTGGATGATTCAGTGCATCAAACGTCCTTTACTAAAACAAAACAATTTAATATCTAGGTGATGGCGCAATGAAAACTTTAAAATAGAATGGCTGCAGAAGTTGATGATTTATGTTTATTTTTAAGTTAAAATAGAACATCTTTCTTTTACTGAGTATCATCGGTTAACAAATCAAAAATCATTCTAATTCTCCTTTGAGATATATATCACATTTTAATATGATTCTAAATTCGGATGCTAATTTTAAAGAAAATTTTGATTATTTTTGCTAAAGCACTTTTACTAATCATACATATGCCTATTACATCACTGTTTGGTCTAGGATTTATGTGACCGATCTTAAGAATGCAATGTAAAGATTGCAATAAGTTGAAAATTTCATTATAAAAATTTGTATTGTAAAATCGACATGGAAACATACTATGATAAAGAATTTATGAGAGCAGCCTGGCTTAGAATCCTGCTTTGACTGTTACTGTTCTAGTTTATATGATCAAGCAAATGCATTTATACTAAAATATACCCATCAAATAAAAGCAATTAAAAAAAAATGCAGCAGGTGAGTGAAGTTAAAAAAAAAAAGGTCATATTAATTAGGAAACAAAATTAGGAATAATGTTAGTAACAACCCATTTATAGGATGTGAAGGAGCAATGAAAGTCAGGGCCAAATATATCATGCTATGCAATTTTATATAAGGTATTCAGAAAATATATAAAAATGAAACAAATCTTATATTTTAAAAATACTATGACTATATGATTATTTTATGCTCTATCAAGGAAACTTAAATTATTAGAAAGTGATATTCGAAGTGTTATAGTATATTTGAATCACTTTCTGTAATGCAAAGAGGGCATTTCTAAGTTTATTTCCTGAATTTTGTAAGTGTCTTGCACGTTTTGCCAAATTACAATGAACTATGAAATAAATAATTAGTCATATTGCCAGAAGCAATAAAAAATCAATTTGGTTACCTTTGTTGTTGTTACCTTTAAGAGTTAAAATTTCACAGTGCATAGTTGCCTCTACCATCACTTTGCTTTTGTTCTGCAACTATGGATATATGAAGCTTTATCAAGAATTGCCCATTCCAATGTTTTATACTTTAAAACATATAAGTGTAATTTTAGATTTTTTAGATTAACATCAACAATATTAAAGCAATTTCATCTTCATTGATGATAGAAGTAGAGGTTTACATATTTAAAAGGATGTGAAGTCCTATTTTAAATTATATGGCATTATATATGTATATTTATATACTGTTAATATATGAAAATATTTTATGCAGGTATAGATTTAAGATGATAATATGGGCCTATTTGTTTATATTTAATATATATATATATAACAAGAAAACATTTGGTTATGAGTATTTATGGCTAACAAGATAATAATGATAAGAAGTTACAGACAGTTTTGTACAAAATGAGTATTGTTCTAGTTACACTTTGTGGTTTGACAGAAGCCTTGACAGAAGAAGATCTATAAGACCCAATTATAGAAAATCCTCAAGGTGCAGAGATTAACGAGAGGAATGGGAACAATCCATGAGAAAGGAAGACAAACTTTGACTTATCTAAGATTCAATAAAACAATAATTATGAAGGATATCTCTTTCAGTTTGCTTATCTTTGAGTATCATAATGGTAATGGTATGAACATTTTATAATCCTTTATATATCTATAGATACAGATATATAAAGGATTATAAAAATTTTATGTGTATACTCAAAATACATAGAAAATGCCTAGAAACAGTCAGACTAACAGCTGTATTGGTGGTGGTGCATTAAAAAATATTAATTATGAAAAACTGATATTTAATATGCGATTACATATTTCTAAATAGTCTCATTAAGCATACACAGTACATCATAATTATATTTATATCACACTTTGAAATGTCACTACTTCTGGAGACTGCATTTCTATATTTTGGGCAAATCCTGGCCATCTTGGACAAGATTTTTTCAACCTAGAGACAACCGGGAGAGTAGTTAAAAACGTATTGGCCTTGCCAAATGCTTTCATATGTTTTTGCTCTCATGGAAAATGAGTTTTGATTTCTTTTCAGCCTACATACATGGCAAGGCTGAAATGAAAAACAAAACTAGCAACTTTCAACCAGGTCTAGTTAATTTTGATATTCATATATCATTCACTCTGCTCTAGAACTTCAAGAAAGTTTGTTTTCTAAAGTAAGGAATTCAAGTTTCAGCACCAAGCATCATTGAACAGTAATAATGAAGAAAGGAGCAATGAAGAAGGAATCTAGCTTATTTTATTTCTGTTATCTGTATTAGTAACTAGACCAGTTTAACATTTTTACTTTAATCACAGCAAAAATAGGCTCTTCATAATGGTGCTACTGGTAAATGCGCTGAAATGCAAGTTCGGTTTGAAGCCCAAGGTCAGCAGTTCAAGCTCACCAGCCTCCTTGGGAACTTTATATAGGGTTGCTGTGAGTCAGAACTCACGGCACTTAATAACAACAACAACAACATATAATGACACTACCTTTCCTCTTTGATAGTGTCTTACAACTGTGTAGTTCAAACTTCATTACAATTTTCAGCCTACTGTTAAGTCCCACACACCTCTTCTCGTCCCTCCTCCACTCAACCCCATTTAGAATTGGATTATTTGTATGCCAGATCAGACAGTGAAGAAGCTACTCAGTTCCATTGATTTACACTTACCACAATACTTTGTAAGCGTGTCCATTTTTATACTTAGTCAGATTCTTTGTTACCCAAAGTATTGTTATTCATATGTGTTTTGACAAGTATGCGATTGCTTTCCACTAAACAAAGATGCTTGAATAGTAAACAGTTAAAAAATTAGCATAATTTTTGTATCAGAAATATGTGAACCCATTGAATAAAACAATATTTAATTTCTTAAAGTTGCTTAAATTAAAAACATGAGTTTCTACAGTTGAAAAAGAAAAAAAAAAAAACATGCATGGTTAAAATGGTTGAAGCCCATCAATCTTTCTAACCACATAAGCTAATGAGTTCCTTCTGTTTTCTTTGAATGAAATCACCATGAGTGGTTAGATGTTGATTTAACATAAAACAAATGGAAGTGGGTGTTTCCTTAGTCTTCTGTAGTATTTATTTTAAAAAACAATTAGCAAGTATTATGAATAAGTCAATGATTTTGCCATTCTTTAAGTAATAGTATAGATTGAGTAGTTGAATTGATTCAATTGTAGGGAATGCATAGCATTCCAACTCTACTTGTTAACATCTGCAGACATTATTAAGCTTTTCATTTTATTTTTTCTCCTATAACACCTGTATTGTTATAAATTATGATTTGAATTGTCACTAAGGGTTAGACAAATTATGTTTTCTGGATATAGGTATACTCTGTGGTGTGTGTCATTTAAATGTTCCTTTGTAATGACAGGTTTGTGGCTAACAGCTTAATCTTGAATATATCAATGCCATTGAAAGCCCTGTTTCAATTCTTTTCTGTGTATATGCAGAAGGCTAGCATTATGTCTAAAGTGCAAGAAAAGAAACATTTAAAAAATATTTACAACATTATGAGTGAAAAGGAATACTTTCAGATATAATTTTAAAATCATAGCATGCTTAAATTATGATTACAAAAAGTATTAAACCACATTTGAACTCTTCCAAATGGCATGGAGCATTTTCTAGTTTTTATAGTTTTAAATCTCTTCTGACAATTCCTTCTCCTTTTCATACATCCTTCTTTTATGTTGTGTGATCTTTTTAGGAACATAATGAACACTGACTCACTTAGGTTCTGACACCAAAGGAAGCAGACCTAAGAAATGCAGATGTTGAGTTCCTCTAGAGATTCTTTCTGAAAGTGTTTAATAAATGAGTAAATGAGCTAATATATGGCCAAACTAATTTAGGCACAAATTTCTATTGATTATTTACTAACCTCACTAAATAAAATCCTCAGCCCAAGTGTTACCTCCCAAAAGAAAATAGGACTACGCCCTCATTGTAGCTGCTTGTGAATCATGCCCAGGTGGTTGCAAAACCTTCAAGGATGAACAAAAAAAAGGTATAAAATTTTAAGTAAATACAAATATTACTAGTTTCACACACAAATTTTGCTTTATTATCCAGAATACACTAATTTTAAATGCCAAAGGAGACAGTGATATGAACGCACTCTGAAGTCCAAATGAACTCAGGATTCTTTAATTCTGTCTTTTTAACTACTTTAACTAGCCTAACTTAGCTTCAAGTAACACAAGGTATATTTGTTGTATGTACGTATATATTTTACTGATATAAAACTTAGGTGTAGATAAGGTTTCACGCTAGCTGTGCATACGTGTACTTCTTTCAGACTAGCTTACATGCTGTATTTGCAGTATCTGAATACTGTATAAGAAATTCCAAACATAAGTTTGTATGCAGTTTATAACCCAAATACACTTAAGTTCTTCCTCTTATCTTTTGTAATGATGAGAATATTAAAACAGGAATACTGTCAATGAAAATAAATTTGATTATCAACAATTGTTTTAATCTATAAATTATAATGAATTGAATGAACAAAAACACATTCACTTTTCAGCCCACTGTAAAATTAATTTATGATTTTTTTTTTTAATAAGGAGAGAGAAACTTGACTAATACTTGGATTCAGTTTAGTATTACATACAAATATCTGGCTTTGTGACAAAAGACAGGTACCTATGTAGAGCCTTTAAGTCTTTTAAGCAATCTGGTGTTTGTATTTTAATTACATAGTTGTTTGAAATGATATCCTAAGTATGATAACTGAACAGCAACAAAATGTATATACTCGTATTATTTTTGAAAGGAAAGACGACGCTCAAGTTTTGTCCTAGTTCAAATCTTGGAGAATAATTTTCTCTCCAAATCCAATGCAAATATGCTTCTTTAAATGATAGCTACATACATTAATAGAATCAGAGTGAGACGTCTGAGTACATCTGAAAACTCAGTCAATTCTAGCTCAGATATTTGTAATAATAAAAAAGAACTCTAAGTTTGATTTCCCTCCTATGCACGAAGACTCTAATTGGTTTTTAAACGTTTTTCAAGCGTGATTTGCCCCGCTGTGGTGTGCCCTCCTCAGCTTGGGTCCGTCGTTGGCTCTGTCTGGCTGTTTGCCGACACTGTCAACAGAGTGGGGCAAAGAAGTGTGTTCAGAAGACAAGAGTAAAAACAGTTTCAATGTAAGGAAATCAAGGAAACAGACCTAACAGCACGATGAATGCATTTTCGAGTAGAGAGCTTTGTAGTGTTTCCTTCCTTAGCTTATTCTGGTTTTAATAAAATACACACACAAACACACAGAAAACACTTGTGAAACATAAGCAATAAAGTAAAAGTTTAGCTACCTCTATGTAACTACAAAGAAAAAGTCATCGCAATTTTAAAAAAATGTAAGTTTCATTAACAAGCGCACCGGAAATCTCAGGTATCAAAGACGCATTAACCCTGGAGCGTCCCCCGCAGCCGGACGGAGGCAGTCGCGGCGAACAGACGTTCTTTCTCCTACTAGCTAGCAGTCACACAAAAGGAGGGCTGCGGAAACTAAAAGTTTCGGGGCCTCCGGCTCGGTGTACGGAGAAAAGAGAAAACCTGGAGACGGGGTGGGTAAAAAACGCATCCTGGACGCCGCTCTTATGTCCAGGCTAGGAGAAAGCTCCTTGGCCTGGGGAAAAACGGGAGGGGGGTGTGTGTGCTAGAGCTGCTGGCCGGGTCCCCTGCGCCCCACCTGGGAGGCTGGAGCGTTGCGCTCTGCTGCGCTCTTCCAAATACCCTTCACCCCGTTCCAGAAATAAAATAAATGTTTTTAAAGTGCGTGTGTGTGGAGTGGATGAAAAGCGCGCGCCAGAGGAGCGCGCGGAGGATAGAGCGCGCAGTAAGTGGAGTTTGGCCGGTGGTGGCTGAATGGGTGTGTAGATGGGGGTTGGGGGGGTGGGTGGAGATTGAACGCGGAGCTTGGGACAGTGGAGGTGCACGAGCCGCCGGGGAGGGGAGAAAGGGTGCGCGAGCCGGCGCAGGTCGCCTCCGGGGCGCGTTCCGCGGCTGTGCGCGCGCGCCCCTAGCAGCAGCCTCTACCAGAGCCGCCGGGACAGCCCTGCGGCCGCCCCGCCGGCGGAGCCCGGCCGGAGTTCCGGCCGGCCAGTGTTTGGATGGCTGCTCGGCCACTGCCACCACCACCCGAAGGACTCGGGCCCGTAAGTGTCCCTTTTCGTTCTGCCCCCGCCCCCCCCCCGCCTTCTTGGGCGCACCGCCGCCGCAGCTGCTCAAATGGAGTGGAAAATGGCCATTGGGCGGCAATGAGTTATAGATTATCTGCTTCACGTTTTGTACTTAGCTGCCTGTAATCTTTTGAGTTTGCCTGAGCCCCTACTTGGAAAAATCGGGAGGGCGAGATGTGTCCTTTGCTGCTGTACACACTAATGTGTTTATGTGATTAGCCAAACTGGGGGTGAGGGGCGGGAGGGGGGTGTTGGAGGAGGAGGAGAAGGCTGGAGGTGACTCCAGTTCAGACCTCGCCGAGAGTCTGTGTCAGGACTTCGCACTCCCCCGTTTCTCTCCCTCTCTCCCTCTCTTTCTCTCTCCCCCTCTCACTCACTCTCTGCTCGCTCACACACACGCAGAGGTGCCGGAGAGAAATCGGGAGCTTACCGGAGAATTCCTTGGGATTGTTTTTTTTTTTGGGGGGGGGGGCATCTCCCCTTCGCTGCTGTGCGTGGCGTGGCTCTTCCTTTCTCCTCCCTGCTTTCCCGAGCCCAAGCCCTCGCCTTCTGCCTTTCCCTTGGCAGCGGCCACCGCTCTGCCTCGCCTCGGAGATCTGAAATGTGAAGAGGGGCCACAGGGTCGGCAAGAAGGATGCCCGTCCGGCCGGCGCGGACGGCGACTTGAGGGGCTTCGCATGACAAACTGAGTTGGCCTCACGCCCCCGGCGTCTGCCTGCCCCTCCCGCGACCGCCGCTCCGAGGGGACTGACTCCCAAGTCTGCGCACCTTTGACGGGCTTTTGCCTCCACCACCCCTTTTGCTCTGATTTCTAAAGAGAAAGAAAGATTTTTTTTTTTTTTTTTTAAGGCAGCGTGCCGCTTGTGGGTGTGTGCGTGTTAGTAAAAGACCCATCTAGCAGAGCAGCGTGTGGGAAACTGCGGGAAAATGTTGACTTAACCCTAGGAGTCGCCGGGCGCTGGCTGCTTGGCTGGAGGAGACGGCGGCGGCGGCCAAGCAGGAGGACGCGCCGAGCTACGGCGCCGTGTCCGGCCGGCGAGCCGCGGCGCTGCCACCCGCGCGGACTCGGCGGCCGGCTCCCCGGAGGGCTCTGCGCACTGTGACCGGCTCCTGGCCGGCGTCGGCCTTCTGGCCAGGGTCGCCGCTGTCCTCTGCGCTTTTCCCCCGCACAGCCCCCGTGCCAGACGGCCCTCCCCCTGGGCGCACTCGCAGACCGAGGTAAGAGCTGCAGGAGCGAACAATGTGCCTCTGTGCGGGGCTGCGGAGACCTGTTTGCTTTGTGCCTTCTGCCCGGGGGTGGATGCTGGAGGTGGCGAGAACCACGGGTTTGTTCAGGCGCGGTTGTTTGTTTATGTTCGTCCGGAACCAGGGGTAGACACCGTGCTTACTTGGGCTGCTCGCCGCCACAGTTCTCCCCCCACCTTCTCTCTTAAAAAATCAATACAAGGAACTCTCAGCCCAGTCCAGCCGGTTTCTTCTTTTCTCGGGTTGTAATACTCACAAAGCGTCAGTTTAGTTGCTGGGGGTGGGGTTGGGGGGTAGGTGGCGGTAGAATTGGGTTGTGCATATTTTGGTCTCCTAAAAGCTGTGGGATTTCATCCCATGCCCTTTCATTACTGGCTTGGGGAGTAGGAGTGTAAGGCAGGTCCTTGGGGGGTACTCGGGGTGCTGGGCCCTCCCACTATCGCCCCTCGCCTCCTTCCCGCAGGCCTGTCCCGGCCAGTAAGTGAGCGGGGATGGCGAGCGCTGCTAGCGAGCGAGTTCTGGAGAAGTGAACGTTGGTGGGGGGGCTCGGGTGAGTTGTTGAGGGTTGTTGACTCTGGCCTGGGGTTAGGTGGTATGGAGAGTTGAGAATGATGGGAAATGAGTGCAGCCAGATGTGGTGGGTCGGCGTTGGGCTGACATCGATTGGGTATGGCGGGCTGCTGTTGTTAGGGCGGCCCCAGAGGGCAGGAGGATGGCGGGGCCGGAGACTCGGAGGGCCTCGAGGAGGGAAGAGAGCCTAGAGAGCCTCCCGGACCCGCAGTGAGAGGGCAGCAGCGGGCTGCGTTCGTTGGGCCTGCGGGGAAGTTACGTTGTGGACTCCTGGGATGGCTGTGGGGCTGGGAGCCCTCCGGGATCCTGGTTGGTAGGATGGAGTGCCCAGTGGGAAGCGCGTGAAGAAAAAAGGCGTGGGAGGAGCGCGAAGAAAGGGGAGACCCCTTGGCCATGTAGAGTGGACTCTTTGATTGGCTGGGAGACCCTCTGGCGGAGGGGCGAGGGCTAGCGAACCAACAAAAGCTCCCCAGCTGTGTGGAGGCACTTTTGCGAGACTTCTTTGCTTGGGGCCAGTAAAGTTTGTTCCTTTCACTGAACTACGGGGTTTGGGTTAGGGAAAGTCGCTGGAAGCTTTACTTAGTACCAGAGTGTCTCTGAGCGGAGGCTAAGGAACGTATGTCTTTCATTTATTTTATATCTTTTCACTTTGTCCTCAAAAAGCATAGTTGGAGGTGGGAAGGTCCATCTTCTCCTTTCCGGGTCTTCTAGGGGCTCCTTCCCCCTCATTCTTGCCCTGCTCTCTGGCCCCCTCATTCCATTCTTTCTGATGCAAACTATGTTGTCTCGAATTCAGATCGAGGAAATGTTTTCCAACTGTTTCTTGAAAGGTGTCAGGCTGCTTAGCAGCTTCTCTAAGCAAGCAGCCTGAGAACGTCTGAGTCTCAGCCACCTACCATATGGTTCCCGTTACAAAGGCCAGGTTCTAATGCACTTTTCTTCCACCCAGCCCCCAAGTCTGATTTTTCTTTGCATTCTTTGCAGCATGTGTACTTTTCTTGTCCCCTTTCCAGAGGTGTAGGTGTAACGGACGTAGTTAGTTCATTCAGTTAGTTCTCTGTCAATGTTTGTGTCTGGAATGGACCCCACCGAGTTTGCTCTTTGCTCAGTTGGAATTGCACAATGATGAAAGTCACATCCGTTTGGTAAATAATTACCTGTTGGGATATCTCTTAGTAAATTAAATTTGGTCCTGGGCAGACTTTCGAAGATGGGAACTAATGAAGCAATATGCGCCCAAATATGCAACCTTTCAAGTTGTGATGGGACACTTTAGACTTGGGTGTAAGTATCTTTGTAATTTTTAATTTAGCATTATTAAAATAGTTGAGAAACCTTTAGATAGAAAGTCTGTTTTCTATTCTACAGTCTGTTCAGGTGTGTGTGTCATGGGACTTTCTGTTGTCCCTCCGCTATTCCCCCCTCCCCAATAAATTTATGCATGGCAAAAAGAATACGGCAGAACAAATGTTCTGTTGTTTAGTTTCTTCAGACATTCCGATTCTCTCCTTTTGTTGCTTGCCTCCAAAAGAGGTGCCATTTCACATCATTCTGCACAAATTGTTTGAATTAATGCAAGTGTGAATTCTTACCGTTTGAAGGGGACTATTAGCATATCAAAGGTTTCTTAGCTTCAGCTCAATTGAGAAAACTTCAGCCTGTCTTCCATTTGCTTCCAAGCGGAGGCCCAAAGGGCAATGAGAATTGTAAAGGGTAAAAATAGGGAGGTGGATTCAGGCAGTGTTTCTGAACTTTTACTGTTTTGTAATTATGTGAGCAAAAAACATTGTCTATTGCTGTGCAGCCTTTGCGAATGGCCAGGCACTTATTATCTATTGATAAATTGTTTGTTCCTAGAAAAAGGGTGACCTTTTATGATAGTCACTGTTGCCTGTGGTTTTTTTTTTTGTTGTTGTTGTTGTTGAGGGGGTCCCTTAAGTGGAAGACAGAGTTATGAAAGCTTATCCTTCTAACTTCATACATTTTTTAAAATCTATATTTTACTAGTAAAATGATAAATAAAGGATTATAGTCTGTAAAACAATAGAAATCTATAAAGTTCATTCATTTTTATACCTAGGAAACTTTGTTTCTGATATACATGCAAAATTAATATGAAAAACAAAATTAGTAGAGGATTAAAAAAACCTCAACATCAACGTCACTGTCAGCTTTTATTTTAAGTGAAAGATTCAGAAAGATTTCTAAATGTTAAAAGCCCACATTTTTGTGAATTTTATGTAAAGATCATTCTGGTTGAATACTTTTCTTCTCTAAATACATTATCAAACTAGGAAACTCTAGTATTCAGGTTAAAGTTGGTTTCTTTTTAAAACTATTTACACTTTAACTGCTCTAACTTCTTTAAACATTTGCAAAGAGATACATATGGATTTATTTGGACTCAATATATATGAGTCAGGAAACAAGTTTGAAGAAGTACTGTGTCATTTTGATCAATCTGTGGAGGACATGTCAAGGAAATAGAACTTTTATCTACAATTTCAGGGCAAATATTTTGTTTATTTAAAGTTTTATAGAACCTAGTTTAAGATGAAGGTGAAATTCATGGAAGATTTTAGGTATTTGAATTTTTTGTAGTTTTGCCTTTGATGGTAAATTGATTTAGAATGTGAATTGATATCCCTTGGAGGGATTTATTACTAAGATTCAAAATAACTTTTTGTATTAATGGTAAAAATAAACTAAAGTATAGCAGTTTCGGGGGAAAAAATATCATTAGTTACCCAACATTTTTAGTCATTAGTTTTTTATTTTTGTTAAGTGCCGTTGATTCAGTTCCAAGTCATAGCGACCATGTATGAGGATTCTAAGAAGCGACTGGTGAGTTTGAACTGCAGACCTTGCATGGAGTGTTACTTTTTTTCATATTAAGACAAGATTTTATTTTAGTAGAATTCATATCATTACCCCAAATCATTTTATAGTAGTTTATTTATCTGATCCCTTCAGTTGTCTAAGAAGTACTTTTATGGTAAAAAAGCCCATGTTGATGTAATTGCTATTATTGCACTTATGTTGCTGTTAACTAGTCTGCTTTGAATGCAGAGTGCTATAAAGAAAACACATTATCCTTTAGAGCTATTAGTGATAATCTAAAAATTGTCTTGAAAAACACTACTCTTCATTTTATGTAATGGTGATCCTGAATTCAGCAAATCTCTAAAGGTGTAAAATGCAGTGAAAAGAAGATTTTTCAACATTCAGATGACGAAATTGGACTACTTAGAGAAAAATTAATGTGTTGTAGAAGCACTTCAGCTGCCATTTTCAATCACTGTGGGTTCCTATGTGTTGGCAACAGAAAACAAATTTAGAAATGCAGATAGCTCTGGGAACAGGTAGTTGGGGAAATCAGAATATTGAATCATGTGAGGTAGAACAGACCAATTGCTTCTGGTTTTGACTTGAGACTTTCTAATAAATATAATTTTTTTCCAGGCTTTGACTCGCTGCTCAATTAATGGACTAACATCAAAGCAGACAACAAAATGTCCAAATGTTATAAAAACTAATATAAATATAAGATCTCACATTCAGTACTACAAGTCTTAATTTAAGAGAAGCAGTTGGAGTTTTTATTGCTGCAATTTTCACAATTGACAGAAATGTTAACACCAGGCTTCTGGGTGTTTCCTTTCTTAAAATGCACAAGAGGAAAACCTTAAAATTAAAGTTTATTTCTGTTTAGGTACTTACTTAATCATCCGTAGAAGTTTTCTGTGCTTTATTAAAACATTTAAATTAGGATTCTATTGCCTTAAGTAATATGGGAATCTGAACCAGAATTGAGATGTTGTGGCCATCAAGAGTTAAATAAAAACTTGCAAACCATAGTTGTGGTTGTGAAGTGCCGTCGAGTCAGTTCTGACCCATAGCGAGACCCTGTATAGGGTTTCCGAGGAGCAGCTGATGAGCGTGAACTGCTGACCTTGCAGTTCAAACCGCTTTGCAGTCTGGTACATTAACACACTAGTAAAATGTTATTGTGTTGCTTTCTATAAAAATACCTTTTTAACTAACTTTTGTGAGTAAATACTCAAATAGCACTTACCTTCTTGACAGGTATAGTGTGGGATGGAGAGAACATTATGTATTCCAAGGTGTGGGGCAAAACACTTGTACTGAGTGGAATCTGTTTAATTTTAACAAGAATTCTTAATATTTGCTCAGTTATTGATACAGACAGATGAAATGTACCTAGAATTAGGAAGGAAATATGTTTTGGAAATGGAATAATTTAGTGAGATATAAGGCTTGTCTTGTTATAAAAAGTTTTCTTAAAGATGTACCATTGTTTTTGAAGGGAGAGGTATACGTTTGACATTGTTTGCTTTTCTGCAGAAAAGATTCATGTAAAACTAAAATAAGATTATTTTCAAATTGATAAAATTTTAGAAATAAAATGCGCAATATTAAAAAGTTCTTCAAATAATTTGCAAAAATACGTAATTACAAAAAGTCACAAATTAATGATTTTGATAAGGTGATTAAAATAGCAACTTTAGTTGCTAGATCTGAAAAAGATAAAAGCGAGTTCAGGTTTTGGTCAATATTAATTCTTGTTGTAATTTGTTTCAATATTAGTTCAGATTACTGACATATAGAGAACTGTTTTCCAGCTATTTTAATAAAGATTAAAGCATTTCTATTTAAAAGATAGATTAAAATCATAGGTTCTTTAACTTCTCTCTTACATAATTCTAATTACTCTGTAGCCCCACCCAAATATTCATCTCTTCAAACAATTCTTAAAGATTGAAGGTTGAAAGGTTGAAAAGTATTTAATCATTCAGATTGCTGTAATTAGACTTGATGTTATCAGAAAAATAAATTGATGCTGTGCTCTAAAACCTTTTTTGCTAACTCCAGGTGCTTTTAAAAGATGGGTCAAATTGTGATTTCTTTTTTTTTTAATGCCTAAAGAAAAACGTAAGGAATGGTTTGCTTTAATATAGAGAATCATAATTAATTATCGGAATTGAAGAACTAGAATTCTAAAGTAATGAATGATGTTTTCTTGACCTAATGTGATCTTGACAACTAGAAGCTGTAACTTCCAAATTTTATTTGGACTTAAAAATCATAATTTGAGGTTAGCATAGGTTTTATTGAGTATATGTTTTAAACTCTAAAAATCCCATAATGCTGTTAAGATGTAAGTAGATGTTTTTAAGTGAGTTGTACCATAAGAAAATGTCCTAATTGACAAAAAAGACTTAAAAATATATAATTAATTTATCTGATGAACTAAATATAGGCAATAATTTGTAAATGCTTTCTAATATTTCTTGTCCACTAATTTTTCAGACACTTAGTTCTTCGAAAACTTGACCACATTTGACAAATAAATGTATCCAAAAAGATGTAAGCCAAATGAAGGAATCAAGAGCTTAACACCTGCTAGTGCAGTTTATAGCAAAATGCTACTGATTATTTGGGAAGCACAGTGCAAGTTTAAATACAATTTGTTTAATTACAACAAAAATGCAGCTTTATGAAGTAATACAGCTTGTCTTCGTAGAGAATTTTATGCATTATATGGTGGTAAGTACAATCCCATCACAGTTGTATAAATATGCTCAATTTACCAGAATGGCTAAAAGAAAAAAAAAATCAATTTGTTTTGAAAAGCAACAGAAATTACATTAACTTGGTTAGTAGGAGCTTGCCAGCAATGTCTAAATTGCTTAATACTATCAAAAGTTACCATGCATCACAGTGTAAGAATATTGGCACCTGTTTAAATCTGCATATGTCTTGCTTACTTGGGGACTTTTGTGATAGGAGCATTGTTTTCTTTTTACTTTTCCATTTTTAGTTTTATGGAAGCTATTGGTTTAAGTTAGACAATAAGAAACAATTTCCTTTTTGCTTTAGACACTTGTTTTTAGTAATTGCTGTTTAGGATGTCTAGAATTTGTAGTCGATACATTACCATCATTGCAATGAAATACCTCATTTATCTTAAGAACCAAAAAACCCCTAGAATATCAGGGATTATACCTTAGACTATCAGCAGTAGAAACACATTTTAGAAATTTTTTTTACTACTGACTCTTGAATTATGCTCAATTCTTAATCTTAAAATTCTTAGTGCAATAAAGTGGCCATGGGCTCCAGAGTCACAGAGATTTGGGCACCTGTTTTTATTACCACCTTGTTTCATTCTGGCATCCAGATTTACCGAATTGCTAGAACAGGCACAACCACTGCTCTGATCTACCCGGCTGTTTGTGGGTCATGAAGTCAACTCGCTGGAATTTCTGGGGAAACCAGTTGAAAAGGAAGGACAAATGTCACTCTAAATAGAGATGTTTAAATCAGATTTCAGCCTGAGGGTAAAATTTAGGTCTGTTTTAGCCCGGATGTAATGTCTCCCTCTACAGAGCACAGCATTAATCATGGCCTGACAAGAAAACGTATGCTGAACAAAATGGGCCCCTGTTGGTCTTGTCATTGATTTTTCCAATCTGTGAAAAGTATATTATAAACATTTAAATTCACACACAGGGATTGCACCTTGATTTCTGAATGTTGGTGTCAAAATTAGTTGCCATAACAAAAGCACTGGAAAAAACTCTGAAGGACCATTTTTAGGATAGATTCAACTTAAGCAAAAATAAAAATTATAGAATTAAAAGGCAAGCATGTTAAACAAAAGTGTATGACCCAAGTCTGCATTCTGTTTTAAGATGCAATAAGGCATTTTGATAAATGTTTAAACATTTTATTTGATAATTGGAAGAAAAAAACAAAGACAAAAATGAATGCATGGATTATGGGAAAAATTGTGAAAGGATTGTCACCTTTAGACTTAGCATCAATTCAAACATTATTTTGTTAAAATAACCCTGTAACTTTTTTTGCCTGAGTAACACAATCTTAAGCCATGTAAAATGAGGTTCCTAACTGGGGGGGTGGGGTGAGTGGGGTGGGGTGGAAGGAGCTTAGTTTTGCTTTTTGAATTATTAACTGATGCTCTTTAGCTATTGTCTTGGCCAAATGTATACATACGTGCACATACCAAAGCATACAATTTATTTTGTTAATTTGTATATTCATACTTGTTGACGGCAATTAACTAAAAATGAGCATGAATCTTTTATAACATAAAATATGTATGAATAAGATACATCTTTTAAAATGATTTTGAAAGTGATGTGACACTCAGTTTTTATTTTGCTATCAAAGGTATTCTTTACCTTTGGAACGTGAAATGCTTGCAATAGCCATACTTTGCATCCTTTTAGATATTTTTTGTATCACTTACACCCTCAAATAATTATTTCTCTGGAGTTAAATGGCAGAAAAAAATGTATTCCCCCGAAATCAAAACCAAATCCATTGCCGTATAGTCAATTCTGACTCCCAGTGACCCTATTAGGACAGAGTAGAACTGCTTATATGGTTTCCAAGGCTGTAAATCTTTACAGATGCTGGCTGTCATATATTTCTCACATGGAGCGACTGGTTGATTTGAACCACTGACCTTTTGGATAGGCATCTGAATGTTTTAACTACTGGCACCAGGGCTCTTTAATCTAACCCCAGTTACTGTAAAAAAAATGGTTCTTTACTGCTGGGGGCGGTCTGGATTAACTTGCTTTTCACTAATACTTTCTCTTGTGTAGGAGTGTAAATACTTTATCTATGGAAAGAAAAATATTTCAGTTTTATTTGTAAAGAAAGGTCTAGTTAATTTATTCATAAAATTGTAAGTACTGTACTATGACAAGAGTTTTCCATTTAATGAGTAAATTATTACAGATTTAGTTGATAAAATTTTTGTTTTATATAGATTATGTTTTCTTAAGCAGTTCTCAGCTACAAAAATTATGTGGAAATTTTATTCCTTGGCATTAAAGCCGACCATTTTTTTAGTATTTGCTGTTGTAGTTATTGATCAGAAATTACAGAACACATATCTTGTGTAGCATTTTCTCTACATCTTTGTATTTTTTTCAGATGCATATTATGCTTTTTAATCTTTAAAATTCCTGCTTGTTCTGTGGTTAATTTCCAAGACAGTTTGGAAATCTTGATTTTGGTAATGTTATATATTTAAACATTTATACCCCAGTGATTACAAAGATTTTCCTAGGATTTGACAAGGGTTTAACCTATAAAATTTGATATATCATCTCCTTTTCCATTTTTTAAAAGATGGCCATAGTACTAAAATATTTTATTTTGCCTCATATATATTAACAAAAATTTTACTCAAGTTGGATCGTAGGCATTTTCACTTTTACTAAGGACATTTTTTTTCCAGCATTTTGTCATAAGTTAATCTATTTGTCTAGTGCTTCTTGATGGATAATTCTATAGATGAATAATAGAATTGGTTCCCTCTCTGGTCTTTCTGCTGTAAGCTAGGAGACCCATAACCTTGATAGAAGCCACATTTCAAATTACTGCTTTCTACTAAGTTTGCAGCTTGAATATTTAAAAATATATGTAAAACAAATTTCTTTCTCCTAAACAAGAAAATTCATTCAAACCGTGGTATGTTAGTTGTTTTCCCCCTCACCTTACGTTCTTTGTTTCATTGGAAAAAGTAAATACAATTGATAGCTCTATTTTTATGTTTTAACATGAAAGTTAGCATACCTTAATCATATTCATTTGTTTAATAAGAATTTTAGATTTTTAAAAGTGACTTTTTATAAGTCTTGTCAGCTCATCTTTGATAGGTCAAATTTGCCTCAAATTTCTAATTACTGCTTACATGTTATAAAGGGGGTGTGGTGCGTGTATGAGTTAGGAAGGGTTAAGTCTTACAGAAGGGAGCATGAATCATTCTTCAGTAACAATTTGTCACTCTTCTCCCTAAGACTTTGGAACTATTGACATCCCTTGACAGAGATGGACCATATCTCTGTATATATCTGCAGAAAGGAAAATTGCAAAAGAGAACATTGTATAAACAGAAATCTGAAACAAATTTTTAAAACTAAAACTAACAAAAAAGCAACCAGAAAGATAAAGAATAATGTTGCACCCCAAAACAGTTTTTTCTCTTTGAATTTAATTAGTAGAAGTAGGTTTATTTTTCAAAAGTAAATAACCTCCAAATTTGAGTTTTGTAATTATTTAGCATAAGAACAAAATATAGTTGTTGCATTCTTTATAAGAGTGATCATTTATTTTTTCACAGTAAATAGATATTAAGGTGGCATCTCTGTTTATTTTGTGTTCAAAACATGAATCAGATAAATGGGTTGGGCAGCCTTCTTTTGGGTGGTCTATCATTTCAGGCTGGTGCTGTCTAAGCAAGCAAATGTTTTCTTTTCCTTGAAATACACTTTGGATGAGAAGCTCTTGGGTGACTTTGTGCAAAACTTTGTATATCCTGACTGCTCAAGCTGCATTCTTAACCAGCATGGAGGACAAGAATAATCATGTTGAACCACAAATTTTCAGGAGCAGTTATTTTAATCAGATAATTGGTAAGGAGGAGGGAACAATGCTGGATAATAGTTTTTCTGTAAAATGGTGACCAAATTGCCTGCAGTTTTACACAGGCAGCTGCTTGCATTTTTAAAATATCTTTGCTAACTCTTGTTATTACCTGTAGAGGGAGCATGTATATGAGATAAAATAACCAAGACACTATAAATCAATAATTTTCTTTCTAATAATTGTATTTTATTAAAACATTTTAATATTTTTATTTGAGAAAAAATATTCTAAGTAAAGTATTTTGAGAAAAGCCAAATTATAGATAATTATAGTGAAATTTAAGATACTAAGATGTCAATTACTTGCCATTTTCCTGTATTGACAAACATGCCTTTTTTGTTCTTAATTATCAGAAATAACTTGAAGGATAATATCAGATTCATTTTGAGATTACAAAAAATTGATTTAACACTTTGAGAGCATGACAGCAGAATTGTCCCTTGTTTAGTTGTCCTTAAACAAGAACCACATTTTAGATAATTTGCTGTATTATGTAAAACATTTAAAATAGTATCAGTAAGCATAAACTAAAGAAGTACATTCATCTACATTTAGCTTAATGTATCAAATTAGATGAGATGCAGATGTTCTTTCTTAAAAGCAAAAATCATCTTGGATTAATGAATTTTATTGACGATAATATTCAGATTATTGTAGTGACACAAATTGGGAAACTTCCAGGTAGGACCTAATATTAAATAATTTAGAAAACTGCTGACTAACTTGGAAAAAAGTGAATACAAACAAAATACATAGTACTTCAACAGATTTGATGAAATCTCTGCCATCTGAATTTCTAAGAAATTTTAGGTCAGATGCTCAGAAATACTGGAGAGTTTCTCCTTCAGGTATTTTGGCAGTCAGCTAGGGATGGATAAGGGTTTAGGAGCATTTGAATCTTTTTAGTGGACAAAATATTTCACATTACTAGTACACAACTGTGCCAGAAAATATAATTGTGGAATATTATGTTAGATCCTGCTTTAAAAAACAATTCAGTGTTATACTGGTAAACCTTTTGTTTGAAGGAGGAAAAAAAATGGAAAGAATATGTGTTCTTAAAGAGATAATACTGTGTTGTTCTTAAAGCGATAATAGTCCTCCCTCCTCACCCCCCCCCCCTTAGTTTGCCAAAGACTGCCATGGCAAATAAGGTATTTACTTTACATTTTAAAATGAGTTGTTTCTTAATGATATTCATCGTTTCAAATTTACTATTTTATTAGCTTATCTACTAATGTGAAAAGTCACCTCATTATTGTTACACAGACTGGTTCTCTAAGTAAAGAAACTATTGTTTAATACAGAGATTTAGGTACTGGCATAAGCTATTGTGTAAGTATTACCCTCTCAGCATGGTCCTGTATTATCTTAACAAGTCTCTGCTACATTTATGTAGAGCATTTTCATAACAGAGTAAGAATATTAGCAACAGCAATTGCACTTCAATAGGATTACGATGGTATGTTTTACAAAATATCCAAATGCTCCTGTTCTATTGAATTTTTACTCCCTAGTTTACTTCATTGTCTTAAATTATAAAAGAAGATTACTTATTTTGGCTGGTACTAAATATGATAGGGCTTGGAAAGTGGAATCTGATTTTACAGTTCATTATCTTTTTTCCCTTACTATCACACACCTACCTCACAGGGAGGGAAGGGTTACTAGAGAAATTCATTCTAGGAAAATTGTTACGTGAATCACAGTACCATCAGAGTGTATAACTTCTGTGAGGTTATTGGAAAGGCTCAGCTAACAGCTATGGTAAGTTCTACTTGTTTTGTCCTAAATTTGAAGGTAGACTAAGTTGTTTTTAAATTGTGAAATTTCAATCAATTGCAAAGAAATTGTGTTACTGAAAGTTAATCTATTGTTCTTGCACAAATATTGTTATTATATTGGGGATTTTATGGCAAAGAGGTTAAGTGATAACTGTTTTTCAGTTTGAAATAACCCTGCCTTTAAATTCTCAAAGAAATTTTATGAACTATTTGTGAACTAATAAGTAATAATGAATCCTCATATGACAGCATCCTCTGCTCATTGGATTTTATGTCATTTCATTGTAAGTGTGTGTGTATTATTTGCTCCAGCTTCGACTTGAGCAGATTGGTGTTTTTAAAATTAAGTATTACAGATGGAATTTATTGTGAAGAATAATTTTCAAAATATGGTTTATGTGTCATAAGTATAGATTTCAAATCTCTTTAATATAAATTTTATAAAGATATGTTTCATGTTAAAAAAAAAATCATATATGTTTATGTTCTTCTTTGAACCAAAAGTTGAACATCTTAATATGCTAGACATTTTAAATGGAAGTTAACAAGCTGTGTAATAAGCCTTTAATAATATATATATATATATATATGTAGAATTTTAAGTGTATCTATCTTTAGGAAGACTCTAGGATCCCAAACTGAATCCACATCTATTATTAAATGTATTAGCAATATTTGAAAATGTACCCATATTTTAAATTGCCTTGTTATTAGTTAAATAATCTTCATTTCAAAATAGATAAACAATGTTGGTTTCTTTTTGCTTATTTTATTTGAAAAGTAATAACCTTTCTGTTTGATAGATTTCCTAAAATTGAAATATAACACTAAAAAATATGTACTTATTATGTACAATTTATATAACAGATTTAAGTCTTTCATATGATGTTGCTTATTTAAGCAGCTTTACAAAAGTGAAAATATTTAGAATAACAAAATTATATTAATTTTATAAGTAAATGATAAGATTTCACCATTTTTTCCCAATACTTTAAACATGACTGTATTCCTATTGCCTTTATATAAAAGTAAGATTCTAAGGAACTATCTGAAATGAAACTAAGTACTGATGTGTTTCCCAATCTTCATAAAATTTATTCCCAATATATGTAGTTTCTATATTTTAACATATATCTTATATCTGTATATATATACATACATATATATATAGTTAGCTAGTTAGTAGCATTTCCTCTTTCAGATCCATGTTTAAGAAAGAACAGTAAAATTAATCAGTTAATTTAGGTAATAAGGCTTTTGTAATTAGTGTATTAACTCTATATATCAGATTATTGATTCAAAAAGCTGTGTTATTTTGACCAAATAGAAGCCAAAGCAGAAAAACCTTATTACTTACAGTAGACATTTAAAACAACAAAAAAGTTAGCCTTCGTTGAAGATATGGCTTAGCCTAGAATTTTACCACTTGTCAAAGCTTCATAACAAATACTTTATCGCTTAGTTGTTGCTGTGCACTGGACTTTGAACCATAAGGTTGGCAGTTCAAACCCACCCGATGCTTCTGGGAAGCCCTTTACAGGGTCGTTATGAGTTGGAACCGACTCAACTGCACTTAAAAGCAACAGTAGTAGTTACTGACCCACAATAGCTATTGTTGTTAAGTGCCATTGAGTCAGTTCTGACCCATAGCAACTCTGTATAGGGTTTCCAAGGAGCAACTGGTGAGCTTGAACCACTGACCTTGCAGTTCAAACCGATTTACAGTCCTGTGCATTAACCCACAGCGCCACACCAGAACTCCAATAGCTATTGTCTAAAGCAAAAATAAATACCTGGGTCTTTGACATTATTTGAATTAATTTCAAAGAAAATCTTTGTTTTAGTGCCTTGCTTCCTTGGATTCAGATAGCACCTGCAGCATATTAAGATAGTTAAGCATACATTATAAGAGCACTTTTCTATCATTGTAATCTTTATGGTAATTTAGAATTGATTAGTGCTTATAAAGTATTTTGTAGAATTACAGTGACAAGGAATTATAAATAAAGTAGTGCTTTCACTTGATGGTCAAATATAACTTTGGTTGGGTATCTCTTTCAATAATGTGATCATTTCTCCATACTCTCCATGTGTTTTATTTTTTATTTTCTTATATTGTGTTACTAATATGCTAAGAGTACATATATTCCCTTGGCATTTCAGACTAACAACCTACAACTGATTTTATTAAATTAGAATAGGAACAGGTCAAGTAAGTATTTTAATTAGTAATATGTGATTTAAAAGTCCAAGAACAAAGCTTAAATATCTTACAATTCACATTTCAAGATTTGAATTTTTCAGAAACATTTAGGATATTTGTTTAAAAATATCCCAAAAATATTAGAAAATAAGACTTAGAGCTCTTTAGAACAATGCTAAATTGAATTGCTTGTGGTATAACTATCATGTAAGTATTTTAAATTTATTAAGTCTTGTAGATTACATACACTAATAGCCTCATCTGCTATACTGCCTGTTAATTCTGTGAAATTCAAGAGGAGCATACCAAGAAGATTACGATGAAATTACCAGAATGTTAACTTTTAATTGAACATGATTTAAAATTGAACCTTAAAGGACTTACTTTTTAAAAACGGATTTTAATCATCAAAAGCTCATATGTATTTATAAAATGCTATCAGATAGTTTTTGCATTAAGGACATAGTTTCAGTGTTTTATATGCTGTTTTAGTATTTTTAATGATTAATATATTCAGATGCTGTTTTAATAATTTGATGTTTTTCATGTCTGAATTGTTGTCTGAGGGCCTCTCTCCCTCTTAAAATAAATTTAAATTAGACATTTTTCATTTGACTACCTAAATAAGTGACTATTTGAAATACTTCCAGAAAAGGGCCAAGATACAAATATGTATCAATGTATAGGGTTTTTATGTAAGACGCAATCATTATATGATATTGTTGTGTTTCATGTAACTCAGTATATATTGAGCCTTCAATAATTTAACAAAAACAAACAGGAATTTTGCCATACCTTTTATGTTTGGCATTAATCAAAATGATTATTTTAATGTTATGCTTGATAATTGAGGACTCAATATATTAGTGATACTTAAATAATGCTTTTTTTACTCAATTTACGAAATAAAAACTATCCTATATAGTTTTGTTCTCAAAGAAAACAGAAAAAATTTTCATTGAAATAAAACTATATATATATATATATATATATAAATACATATATATATAGTTGTTGTTAAGTTATAATGTTGTTGTTGTTGTTAAGTGCCGTCGAGTCGGTTCCGACCCTTAGCGACCCTGTACAGGGTTTCCGAGGGTGTAAATCCTTACGGGAGTAGAAAGCCTCATCTTTCTCCCGCGGCGCTGCTGGTAGTTTCAAACCGCTGACCTTAAGGTTCACAGCCCGATTCATAACCACTACGCTACCAGAGTTCCTATAGTTACCCTCAAATTAGTAGTAAGTATAAAATGATTTTAAAGAAAAAAACAAAAACAACCTTGTGTATACAAAGGATTTGTAGGGGCAACTACAGAGTACAATAGACACATTTGATAGGCCTGCCATCCTGGTCAATTGAAATTTGTCAACTAAGTTTAAAGGAAAATATATTAGTTCTTGGACAGGATTTAGCATTATCTAGGACATATATTTTTTTGTCTATTTGTCTGTTACCTAAAGTTACAAATTATTGTTTTATGTGTAGAACTTCAATATACATTGACTTTCTCTTGTATCGTTACTAGAATCTAAGACTTAAATAAACTTCTGTGGCAAATTTGCCATTGTAACTTACGGACATTAAATTGTATTTATTGGAAAAAATATTTTAAAAGTTTTGAAAAGAATTTATAAAGCTAGGTTTTTAGCTAGAGGCCTATAGCATAGTAATCATTAAAGTAGCTACAAAGTCTAACTAAAAATGTTAGGAAGGATTCCATGCAACAATATATAATTTTAGCTCAACAGATAAAATTTCCATTCACATTCTTTATAAAGTTTAACTTTTGGACAGTGTTACTTATCTACCACCCTGAATTCTTAAAGCTCTGCTTTCTCTGTGAACATTATGTGCTTATCAATTTGAATTTTTAATGCTGAATACTTACTAAAGATTCAGTGTTTTGATTCATTGAAATCAAAGTTGGTGATGCTTAGTTGCTATTCAGGTTAAACTACTTGAATTTTACCATCAGGGTGATATTTGAAAATAGCTTGAGATTGGACTTTCAATGCATAGTTAAAAAAATTTTTCTTAAGGTTCTATTTACAAATTGATTAAAAAGTATTTTATCTAAAAATTCAGTGGAAAATGAAAGGGTTCTGTGTTTGGTAGTGAGCGTCCTACGTAATTGTACTTTGAGTTCAATATTTATGTGCAAAACAGATAATCACTGAATAATCCAGAATAAATTACTTTTTGGTTTAATGTATGTGAATATAACTTGTTAAAAATGAAGTTATTCTTAATATTAATAATTAGAATTTTATAGTGTTTTCATAATACAGTGTAAATATCTAATGGTAAATTTGGTTGTTTAACTCAGTTATAAATGTTTTGATCTTTTCAATAATCAATTTAACTGAAAAATTTTAAAGCATTTTCCAAGAGTTTGACCTTAAAGGTAATTAGCTACAGCAAGTATAAGTTACAGCTAACATCATAAAGGTAAATTTGAGTTAAGTGAATTTTGTTGCTTGGCAGCCTTGTCATCCTTCTATGTTGTACAAGTTTTGTTTTTCAAGGCTGTAAGATGTTAATAAACCAGAATGCTTCAATTTTTTTGCCACTTCTGCCACCTTCCACTTCTAATTTTCATAAATTGTTTTAAGATGCATAGTACTAGGAAATTGTTGTTAAGTGCCGTTGAGATGGTTCTGACCCATAGCAACCCTGCATAGGGTTTCCAAGGAGTGACTGGTGAGCTTGAACCTCCGACCTTGCAGTTCAAACAGCTTTGCAGTCTGGTGCATTAACCCACAACGCCACATCAGAACTCCTACTAGGAAAATCATTGCTATGTAAAAGAATCTTTTTGAGAGTACTCTTGAAATATACAACTCCTAGGAGTCCTGGTGTGGTGTGCTGTGGGCTAATGTGTCAGACTGCAAAGTCGTTTGAACTGTAAGGTTGGTGGTTTAAGCTCACCAGCTGCTTCTGGGAAACCCTGTACAGGGTCGCTATGGGTTGGAGTCAGTTTAATGGCACTTAACAACAACAACATCCAATGTAACTTTAAAAATATCTAATATTTTATTGGTGGATATATTCTCTTGAAAGTAAAACAGGTATTTGTCATTCCCGACAATGTGTATAAATGCCAGATAAAGGTTTGCATTTTGCGTATATAATTCACAGTGTTTATAATGCTTTTCATTTTACTTTCAAGATGCTATTTTTGGTTTACTAAGTGCCACATGTGGCAGCATATGTAGTTTTAATATGACACAACTTCTGATATCTAGTTTGTATTGTTCTTTGAGCATGTGTTTTTACATATTGTGTATTTTTTCTTATCAAGAACATTTTTACCTATGAGCACACTTCATCAGTTTCAGCATTAACTTCTCAGTTGTAATTCTCATTTTAGAACAACAGTCATTTGTTAAAGTGCCTGCCTGGTCAAATGTATTTTCCCAAAGGTGCACAGAGGTATTTATAATCTCATGCGAGAAACAGGCATTTGCTCCAATAATGATGATGCAAAAAAAATTTTTTTGAGTCTGTTCCACTCATGGCATCCACGTTTCTGTCAGAGTAAAATTGTACTCCATTGAGTTTTCAACTAGCTGAGTTTTTTTGAGAAGCAGATAACCAGTTGCTGTCTACTCCTCAGGAGCGCTGGTAGCATGTTGTTGTTGTTGTTAAGTGCTGTCGAGTCGGTTTCGACCCATAGCGACCCTGAATAGGGTTTCCGAGGCTGTAAATCTTTACGGGAGCAGATCGCCTCATCTTTCTCCCGCGGAGCAGCTGGTAGTTTCAAACTGCTGACCTTCCGGTTCGCAGCCCGATTCTTAACCACTACGCCACCAGAGCACCTTCGCTGGTAGCATAGGGGTTACGAATTGGGCTGTGAACCACATGATCAGCAGTTCGAAACTACCAGCTGTTCCGCGGGAGGAAAATGAGGCTTTCTGCGCCTGTAAAGATTTACAGCCTCGGAAACTCTGTACAGGGTCGCTATGAGTCGGAACCGACTCCACGGCACATAACCACCACCGCCACCATCTACTCCTGGGTTGCCTCTTAACCTTTCAGTTAGCTTTCAAGCACTTTCACCTGGACCTGTTTGCACTATGCAGGGACTGACTCCAAAGATGGTATAAGGGATTCTATAGTGAGCGTAAACAAAATGGCTATGGAAATAGTAAGTGTGAATTCAAAGTAAATAGTATTCTTTTTAAGGAGCTGGTAGCGTAATGGTTACGAATCAGGCTGCTAATCTCAAGGTCAGCAGTTCGAAACTACCAGTGGTTCCGCGGGAGACCGATGAGGCTTTGTGCTCTCGTAAAGATTTACAGCCTCGGAAACCCTGTGCAGGGTCGCAATGGGTCGGAATTGACTCGACAGCACTTATCCAAATATGCTTTTTACACACTGTTTTTGCTTTTTAATAGACCTTGAAGCAGAGTGTATGTGAGACGTTTTCAGTAGGTGGAAAGGTTGGTACGGGCAAACAAAGGTATAGAAATGTTGTGCCTTGGAGACAATGTGTGTGGAAGAGTATGAGCTCCACTGAAAGTAGGAGAGGTGAAATTGGATAATTGTTTGAGACTTGCTTAGAAAGGGCCTGCCATGCTGGGTTTAGATTTTATTATGTAGAGCATAAGATGTTTTAACATTTTTTTATGAAGGGTTATATTTACATAAGCAACGTAACTAACAAATCGTTAAATGATGTTGAGACAGTTCTGACTCAGTGACCCTGTATAGTTTCCTGAACTATACCTTTGTGGGAGCAGAAAGCCTCATCTTTTTCCTACGGAGTGGCAGTTTGAACTGCCGACTTTGTGTTTTGCAGTGCATATTGCATAGTACCACTGTGCTACCCAACCAATAAATTTGTTGTTGTTGTTAAGTGTCATTGAGTCGGTTTACTCATAGCAACCCAGTATATGGTTTCCAATGACTGGTGAGTTTGAACCCTCGACCTTGTGGCCCAGCGCTTTATCTGTACGGCACCACACCAGGACTCCAAGTAGAGTGGGAGAAAAACTGGAGAATAGACTAGTAACAATATAAGAGGCAATGAGAATAGACAGATGAAAGTTTGGAGAGAATTGCATTTGACAATTGATTGGATGTGGTAGAGGGCTTGGAAGGAAAAGCTAGGAAATTAAGCCTTAGACCCTGGGTTCTAGCTGTGTCGTTCATGCCATTAGCTTGATTGGGAACAATGGGGAGGAGGAACAAGCCTCATTTTTATGGATGACGTTTTGAGGTGCATGCGTTAATCTTAAAGAATGTTGTTGTTAAGTGCCATCAAGTTGGTTCCAACCCATAGCGACCTTGTATAGTGTTTCTGAGGAGCAACCGGTGAGTTTGAACCATCAACCTTGTGGTTGAAACCGACCTTGCAGTTCAGCGCATTAGCCCACAGTACCAGCATAACAGCTGCAAAAAACCCCCCCAAAAAAACCCCTTCAAATTGACATAGTTTTAAATGTGATATTTGTAAAAAAAAAAAATTGCCTTTACATTTCTAAAAAATATTCACAAATATTTGCATGTATATATCATGGTTTTTCAAATGCTGACATGAAGTAAAACAATTTATTATGTGTGTTTCAGGCTATCTGTAGAGGAGCCCTGGTAGCAGAGTGGTTGGAGCACTTAACTATTAATAAATTGGAACCCACTAGCCACTCTGAAGAAAAAAGACGTGAACAGTCTGATTCCATAAAGATTTACAGCCTTGGAAACCCTATGGGGAGTTTTCCTCTGTGCCTAGAGTCAGGGTCACTATGAGTTGGAAACAACTAGATGACTGGGTATGCTTTTGGTTTGGAACCTATAAGGGTTATTGCTTATTGCATTTTTGGTTAGTGTATTTGTGTTTTATATGAGGTTTCTACTAAGTAATCAAGATTGTGTAGAAGTCAGCTGTGTGGTTAGAGAGAAATCCTTCTTTTGTGCAAACACAAAAACATGTTTGTTCAGATTAAACTTGTTTAGATATCCTTCATTCTTCATGGTCTTTTTAGTAGTAATATTCTTAACAGCTCTTAATAACCAACTAATTTGATATTCTTAGTTTCCCTTATATTCCAGTCTATCTTTTTTACAGAAAGCTCAGAGTTTCTAAAGTGCCCTCTAAGGCTTTTAAAAAAAGAAAACAAATTTCTCTTTACTGTGGCTTTTTCTGTGGTTGTCATGAACTTTTAATATTAGGCTTTTGTTTTTTGATATAAAGAACATTGTCTAGCTATAGTGTGCTCCTGATAAGAGTAACAAAATCATTAAGATTTTGCTCTCAATTGGAATCTACAAGACAGAAATGGGTTTGCTTTTGGGTACTGTTTTTTTCATGTATTTTTGCTTCTAATAGAAAATATTTATGTAACAAATCTATCATAAGGTTAAATATATCTTAATAGGTGGAAAATTCTCAGTAAGTGCTCATATGATTAAATGTGTTGAACATTGTTTCACATTTTAAAGCAGCCCGTTTTTGCAACCCATTTTCACTCTTAAGACTTGCTATATTGTTTCTCACATTTTTGTTTGATATGGGCTGATGCTGAAATTAGAAAGAAAGTTAACACATTAGTATGCTAGGACATGTTGGTTGGAGTGATAGGTAAGGTTTTTATATCCTATGAGGTCCACTCCCACCATTGTTCAGTCAATGCCTTTTCAGTGATTTGGACTTTATATGACATAATTCGTAATTGATTTTTATTTTAGTATATTTTCTCCTCTTCCTTTGCTCAGTTTTACTCGGGTTCAGTTTTATTATGGGTATTTTTGTTATCTATCTGCTATAGTCTGTAGATAATAAATCAATGATAGACCTGGCCAACCTTTATCAAAATTGTTGTTCTGATATTGAAAACAGGAAGTGTTGTCTACTGGTTCACCTGATAATATCACTACTTTCTGCTTCCACTTTTACTGTGCAGTGAAGTGAAAGAGACTAATAGTTATTCCTCATTTTACATTTCCATATATCTCATTTCTGATTGGATTTCCTAGGGAAACACGTAGGCAGGATTCTTTTTTTGCCATTCTCCCTGACCTACAATCATAGTTCCAAAATCCTTGCCTCCAAATCATCCTAAATATTAGGATCCTCCCATATATTAACAGCTTTTATAAGGAAGTCAGTTGAGGATATTTGACAGAAGTGTATCTGTGTTTGAAGATTTGCTTCGTTTTGCTTGGTGGATCAGTCATGCTGAAGACTTAGATATGCATAAGGTAATGGACATAAATAGGATGTGTTGATCACTGCCGTGGAGTTAATTCCAACTCACAGCGACCCATGATAGGGATTTGCGAGGCTGTCAGTATTTATGGGAGCAGAATGCATTATCTTTCTTCTGAGCAGCAGCTAGTGGGTTTGGACTGCTCACTGCAGTTAGTAGTCTGGTGCTTATTATGCAGTGACACCAGAGTTCTTGCATATAGTTGATACTACAGTCTGAACTTTATTTTGTCTGTTAAACATTAAATATGAACAAAATGTTTGAAACACATTTTTAATGTCTGAAGTACAAGATGTGTAAAGAAAATTGCTATGACAGATTATTTTTTCAAATCCACTGTTAAGCTGTTATCAAACATTGTGTGTGTGTGTGACCTCTGGTCATTTATAAATCTGTAAAAAATAGCTTTTACTGTCTTAAATAAATTTTAGCAAAGGTGATCCAAGTTTAAGTTTCAGAGACAATTTCTGATATCTAAGAATCCATTCTTTCTTTAATGGGTATTAATATATATAACACAGGTGAATTATCTTTTATATTGTGAAACAGTAGATTTTTGGGGGAGGTTGGTGGTGTCTGCCTTCCATTTTGTCATTGGTGACGGATACTAAAATCTTACTGAAATCTCATTATGTTCTTGTGTTTATAGCAGACTATTATAAATCATATATGAAATGGAATAGAAACTATGGTTTGATAAAAAGTATTAATAAAATCTAAATTTGTACATTCTAGCTGTAGGGATGCAAAGCTTTACTTTAGTGAAATGCCACAACAATTCTTTGTATTTACCTTGACAAGTGTTATGTGAGATGCGTTTCTTACCGAATTGGGGCAGATATGTTTTATACCATTTACAGAGTCTAATTATTAAAACCTGTTTAATGTTCAGATACCTTCCTGCAGATTAACTGCTTAGACTTACTGTCAGCATTGTTTGATTCTTGCATTAAAGTGAGTTAAATTGTAAATGCTGATTTGCAGAGCTGTGGAAAGTCAGGATTTAGTAGTAACTTTTGTTTTTCAAGAGTTTGAGTTAATCATGAATACAAAACAGCAGTACACCACAATGCTTTGGGCACCATAGGCAATGTCAGATGCTTCAGTTGCAAACCGGGAAGTGTAATTCCCAATGTGAAATTTACTTTTTTAATGTTTTTTTGTGTTGTTGTTAAGTGTTGTTGAGTCGGTACCGACACCTAGCAACCCTGTATAGGGTTTCCGAGGAGTGACTGGTGAGTTTGAACCACCGACCTTGCAGCTCAAACTGACCTTGACAACGAGTGCTTATCCTATGGCACCACACAAGTACTCCATTTTTTATGTGGAGGTCAGATATATTACAAGGCCAAGATTGACTATTGAACTACAAACCAATTTTCTTTAATTTAGGAGCTGAAAAAAAGGTCTGGATTTTAATTCTCTCATTCTTTGTTCTGAATGATAATAAAAGTGTATTGTAACTTAAATGTTTTCCTTTTCTTCAAAAAAAATTTCACTACTAAAAGGAATTTTACTGATTGAAGCTCAGTACTTTTTCAAGTTAAAATTTGTTGTTTGTTATGTGCCATCAATTTGGTTCTAACTCAGCAACCCATGCACAGCAGAATGAAACATGACATGATCCTCTGCCATCCTCACAAAAGTTTCAAATAGTGCCAGGAAAATGTATAGATCCTGCCTTACTAAAAGTTTTAAATGAAAAATTACGTATTTAAGTACAATTTGAAAATGTCAATTCCCTTTATTTATACAGTCTTGCTTTTTTAAAAGCGAAATTATGTATACTTAACTATAATAATTTCAAATTTCATGATATTTTAAAAGTTTTAAATAACTCAGATTCTTTTTGCATATACTATCTTCTACTTGTCAGCAGTTTGAAACTATCAGCTGTTCCGCGGGAGAAAGATGAGGCGTTCAGCTCCCCTAAAGATTTACAGCCTCGGAAACTCTGTACAGGGTCGCTATGAGTCGGAACCGACCCCATGGACACAGCCACCACTTTTAGTTATTTAGAAGGAAAACTTCATGAAAGGATTATTTTACTTGCGTTTGGGCCTGAGGTTCCAGTTTAATAGCGCAGTAATTATGGCCATTTCGGCTTCTCACTCTTAGGTATGGAAACACAGTAGTTTTAAAACTGTTGAGGTGTGTACTTGGCTTATTGAATGATGAAAGTGTTGAAGAATTTGTGTCAAACTTTTTAAGTATTTAAGTTAAACTTCCTGAAAAAACATAATCATTGTATTTTCTATCTTATAAATTGGCATTTAATTAAATTTTAAAAAATAGTCCTGATTTGGGGGGGAAAATTTGAAAATTGCTATTCTGATAGATCTCTTAAGTTTGCTTGCAGGCTTTTGTTTGTTTGTTTTAAATCATGGTTTTTCACACCTCAATTAGAATTTCATTACTTTTCTTTATACTTTCCATTACTCATATACTTTGCAAATTTCACTTTATCAATTTACCTTTTGTTTTCTTCCTTCCCTTTCTTTCAAAAATATTTATTAAATGCCAACTGTTTTCCAGATGTTTTGTAATGGTAAAGGAGTCCTGGTGGCACAAATGGTTAAGCCAGAGAGTAAAATTGGTAGTTAGAACCCACCAACTACTCCATAGGAGAAAGACATCTAATGATCCACTACTGTAAAGATTACTGCCAACAAAGCCTGTAGGGGCAGCTCTACTTTGTCACACGGTCACTGCGACTTGACTGTAGGGAACAAAATAACAATGTGTTGGGTTATGGATTTTGTGTTCAGTTGGCTTGAAACCTTTTGGAAAAAAGTGATATTTCAGATGCTTTTGTGATAATGGTAAGCACATGGTGCTAAGGACACGATGGTAGTATCTACTGGATATGGAGGGAGTTTTAAAGGTTAAGTTGTTTGTTAAGTGCTGTCGAGTTGGTTCGTATTCCTAGCCAGCCTGTGTATAGGGTTTCTTAGGAGCTGTTGGTGAGCTTGAACTGCTTACCTGCGGTTTAAACTGACCTTGCAGTCCAGTGTATTAACTCTCATAGCACCATACCAGGATGAACATAAAATGAGTGTTGAGGAAGGGGAGTAGTAGTTAGCCAAGAGACTAGTTAGTGGTAGAGGAGATTCCAGGCATAAGGATTTCCCTAGAAGACTGGCTATTTATTCACTGTATTGTTAAGTCGGTTCTGATTCATAGTGAACCCTACAAGATATCACAGTACTCATCAGGATAAATATAAAAGTGCTGAGTAAAAGTAATGGGTCTATAAACAGCACTTACTCTCTTAATTTACCTTAAAGTTATTTGCACACTTGTCTCAATTTCTTATCTTCTCCATCATTGTATTGCTTGCAGTGTCTTGTACAAAATACGTATCCAGGAAATATTTGTTGTCGTCCTTTGAAGAGATTTATGTTGATGAAAGAAAAATGTTCAAAATTGTAACCAAACAGATTTAAAATAGTTTAAAAGATTAAAGAGGAGTCATAAGATAGCCCAATAGCAACTGCCAGACAAAAGACACAGATAATGACCATAGGAATTCACTAAGGCAGAGAGGTAGGTGGTTTTTTTGTTGTTTGTTTGTTTGAGGTGGTCAGGTGGTTTTTGAACCATGTCAAGTTTGTATAGAATTTCCTTAGGTGAAAAGAAGGGAAATGCTTTGTAAGCGAGTAAAAAATCTTGAGTAAAAGTCTCTTTGAAAGGCATATTTAGAATTACTGACGTAAATAACTTTGGCAGAAGCCGAGGGTTAAAATAAATAGTTACGAACTTTTGTTTGAGTCCTGTGTCCAGCTTTTTTGCTGCTTTAAAAAAAGAAAAAAAGATGTCTTTTTTCTTTCCGTTTTATCACTCTCTGACCACCAGCATTGATGTCTTTATTTTTTAAAGTAGAGATAATTGATTTATTGAGATAATCAAATTACAGTGAGAAAACATTAAAAAAAAAAATAAGTTCTGAGATCTGGTTTGTCAAGTTACAAGCCCAAGTGTTTTCTTTTTCTTATATAAAATTATTTCCTGGATAGGTTCCAGTTTTACACATTTTTGTGGTTGTAGAATGAAATTAATAAGATTAGTCTAATGGAGTGTAAGAAATCAGCTGGAGATTTTTTGCAGAAGTTTAGGGAAAAGGTTTGGAACAGAACAAGAGGAATGGACAGGTATTAGATTAAGACATTTCAGAGTAAGAATCAATACTATGGTCACTGTGTACCACATTAAAATGAAGTACCTTTTGTATTAACAGAGCTATATTCTACTCACTTTCAAGGTGAATAATGCCTTTTCTTGAGAAAAGCTCCTGAGGTTTTTAGTTGAAAAACAATTAGAGACTTGGTTGATTGCATTTGTGGGTGTGTATATCCATACTTACGCACACATACCCATTTAGTAAGCTTGGTTCAAAGAAAATTTTATGTTTCATAGTAGATGTGATTCTTTTTGTCCTCTTACTATTTCACATTAATGTATTTCTTTGTTATTGTAAGTAATTTACCAATTGAAGGATATATGTATAATTCATGCTAAATCAGTATATTGGTCTAGAAGGTTTTGCAGAAAACTAATAATGGAGCAGAGGCTTTAATATATATGACTATATAAAACATTATTAATGTTAACAGATGTTGCACTTTAATCCCCTAGAATGATTGTTTGGTACCAGCAGGAGATTTATTAAGCCTGAATCGTGTGAAATTGTGTGTGTATAAGCTGCTACTTAGATTGTAAAAATGCTATTGAAAACTGAAAAGTTTTAGCTATAATTGGCAGAGAAGTATTAACTATGCTAAAAGAAGTATGTGTGTATGGTTGGCTTATGTGCCTTAACCTTTTTATCATTTATCTTCTTGTATTAATGTCGCTGAATTATTAATTCATGAGCCAGGGTGGAAAGGGTGAAGGCACCATTTAAATGTGTGGCAAATTTATCCTTATCATTGGAGACATGAAAAAAAGTCATTTTGTGTTATCTGTAAAACAGAAAGGACATTTTAAAATTTCATTTACGGTAATCCACTTTCACTTCCAGTAAAACACCTAGATTATTGCTACCATAATATAATGTTCTTATTAAAAATTTGTAACCGTCTCTACTTTATTGTCTTCTATAAATAATATTGACAGAAAAGCTTAGCTTTCACTTAAAAAATGTGATATCTATTAATTGTAATTTAGAAATGTTATCCCTATGAGTGGTATGTTAAGCCGTGACTACAAAATGTTAAGAAACATTTATTTTGCAAAAAATAAAATACAATTATAATAGTAACAATCTGAGAATTATTGGGGGGAATCTGGATATAGAGAATTAGATCTAAAAGTATATTTCTTCTGGAAAGGATGTGTGTATACTTATTGTTACTTTAGAGTAAGATTGGTGATTTTGGTCTTGTTGAATTTTTAGGGTTGTAACAGAAAGTCAGCAAATTAGATTTTACCAGTTTCTTGTTGAACAATATGTGGAACTAGGTTAGATCCAGTATTTCATATGGGTGACTAGCAATGGGGACAGAAATTGCAGCAGTTTGAAGCCACTTTTACCAATAGCTTTTTGAAACCATCATACTAATGATAGAATATACCTCAGGAGTCTTGTCCAATTCTTTTCATTCTCCTGTTACTTAGTGTTTTGATTGGTTTTACATTCTCTTCTGCCAAACACAGTAGTAAGATATGCTATTGTGGAAATGTCCTCTGTTTTCAGAGTTTCTCTCCAAACATATGGCTCTACTATACACACACCCAAACAGTAATTTGTAAAAAGAATATTGCTCGATTTATTAAAACAATTGACGAAGTTGATTTATTTTGGCAGACCATGGTAATTATTAAACTCATTGGTATGACACTGTAGGATAAGCACTGAACTGCTAACTGCAAAGTTTGTGGTTCATAGCTGTGCTTCAGAAACAATACTTGACTGAACTGCATCCAGTGATGTTCATCTTGTGCTTGCCCATCTGTAACGGAGGTTGGTAATTGTTGCTGGCTGAACGTTTGTGTAAATAAAACTTTTCTGGCACACATTCAGAGTCATTCAATTCTGTATTGTCACTTGGCTGTTTGGTATTACAACTGCAGAGGTATGTAGAGGTATGTAGTTCTGACAGAGACCATGTAATGGACCACAGATGCTAAAATGTTTACTACCTGACCCCCTTTATAGCAAAAGTTTTCTGACCCGTGATTTGCATTACAAAGGCGTTCAAACACTTAATGGAAAAATCATGTAAAAAGAAGAGTGGAAGTTTTCCATGGACTTTCTGAAGCCTCCTTGTATGCCTACATAATTCCTGGGTTTCCATCTTTTCATATGTAATAGTGTGTTATTGATAATTTGAGGTACTAGTAAGGAACTCTGGTAGCGTAGTGGTTACGAATTGGGCTGCTAACTTCAAGGTCAGCAGTTCAAAACTACCAGCTGTTCCGTGGAAGAAAGATGAGGTGTTTTGCTCCCGCAAAGATTTTCAGCCTCAGAAACCCTGTACAGGGTCGCTATGAGTCGGAACCTATTCCACGGCATGTAACCACCACCACCACCAGTTAGTGTGGTAGTTCTTATGATTAATTCTTTTCTTTTCCTTTTCATTTGGAGTAGCAGTAATTAGTGATGTGTTTTTCCTGAAAGTTTTCTGAAATGAAGAAGAAAATTAAATTATTAAAATGATGCAAAAATACATTATTACTATCTTAGCAAATGAGAGACCTTTGGCAGGTAATCTAAGCTTCCAGTCAATTTTTCTCAACTTTTTATAACCTATGTTTCTTTTTATTAAATAGCACTGGTTTATGACTTACTTTTATATAAAATTTTAATGGAGGTTATAAAATTATAGTTTAAAGTTGAAAATCCCTTTTCTAAAAACACATATACATCCCCCATTCTACTATTGAATGGCTAAGAAGTGCTAACACATAAAACTTGCATTTTTAGTTTTTTTAATCAACTAAAAAGTTTAGTTTTTGGTTTTGAAATTGTTCATATTAACAGCTATTCAGAATGAATGAGTTCATTAGTGTTTCTTAGAGTTGTGTTCATGAATATTTCTTTTGCCATCCTATCTAAGTAAGGAGACTTAGTCTTCTTCATGAACACAACTCTAAGAAACACTAATGAACTCATTCATTCTGAATAGCTGTATATGAATAATTTCAAAGCCAAAAAACTAAACTGAGTCTCCTAAGGAGCTATTGCAGTGTAGTGGTTACGAATCAGGCTGCTAACCTCAGGGTCAGTAGTTCGAAATTACCAGCCACTCCACGGGAAAAAGATGAGGCTTTCTTCTACTGTAAAGATTTACAGCCTCGGAAACCCTGTACAGGGTCGCTATGAGTCAGAACCAACTCCAGGACACGTGACAACAACAATCTAAGTCTCCTAAATGCGCTTTAGAAAAATCAGCTATATCAACCTCAGGTTCTCAACTTGACACTAGAAGCAAATGAGTCTATTCTCATCACTTACTTTGTTTATAATTTTATCCTTGATATTTGTTAAGTTGACGATTCAGAAAGAATTGATGATTTCTCTTCTCTACAACCCACGAAAAAACACTATCATTTTGAGGTTTATTTGTAGATTGTAGCTAAATTAATGAGACCCTGGATAAGACCCAGGAACTTGTTTTATCCTTGTAGAAGAATGTGGCGTCATCTTGCTTTCTGATCATGTGTAGTTGTCTCACTAAGGCAGAATGATATGTGTTAGCTGAATAACTATACGGTTATTATATTAGAGCTTCCAATGTAAAAATTGATGAGAAGCTTTTAAATGTTTTTCTGAACTAGCCACTTCTTTAGATGCAATTTGAAAAATCTTAATGATTAGAATAATTGCTCAGGTGTATTTTGATAGAAAAGATAGCCCTTAATACTATTGCAGTAGACTTTTAAAATGTTCTTTAAAATTACTTAAGAAGGAAGCAGGATCATAAACATAAAAAGGGGATAGTTGGGAATCTGCATATAATTGCTGAACTTGAGGCCTAGATGCTTGTGAGATTCACAAACCTTCATCTTGGCAGAAAAGTCAGGATTCTGGAGTCTGTGCTACTAATCCTTAGTCCTGGTCTCTTTTCATTAAGGTAATAGTTGTTGCCTTAGGTACACATCTTTAAGAAAACATGGGTCCAGAAATTGCTCATATTTCTCTTCTCATTATTTTAGTATAAAATACATTTATTTATCATGAAGTTCTTGTGAGTTTAATAATCAGTGTTGTTTATTGTTGTTGTTGTTAAGTGCCGTCTAGTCGATTCCAACCCACAGCGACCCTGTATAGGGTTTCCATGGAGCAGCTAGTGAGCTTGAACCACCGACCTTGCAGTTCAGACGGCTTTGCAGTCTGGCGCATTAACCCACAGTGCCACACCAGGACTTAGGTGCCATTGAATCAGTTCCGACTCAAAGCAACCCTGTATAGGGTTTCTTAGCAGCGACGGGTGAGTTTGAACCACCGACCTTGTGGTTCAGACCGACCTGGTGATCCATTGTCTTACCCTGCAATGCTACATCAGGACTCCAAAGATCAGTAGTTATCCACATTTTGGCTCTTAGTCATTTACTTGTATTTAATTGCCCTGGTGTTGTTGTTGTTGTTGTTGTTGGTGTGCTGTGGAGTCAATTCTGATTCATAGCGACTCTGTTTTAAATATGATAGCAGAAAGCCTCATCTTTCTCCTCAGAACAGCTGGTGGATTTGAACTGCTGACCTTGCTAACCCACTATGCTGCCATGGATAATGTTATTAACTTCTCGAAGGTGGCAATTATATCTTAGTCTGTTTATAACCATATCTACTCTTTTGTTTGTAACATAGGAGCAATTAATATAAGGTAATAATAAATAACAAACTTGATGTCACAAATATATTATATAGGAGATTGTTGCTGATGCTGTGAAGTGCCATCAAGTTGGTGCCAACCCTTAGCGACCCTGTAGTAGAGGGTTTCCTAGGAGCCTCGGAAACCCTGTACAGGGTCGCTATGGGTAGGAAGTGACTCGACGGCAGTTAACAACAGCAACAATATCTGGTGTGGCAATGTAGAATTAGCACTGGACTCAACCACAAGGTCAGCAGTTCAAACCCATCAGCCACTCATTGGAAACCCTATACAGAGTTCCTGTGAGTTGGAACCAACTTGGTAGCACTGAACAGCAATAATGATATTATCTGTTTTAAAAGCAAGAATTGTAAATTTAGATGAGGCTATATTTATTGATGGAGTCATGGTGTGGTGCTGTGGGCTAATGTGTGAGAGTGCAAATTCGTTTGAACTGCAAGGTCGGTGGTTCAAGTTCACCAGCTGCTCCTTGGAAACCCTATACAGGGTCGCTCTGTGTCGGAATCGACTCGATGGCAGTTAACAACAATAACAACATATATATTGACATAGTTTCCAAATGAATTGTGTCATTTATTGATTGCAAAGGCAATATGCTTTGTACTTCACAACATTTTCTTCAGATTCTTAATGTGTATTCTCCATAGTTAGCTTTTGTATTTATTTTTAAGATCATTTTGACATATTTTACTCAGATTATCTCATTACCTCTAAGAAACTCCTGATGGTAATATTGATGATCTAATATACGACAGATCCTGGGTCATTATTATTTCATTTAGTGGTTGTATGTATAGACCAAGAGGGAATTTGAATATTGATTCAGAGAATGGCTAGTAACAGTGATATATGAACAAAGGATCCAGTGCAGTGAGCCAAACATAAGATGCATCTTACAAACTACACTGATTTTTTTTTTTTTTTGCTTTATGTCTGTCTGAACAATAATTAGTGCATAATATCAAAGATGTTAATGTTAGAAAACATTTATTTCATGACTGCTAAGATGCGGTACTAACTATATTGAAGGAAATATTTGTTATTTCATTTCTGACTTGTTCTAAGCAACTTCTCCGGTAGTTTGACTGATAAGATTTCTTAGTCCGGAATAATTTGTAATTTGTAACATATACGTATTTAAAATAGATATATAAATGAGTGAAATTAAGATAGCTCAATTGGAAATACTAAAACCTAAGTTAACATTGAGCTTTCATTACCTAAGGATGTTAGTTTTGCTCATGTAAATATTAAAAAAAAATCAGCTCATTATTCTTTTGGTCTTTCATCAGTTTTATAATCCCAAAATGACTTTGTTGTAGTTCCATTTTTAATTCTAGATGAAAATGTAATAAACATATAAAGTAAGTTTATCTGAACTACTTGATTTGTGGTTTTAGAATATGGGCTTAGATCCCAGCCATGTTACTTACTACTGTCTTTGAAAATGTTGAGTATTCTCCTTTTAAAGTAAAATGGGGATAATAAAAATTATTTCTTAAGTTTGTTGTGATAATTACCTGAAGCAATATAAGTAAACTACTTCATCTAGCTAGGGAACGCAACTATGTACCAGGTAATTACAGCCTTTCATAAGGAAGTGCTGTTGATGAGGTAGAATGATCATATTCATGTAGGTGAGGATTTTTGTCTCTTTTGTTCCTCAGTATGCAATGGCAATGTTGTTAAGTGCCACTGAGTCTTTTCTGACTCAAAGTGACCTTGTATAGAGCTTCAGAGGAGCAGCTGGTGGTTTTGAACTATCAACCTTGTGGTTAGCAGTCCAGTACTTATCCTACAGCGCCATGATTGATGCGCATTGAAGATTGTTGAATGAATACCTTGGTGACTGTGGAAAGAATGGCTTTGACGATAACCTTGGTTAGAATCCAAGCTCTGCCACTTCTAGGTGAGCAGTTTCAATCAAGGTACTTTGACCTCTCTGGGCCTCAGATTTCAATCTTTATAATATTGACTTTTATTTTTATAAGGATATTTGTCTGATAAGAGTCTTGGTGTGTCACTGTAGGATAAGCACTGAACTGCTAACTACAAAGTTGGTGGTTCCAATCTACCAGCTGCTCCTTGGAAACCCTAGACAGGGTGTCTGTGAGTTGCAACAGATTTGATTGTGCTTAACGACAACAACGCGTCTAATGTAGTATTAACGACAATAGTGTTTGTGATGTAGTATTTAGCACACAGTTGGCACTTAAGAGGCGACCTGGTGGCACAGTGCAACCAGAAGGTCTGTGATTTGAATCCCTCAGTCTTACCATGGTAGAAAGATGTGGGAATCTGCTTCTGTAAAGATTAGTCTTGCAAACCTGGTCATTCTGTTCTGTCCTTACAGGGTTACTGTGAGTTGGTATGGACTTGACAGCAGTGTTTTGTTTTGTTTTGTTTTTGGGTGGTGGGGGTGGTGGGAGGGTTTAGGCACCAAAGAATGATTGCTTGGAAGAAAATAAATATTGCTTATCATAAGATGGAGCTCTGGTAGCGTAGTGGTTACGAATCGGGCTGCGAACCTTAAGGTCAGCAGTTTGAAACTACCAGCTGCTCCGCGGGAGAAAGATGAGGCTTTCTACTCCCGTAAAGATTTACACCCTCGGAAACCCTATACAGGGTTGCTATGGGTCGGAACCGACTCGATGGCACATAACAACAACAATCATAAGATGCATAATTTGTATTTATATTAATTTTTTTTAATGAGAGTTTTAGACTGTTAGCAAGTACTGATTCAATGGCGCTTAACAACAGCGACAAATAATTTTCCTCTAAATTTGGTTTAGATATTTAAAACGAGATATTCCTTCCCACCGAACAAAGAGAAACTATTAACTTCTTTTTTACTGTTTTATAATTTTTTCTTCATAATAAATGTAAACTATTTTAAACAGATTTTTTATTTTGATGTTAGGGAAGTTGAAGTCATCCACTTTACCTGATAATATAAAATAATATTTTGGCAAGACACGTTGCTTCATTTGAAACCTCAAAATGCAAGCTTGTGTTAAGTCTTGAAATGTCACTGACATTGGTTTGGGAATGACAGGTATTTCTATCGGTTCTTATTTCAACTCATAGGAATTGATTGAACAGAACGGTAGACACTCATAGACTTGGACTCTAGTGTAAACAGTCTAAAGCTGCTTTTACATGCTCAGAAGCAAACAGATGTAATTAACTTGGAATATTTGTGATTCTTTCTCTGTTCCTAATGGAAGCTCTATCATTGGAGAATTTACTTCTTTACAATACAGAAGTTTGCATAAAAGGGTGAGATCAATGGTAAATAAAGGTTTTTCCAAACTTGAAAACAGTAGCCACAGAAATGAAATGAATAGAGGATAGTGATAAGTGTTTGGCCCCTTGGTTTAAAATCTCTATTAGCATTCCTACACTCCACCCTAACCTTGTGAATGGAATGAAAATACAAACTCAAACTTGGCAAAAGAAGGTCGAATGCTTGGAGCCAAGAAACAAGAAAACCTTTCTGATTAGCCGCAGCCAAGGCTTACTTAGCTGACTTACTGAAGAAAAACTTCCAAGGGAATCAAAGTTTTTGACTATGTTAACAGGAAAGGGATTGCACATAAAATAATCCAGAAAAGTGAATACCTTGAATGAGGTTTAGCTAAATTGAAACTATTTTCTAAGCCTTTGCATGGAAGTGGAGTGGGATTTGATACAATATGGAAAAGCTGCTTTCTTTTGTTAGAAAACTGTCTCATAATTTAATTCTGCAAGTATTATCAGTTCTGTGAAGCCAACTTTAGTTTTTTATTTAGAGTTGACACATGTATTGCACAGAACTCTAGGCTTACCCAAAGTATTAATGTTTTCAGTTTACACCGCATTAGAGACTTTTAACAAGGATGGGTGACTTTGATGAGGTGGTTCTTCCCTTTTTCTGTTTTCCTCATATAGTGGTTTTGGGTACAGTAGCTAGTGTTTATGGTAGTACAGTGTTGAAATCAAAGATACAGGATATAATTCTTTATCCTGGCTTGCTGTTAATTGGAATATCAACCGAAGTTTATCAGTTTTAGAAAATTTTCGATTATGATTACATTTCGTTCTTCCATTAATCCTGAAGCATGGTATATTAGACTTCTTTCATTTATGATTATGTCAGCAGTTGCATTTTTAAGTTTTGTTTTCTATTTTTGCAAAATAGTCATCATGTATAAACTTAAATATGATTGGTTGATGTAACATAAGTATGTGACTGTTAAAACTCGCTTGTGGTGTTTTCCTTTTAAATAGTTTTGCTGACAGTTTAAGGCATAGGATTTCTAAAGTAGCTAATATAAGCAGGTTACTGTCTGAAAGACTGTAGCTGATTGTACATTGTAAGTAGTATATAAAACATTGATGGCTGTTGGGATACAGACAATGCTGAGGCATATTCCTAGAAATTACTGTTCAGCTTGGGAAGGTTTAGTAGTAAGGATGCATTAATTGACTTTTACATGACAGTAATTGAATACTTAGATCTAAAAAAAACTCACGACAGAGGCTTAATAGACAATGGCTTGTGGTTTATAGACGCAAGATAGGATGAAATTATCTTTTTATTTGAAAGTTTAGAGAAAAAGTGGAGATCGGATGAGGTTACATACTAGGAATGGCGTAGAGTTTGAAGAATCATAGTTACTGATAATTTAAGTAGAAATATTTTGTTTCTGTTTTTACTTGGAAATGAACTATTTACCATTACTGTGCCTTTTCCATTGCAAAATCCTCCTCTAGCCTAAGTTTTTGGAAGTCTTACTTTTTTTTTGTTTAAAAATTTAAAAATCTAAATACAAACAGGTTTTTATTGGGAGTCGAAAGTAATCTTTTCAGTCTGTTGGGAAAAAAAAGGAAACCTTTGTTTTTTAATCTTAGTGTGTGTTTTATGTTGTGAGATGCTCTCAATGAGGTTTGAGTTTGCAGGTACTTACAGAGTTTGACAGACAAGCCTATTAAGTATGTGTAAGTTTATGAGTGTCCTTTTGGTTACAGTTTCATTTCTTGGGATTAGTCAGGACATACTTGATTATAAATATTGGCATTCATTCTGTTTTAGATGAATACGGCTTACTAAGTATTGCAGTTTTCATTAACGTTTGCGTAGTGGAAGGTTGTTTTTAATATTAGGAACTTTGGTGGAGCCGTGGTTAAAACACTTGGATGCTAACCATAAGATAAGTGGTTCGAATCCATTAGCTGTTCTAAAGGAGAAGTATGTGACCGTCTGCTTCTGTAAAGATTTTTACAGCCTTGTAAGCCCTGTGAGACTGTTTGATACTGTACTATATGGCATTACTCTGAGTTGGAATCAACTCTATCCATGGCTGTGGGTTCTTTAAAAAAAATTGGATCACAGCAATCAAATCTTTTAGTTTTCAAAATTTAAACTTGAAAATAATGTTACTTGATGTGACAGTGATTGGATACAGTGTGAAGAAATGAGAAAAAATGATTTAATATTCTTTACAACTTAACCTTGCACAGGTCAATGGACTTAAACTTTGTATAAAAGAATCAATGATTTTGTAGTTTTCTGAACTGGTTTCTAAAAAGCCCTGGTGCTACATTGGGTGAAGCATTGGGCCACTAAATACAAGGTTGGTGGTTCAAGTCAGTCAGCCTCTCCGCTGGAGAAACAGAAGGCTATCTGTCGGAAACCCCAAGGAACAGTTGTATTCCATCCAATAGGGTTGATTTGAGTTAGAATCAACTCGATGGCAATGGATTGGGAACTGGTTTCTGTTTGTCAGAAATAGTCATTTACACTGAATCTCATAATTGACTGGAATGTACTCTTAAAATTGTTATAAAATTCTCAGACCTTAGGTGAAGTATACATAGATTTTTAGTGTAGTTAAAATCTGTTCATGAAGCATTGTGTCCTGGCCAAAGACCACAAACGAAGTACTGGTTGTGTGGTTTCCTCCTCTTTTCCCCCTTACTAACAGAGGGTTTCCTATTTTGTCAGCTGCTTCCTCCAAGGCAGTCATCAGTGCCTGATTTCTTCCTTCCCTTTTTTCCCCACAAACAAGGATTCTTTCAAATAACTGACAACTGAAGACAGACTGATTGTGGATTGCTTTAAAAAAGTGGAAACGTATTCAAGATTTGTGCATGTGGGCAAACAGCCCATGGCATTAGCTCATTGAAATGAAAGTGCTCATTACAACTAAAACTTGGACAAAATTCTTTGCTTGAGTTAGGAGCAATTTAATGACTGACTTAATTTTACTTGTAGCAGCAATGCCCCTCTTCCACACATTGGAATTCTTTTTGCTTGGTCAAATCATTGAATAGTCTGTGGGATATAAGAAATTATTTATTGATTAGCCTTGAAATGTTATGACATTTCCTTATGCTTTGTATAGAGTAGCCTGCAGATTTAAATTTTCCTTTGTGCTCTAGTGACAGCATCTAAATCAGGTACTCTGCATTGTTGGTTCATTGGTAGAAATACTTGCCTTACATGCTGGAGTCTCGGGTTTAAATCTGGACCCATGTACCCTCACACACAGCCACTACTGTCAGCTAGTGTTGGCTTGTTTGTTGCTTTGATGCTGGACAGGTTTCAGTGGAGTTTATAGACTAAGACAGACTAAGAAGAAAGGCATGGTGATTTCCTTCTGAGAATCAGCCTTTGGAAACTCTGGGGAATCACAACATCTCATCTGTAACCAGTTATGGGGATGGCACTGCATCAGCAGAATTTCATCCCAGTATGTGTATAATCAATATGAGTCGAGGACTAACTTGATGACAGCTAACCAACAACTTGGCTACTGTAATTGTAAACTACAGGTTTTCTCTTGATTGTTGCCTTATGGAATAATCTGGGGACTCAGACTGAAAAACGAATCGCACTAGTCAGTCTTGTTTTCTTGGAATGTGTGCCATGGGCTTCCATCAGATTAGTTTTTAAAAATAAGATTTATTGTGAATGTTTAAACAGCAAATTTGGTTCCCTTTTGACAATTTCTATACAAATTGTTTTGTGACGTTAGTTACATTTTTCAGTATGTCAGCATTATCTTTACTTGTATTACCGTTTTTCCATTTCCAGCCTTCTAGGAGCTCTGGTAGCGTAGTGGTTACGAATCGGGCTGCGAACCTTAAGGTCAGCGGTTCGAAATTACCAGCTGCTCCGCGGGAGAAAGATGAGGCTTTCTACTCCCGTAAAGATTTACACCCTTGGAAACCCTATACAGGGTCGCTATGGGTCGGAACCGACTCGATGGCACATAACAACAACAAGTCTCCCTGCATCCCTTATCTTCTCATCTTTAGAGTAATTGTTGTGGCGCTGTAAGATAAGCACCAAACTGCAAGGTTGGTTTGAACCACATGGTGTAGGCAGTTCAAACTCACCAGCCACACCTTGGAAACCCTATACTGCGATTCGAAATCTACTTAATGGCACTTAACAACAAAAAGAGTTTCTTTGCCTCCTTACCCTCTCTTCTTTGTTTTCAAGTAATTGTTGGCCTTTGGGTGCCAAAAATGTTTTTTTAAAGGAGCACTGTACTTGTGGTTAGTATGTTTTATTTTATGTGCCTATTTGATATTTTAATACAAGATGACCTCAGGAGATACATAGTTTCTGTTCAGGGTTTAAATAGTCTCAAGAATTCCTTTATTCTCAACTGGTCTGCTAACTCTGCACTTCATAAGTGAATTATGTTCTGTATTTGTTTCCATTTCTATCAGGGTATCAGATTAATATTTGATATACCATTCCTTTGCTGTTTTTTGGCATTTAGAAGTATCAGCTTGTCCTTTCCTTTGTTTTTACCCTGTTTCTTTGGTGGAGAAGCGTCTATGGTAGACATGGAACTGAGTAATAACTAGCTGTGACCCCACCCCCCTCATCATGATACCTAAAGGTCTGTGACTTTCATAGATAGTTAAAAATATTGGGTCATGAAGGGGAGCAAATTTATCTCGAAAACTATGGTGGATGTGTACCATGAAGTCAGTTCTGATTCACAGCGAATTCGTATAGGGTTTCTGACGCTGTAAATCTTTATGGGAGTAGAAAGCCTCATCTTTCTCCCACAAAGCTGCTGGTAGATTCAAACTGCTGACCTTGAGGTTAGCAGCCCAATTCGTAACCCACTGTGTTACTTACGTAGCTCCTTCCTAAGCTATGTTGTTGTTAAATGTTGTCCAATCAGTTCCAACTAATAGCTACCCTGTTTATGAGGAGCAATTGGTAGATTTGAACTGCTCCCCTTGCGATTATCAGTTCAGTGTTATCCTACATTGCCAAACCAGGAGTCTGTTGTTAAGTGCTGTCAATTTGTTTCTGACTCATAGTGACCCAGTATAAGGTTTCTGAGGAGTGATTGGTGAGTTTGAACTAGCAATCTTGTGTCTCAAACCAACCTCACATTCGAGTACTTATCTTACATTGCCACACTGTTACGCTAAAGCTCTAGGCATAGTAAAATAAACTCATTTTAGAATTATGTTGCTAGTTTCATTGATTTTATGAATCTTTATGGAATCCTGGCTTGGTGCTGTGGATTAATGCATTGCACTGCAAAGTCGTGTGAATGCAAGGTCGGCGGTTCAAGCTCATCAGCGCTCCTTGGAAACCCTATACAGGGTCGCCATGGGTCTGAACCAACTTGATGGCACTTAACAACAACAACATACTTGAAACATAACATCAGATTTTTAAAAATGCTTGTCTTAGTGTATTTGTAAAACATGGTAGTGATTTTACAGTGTAATGAGTAATTTAAATCATTTAGAATTTACATGATGGTGAACTTCAAAATAGAGTACAGTGAACTGATAAGAAAATCGCATATTATTATTATGTGGTAAATGCAACATTGTTATTATTGGGCTAATGTGAAATAGGAAACTAAGTTATCCAGGAAATTTTGTTTCCTAAATTTTCCTTTATACTTTAATAAATCATATAAAAGTTCATTTTATTTTAGTTACCTAGACAATCTCAAAATGCGGTAGGTGTTTCCCCTCACTATCACTATCTTACGAAGTTCTTCAATTGTATCAGGCTAAAGGTGGCTTGAGGAAACTTGCTAATAACACTTAGAAGAAAATAGTGGAAAAATTAAAAATGGAAACTTCATGATGTAACTTTAAAGGAATGTTTTAAAAAGTTGTTGCTCTCAGAGTGTAGACTAGCAGGCTAGATACTTGAGAACTGACCATAAAGTAGAGCGTTTGGATAGATCCCAACAGATGACGTGGTCTCTTTGCAAACTCACAAATAAAGAAATACTTTGATTAAGTTAGATACTTGAAGTTTTTATGCCTTTACCAGTTTAGAGAACTGGATGCTAAAGGCTAGCCAATTAGACTGCCCATCTTTTAAAATTAGTGATTTAACCATTGAGTTAAAGTCATGGTCTTGGGTTTTCATTTGAGTCCAGTGAAATCAAAAATGTAGTTTATTATAGTCTACTATAAAAAGAGAGAGAACCAAATCACACACAAAAATAGAATATGAAATATCTAAAACTTATTTCTGTAGGGAGCTAGACAATTTTATTATTTAACTATTTTTGTTAATAAATAGCAATGAGAGAAATAATTGGATATATTATGCTTTAAGAATGTGGTATTTGAAGAATGTCTTTATTATATAAATTAGAGAACACCCGTTTGTTAGTTTTACCATTGTATAGAAAAAATACTGTTTTGTTACATTTCTATTCTGTATATAAGATAACTGGGTACTAGTAGATGTTACTGCTGTTTAACCAACATTGGAGTTGGTGGTGGTTGTGTGCGAGCGAGTTGGTTCTGACTCACAGTGACTCTGCATAGGGATTCTGAGGATGTAAAACATTAGGGGAGCAAAAAGCCTCATCTTTCATTCATGGAGCAGCTGGTAGATTTGAACTACTGACTTTGAGGTTAGCAGCCCAGCTCATAATCCACTACGCTACCAGGGCTCCTTAGAAACAAAAAAGTGTATGTACTTGTAATATTTCATTTTAGAAATGTTATATACTATGTCTGGAGTCCTGGTGTGGTACTACTGTAGGATAAGCATTGGACTGTTAACCACAAGGTTGGTGGTTCAAACCCACCAGCCACTCCTTGGAAACCTTATACAGGATTGCTATGAGTCAGAACTGACCTGGCAGTACTAACATAAAGTATATGTTGCTGTTGTTAAGTGCAGGACATATACTATATACGTTGTTGTTAAGTGCTATGGAGTCTTTTCCAACTCAGCCACCCTGTATAGGGTTTCCATGGAACAGCTGGTGAGTTTGAACCACCCCTTCATTTCAAACTGACCTTGCAGTAGAGCACTATCCTACAGAGCTAAACCTGGCGTCCATACTATATATGTTGTTGTTAAGTGCAGCTTGAGTCGGTTCTGAACTACAGTGACCCTGAATAGGGTTTCTAAGGAACAGTTGGTGAGTTTAAACTGCCAACATTGCCATTCAAACTGACTTTGCAGTCCAGTGCATAACTCACATCACCACACCAGAACTCCATACTGTATATGGTACTTGGAAAAAAAGAGTGATATGTGTCATGGGGAGACTTAGTGTGCTGTTGTAGGATAAGCTCTGGACTACTAACAGTGAGTCCTGGAGTGGCACTGTTGGTTAATGCACTAGACTGAAAAGTCGGTTCGAACTACAAGGTTGGTGGTTCAAGCTCACCAACTGCTCCTCGGAAACCCCACACAGCATCGCTATGGGTTGGAACTGACTGTCTGTGGCACTTAGCAACAATGACACTAACCACAATGTTGGCAGTTCAAACATACTAGCTGCTCCTTGGAAACCTTATATAGGGTTGCTATGAGTTGGAACTCATGGCCCTTAATAACAACAGCATGTCATGGAAAAACATATGCTGTTTTAACCTAGAGTCAAATTTCTAGACATTCTATATTATAGTTTTCTAAGAAAAATCATCATCAGGAATTAATGTAACTGTTCTAAGAAGTTATTTAAATTTTTTTTTTTTTACTCTTTGACCAGTTTTTAGAATTGTTATGACATATATATCCAGTGTAACTAAGCAGTTACCATGTTGGATATAGAATCAAAATACATGCCATGATTGTTTTATGAGAGGGAGGGAGGATGGGGGGAATAGAATTGCTATTATTTTTGCAATGGAGCAGTATCATAGAATAAATGATGGATTTGTTTGTTTTTCAGATATGAGGATCAATGATGCAGACTGCTGGGTTCGATGAAGCTGGGCATTTATAACTAGATTCATTAAGGAATACAAAGAAAATATTTAAAGGGATCAATAATGGTGTCTTCTGGTTGCAGAATGCGAAGTCTGTGGTTTATCATTATAATCAGCTTCTTACCGAATACAGAAGGTAAGATGCAGTTTAAATTTGATTTTTTGAGCCCAAGAGAACTTGAGTATACAATCTCTTTATATGAAAATGGATTGAATGAATATTATTATTATTTTAAAAATATGTGCTGTAGAGATTTCCTGACTGAAAAGTTTATTTCTTTTTGCTGGTAGAATTGTTTTCATTATACAATTGTGCTGTAACTAAGAAGTGTAAAAATTATATTTTACATAATAAAAAAATATTTGAACAGTAGAACTAAATGAAGGCAGTGTCTGTACATAATTTACATTTATTGATTAAATTTGTTGCAGTGAAATCGTGAAAGTATTTTGTGGAAGTTAGTTGACTTCAAATTTCATTTTTCCATAATCAGAAGCGTATTTACACTTCTAAAAGTGCTGAAAAACAGTTTTCATTATATTCTGGAAAAACTATTTTCTGTAGTATATCCTTTTAAAGTGTCATCTACAACAATGAAGGCATTCCTGGAAATTTAAAAAATTTGTTTCTCTATAAATTTGCCCACTGTTCTGTGCAATTTTTCTCAGTACTGCTGAAGATCTTTTTTAAAGCTTTGAAGTGAGACCTGATTTTTAATGAAGTAAATATTTCTTTTGAGGCTTAATAAAATAATTAGAACCATCATTTATTAGTTATTGATTTCCTGGAGTTTTGATATTCCCCTAAAGGATAAGCACTGGACTGTTTACCGAAAGGTCAGCAGCTGAAGCCTACCAGCGACTTCTTGGAAACCTAATATAGGGTTGCTATGAATTGGAAACAACTCGCTGGCCCCTAAAAACAACAATGTTGATTTCCAAATAGCCAGTCATGCCTTAGTTTTCCATCTAGATAAAAAAAACAAAACTTTCAACCAGGGTGCTTTTTATGGAGCAGGTTAAAAGTTAAAATAGAACTAAGATGTGTACATTTGTAGCCAGTTGATGGTGGTAGTTACTTATTTAGCATGAAAATACATTAATCTTATAGTATCCGTGGCGAATATCTAAACTCTGAAATATTCATGTGAGGTTTTATAGATTTTTAAATTTCCTAATTAAATGTATTTGAACATGTTTTAAAATTTCAGAATGATTTCATGTGTATTTTTTTAAATCCCATTTATACATGTTAATAAAAGACATGTTGTCAAGTAATTGATAATATCTTTGTAGTAAATAGCTTCAAAATGTTAACATTTTAATGTTTCAGAAAAAATACTTCATTTGAATTGCTTGTTCCAAAGTTAAGTTTCATTATTTTAACCATGTTCTTCCAGTCCCCTAAATTCAATATGTTGAAATAACTTCATAACATAATTTAATAAATAACAAATTTAGACATTTTTAAAACCAGAATTTCTGTATTGAGAAAGTAAGTGACATTCACTTCTATTTAAGTCACAGTAGAAAAATTTATAAATAGGTTAATGTTTTATTTTCAGATGCTATGCTCTTTGTATCAGATTGAAGACATATTAAGGCTAACATTAAAAAGTAATATGTCTGAATGAATAGTAATGTAATGATAAAAATGAGGGGGGACTGAATTTAATGATTTCTGTTTTGGGTGATTGTACAAAAGTGTTATGTATCCTCTATTTCTGCATCTGGTTTTTTTTTTGGGGGGGGGAGTGGAGTTGGATCAGTGGGACTAACTAAATTTCTGTTGTTAATGTATGAATGTTTTTATACATTTGATAAAGATTCGGCTGTAGACCAATGGCTCATTAGTTCACATAATGAAAAAATTACCAATCAAGATAGAAAGTAGTTTGCTGGTGCAGTAGCTTAACTCAGTGGGGGACTAGCAAACAGAGAATTTTTCATGAAATGCTGCAGTTTTATTTCTTGTGTCACCTATGAGGTCAAGATTCATATCTGCTGTTAAATTTCATCTTAGGCGCATCAGGCCAGGGGGTGTTGATTTTGAAGCAATTCCCTCCTACGGATAAAAAGAATCTAAAAAGAACCACACTGCTGGCTGCAAAAGTCTCCACAGTTAATGCACAGTGTTAGAACAGTGATCCAGCATAACTGGGTATATCATATAAAAGTTCTGCATGAATTGGAGTCTTCTATTGCCAGGAAACAGTTACTGCTCCTAGAACACACAGTTATGTATCAGGGCACATGAATGAAGATACAAATACAAATGTAACTTTGTTGGTAGTGGTGTTAGGTGCTGTTGAGTCCACTGCGATTAATAGGGACCCTACACACAACAGAAGGAGACACTGCCTGCCTGGTCCTGCACTGTCCTCACAATTGTTACTCTTGAGCCCATTCTTGCTGCCTCTGTGCCAGGCCATTTCCGTGGGGTGGGGTGTGGGGGAAGGGGGGTCTTCCAATTTTTTTTTGCTGATCCTCCACTTTATCTAGATGACCTTCTCCAGCAACTGGGCCCTCATGATAATATGTCTTCTTTGGAGCATTCTGGCTGTACTTCTGTGATCTTCCTTGTTCACTGTTCAGCTTTCACATATGAAGCTATCGAGAATAACAAGGCTTGGGTCAGACACACCTTAGTCCTCAAACTGAAATCTTTGCTCTTGAATATGTTAAATAGCTTCTGTGTAGCAAATTTGCCTAATGCAATATGTAGCTTGATTTCTTGACTGCTGCTTCCATATGTGTTGATAATGGATCCAAGCAAAATGAGGTCTTTGACAACTTCATCTCCATTTATCATGATGCTATTTGTTGGTCCAGTGGTGAGGAATTTTGTTGTCTTTACATTGAGCTGCAACCCATAGTGAAGGCTGTTGTCTTTTATCTTTATCAGTAAGTATTTTAAGTTTTTTTGCATTCACCAAGCAAGGATATATCATCTGCGTATTTCAGGTTGTTAATGAATCTTCCTCCAATGATGAAGTCATATTATTTTTCATATAATCGATCTTCTTGGATTATTTTCTCAGTATACATTTGAATAAATATGGTGGAAGAATCCAACCCTGGGGAACACCTTTCCTAATTTTTAACCATTCAGTGCCAATTGAACTACTGGTGTGGCTCTGTGAGATAATGCACTAGATTGCAAGGTTGGTTTGAATGGCATGTCAGTAATTCAAGCTCACCAGCTGCTGCTTGGAAACCCTATACAGAGACACTGAGTTAGAACTGACTCAACGGCACTTCACAACAACAGTGTCCCCTTATTTTTTGTTCGAACGACTGCCTCTTGCTGTATGTACAGGTTCTTTTTGGGCACCATTAAGTGTTCCGGAATACTCATTCTCCACAATGTTGTCCATAGCTTGTCATGATCCATACAATCAACAGCCTTTTGTGTAGTCAGTAAAGCACATGTAAACATCTTTCTAATCCATCTGACGTCAGAAATTATATTCCTCATTCCATACCCTTGTTTGAATCTGGTTTGAACTTCTGGCAGTCCCTGTCAGCGTACTGTTACAGCTGTTTTGAATTATCTGTAGCAAAATTTTACTTGCATGTGATAATAATGATATTGTCCAATGATTTCCACATTCTGTTAGGTCACTTCTTTTTGGAATGGACACAAATATGGATCTCTTCCTGTTAGCTGGCCAGGTAATTATCTTCCAGATTTCTTGGCAGAGATGAATGCCTTCAGTGCTGCATCAGTTTATTGAAAGATTTCAGTGTGTACACCATCAGTTTCTGGAGGCTTGTTCTTTGCCATTGCCTTCAGTGCATTTTGGATTTCTTCTGTCAATACTATTGGCTCTTGATTACATTCTATCTCTTGAAATGGTTGTCCATCGTCCATTTCTTTTTGATACAGTGACTCTGTGTATTCCTTCTATATTCTTTTGATGTTGTCTGCATCATTCAATATTTTGCCTATTGTTGTTGTTGTTAAGTGCCATCAAATCGGTTCTCATAGCGACCCTGTGTAGGGTTTCTGAGGAGCAGCTGGTGGGCTTGAATTGCTGACTTTGTGGTTTGTAGCCCAGTGCTGATCCTTCAATGCCATATCTTAAATACTGCATGTTGATGCTTTACTTTTTTCAATTCTTCCAGCTTGAGATATGCTAAGCATATTCTCCCCTTTTGGTTTTCTAACTACAGGACTTTACACAATTCATTATAATACTTTACCTTGTCTTCCAGAGCTGTCATCTGAAATTTTCTGTACAGCTCTTTTATTTCCTCATTTCTTCCATTTGCTTTAGCATCTCTTCACTGGAGAGCAAGTTTCAGTTCTTCTGACATCCTTTTTGGTCTTTTCCTTGCTTGCCTTCTTAATGATCTTTTGCTTTCTTCCTGTGTAATGTTCTTGATGTCATCCTACAACTCTTCTGGTCTTTGGTCATTATTGTCTAATGCATAAAATCAGTTACTGAGATCATCTCTAATTTCAGGTGAGATCTATTCAAGGTCAAATTTTGACTCTGGTGGACTTGTTTTAATTTTCTTCAGCTTCAGGGTGAATTTCCTAATGGTCTCTTCCACTGTTTTCTCTGGCCTTGTTTTGGCTGATGATATGGAACTTTTCAATCTTCTCTTCTCACATATCACATAGGTAGTTAGTTTGATTTCTGCACAGGCTATCTCATGAGGTCAACATGTATAGTCATTTTTAAATGTTATTTAAAAAGGTATTTGCAATGAAAAAGTCATTGTTCTTGCAAAATTTTATCATGTGATCTCCAGCATCATTTCTGTCACCAAGGCCATATTTCCCAACAACTGATCCTTCCTCTTTGTTAATGACCTATGCATTCCAATCACCTGTAACTATCAATGCATCTTGATTACATGTAATTTCAGATTGAAGAAGCTGTTAGAATTCTTTAATTTCATTATCCCTGGCTTTAGTGATTGATGCATAAATATGAGTAATAGTAGTATTTACTGATCTTTCTTTTTGGTGTTGGCTATTATACTATCACAAATGTAACCATCCAGCCATTAAATTCATCTTGTACCCTTACTGATTGTTAAATTTTTTTAAAACTTACAGTGGTCATTTCCCCTCCCCCTCCCCTTTCTCCCTCTCTCTCCTTTCTTTATCAATTCCTGTATCCTTGACAGTAAATTCAAGTTTTCCTGATGGTGTTATTCTTTTATTTATTGAGTAACATGAACCTGGTGTTTAGTTTGCAAAAAATGTACCAGCGTGGCTCATGATCTTGAGGCACCACTGGTCCTATACAGTGATGAAAACCTCAAATCTCTCTTGGGCTAATCAGCTAAAGCAACTTAAGTACAGCTGATCAGTCATGGTTGATGGCAGATAGGAGAGTGCTTGCTGATGGACTCATGATTGCTATCTTAGTAATTATTTCTATTTTTTTCAGGTTTTTGACTTTTCAGTAGGAATCACACTTTGGATTTTTTGTAGTGACAACTAATTCATATTTAAAAGAACTTTATTTTAAGAAGCAGGCCTGTGTGTTATATTCAGCTATAGACTACACCTTTCTCTTCAAAACTTTCCTTTATTCCTGTTTACAGTAATGATACTTCTTCTACATTACATGAAATTTGGACTTCTTATATTCTTTCATTGCCTAAGATCAGACAAAATATGAATCAAGAGATGCTTACTTTGGAATATATGATTTAAAAAGCTTATTATAATTTTCTGTTTGTTTTATAGTTATAAACGTGACAGGAAATTTTACAAATTTGCAAGAAAGCCTTTTTTATATATAAACATTATATTTCATGTTTTGTGTGCATCTTGAACAATTCACTAAACATTTTTTTAAGTTTTATAATGGTAAATGCTAATTATTTAAAGATTCAGTTGATAGAATTAATGGTGTGGTGCTGTGGGTTAATGCGCCAGACTGCAAAGCTGTTTGAATTGCAAGGTTGGTGGTTCAAACTCACCAGCTGCTCTTTGGAAACCCTATGCAGGGTCGCTATGGGTCAGAACCGACTCGACTGCACTTAATGACAACAACATATGCTTTCTTAATTTTTTCCACCTGTATAGTTAACAAAATGTTTAGAATTTCCATGTAAACTGTGTATTAACAAATTATTGTGTTTTAGGTGAAAGTTTTTTCAGCAGATTAGGGACCTGTTTTAAAATTTTTATACATATTATTTCATGACAGTGATTACATTTGTCACACGTATCAAATTCTCATTCTTTCCATTCTGTGTGTTCTGTCCCAGTAATCTTAACTTACCTGGCCCCCCTTACCTTTTTTATCTTTGCTTTAATGTAAATGTTGCCTTTTTGGCCTCATATAGTTGATTATTTAGTAGAACAACATAATTATGGGTGATCACTGTTAATTTTATAAACCAATTGAATATTTGCATGAAAACTGATCAATAGTAGTGACTTCAGTTTCAAGTTCAAAGGGTATTTTAGGATGCCAGTCTTGGGGTCTCCTCTAGTCTGTATCAGTCTAAACAATGGATTTTGAAGAACAAGTTTTTAAAATACTTTGAAAACTTTTTAAGACTTCATTTTATTCCTAGAGATCTAATTTCAACCCACAAAAAATTCAGTTTTTTTGAGAAAGTAGTGTGCTTTGATTCTTTTGCCCAATTTTCATAAGCATTGTAACCCACTGTGGAATCGTGTATCAGTAAGTAGGAAAGCAAATTGAATTTTTGTGTCCTAGAGAATTAAATTATGCTATATAACGGAACTCTGGCAAGCATAAATCAGACATATGAAGGCTTGATCGAGTGACAAGTTACAAATAATAGCAGTACTTCAGCAAAGTCACTAATGTGAATTTTAGGTTGAATTCTTAATGCATTGAGTAATTAGATTCATTAGTAAAAAAATTAGTTAATTAACTCCAATTACATTGTTACTTACACTTATTTCAAAGAAAAATATGTGACTTACAAAATAGGAATGAACATTATGAATTTTTCTTTAAATATTTATGCTTTACAAATCAAGAAAATGTAAGAACATAGCTGTAGAAATACTATCTTAATCAGTTTAAAATGTGCTTTAAATTCTCCTAGCACGTTTTACAATGGCTTTCTTAGTGTATGATATCTTACTAAGAAGTGATGATGTGTTACTTTAGGGTCTTTTCACTAGCTGGGTGCAGAAAAAGGCAGATGTAAGAGTAAATATGAATAAGATAAAACTTTTTAGCATGTAAGTGTTTCCTTCTGAATACTCTATATGCTAGAAGGGATAATATCTTTGGTCTGCACGGTTACATTTAGGAAAGATTAAAACAATTGAGACCACTGTAGCCACAGCCATCCATGACTTTTCTCCCCTTTCTGTCTTCCAGTTCACACATATAAAATGTATTCATTTACTCATCAGTGCACATGCACGTAATATGTAAGCTTCACAGTGGCAGAGAGATGCTTAGTTTTCTTTATTTCCTTAATAATTCAAGTGCCTAGAACAATTCTGACATAAGAAAGCCTGTTACTGTCAATTTAATTCAGACTCAAAGGACTCTATAGACAGTAGACCCATAGTGTCACTGAGGCTGTAATATTTATAGAAACTGCTATATCTTTCTTTTGCAGAGCAGTTGGTAATTTTGAAAGGCTGACCTCTCAGTGAATAGCTGAGTACTTAACCACTGTACCACTTGGATTCTTTGCATGGCATATAGTGGGAGCTTCAAAACTTTCATGGAAATGTTTCATTTCTTTTTCATTTTTCCACAAAGTTTTTCATAGTAAATACTTAATCTATAGTCATCATGGAAAAATTTAAATGTTTGAAGAGGTGTATAATTATAGTGAGGCAGTCAATAATAGGGTTATAAGTGTCTTGATGATGTATTCACAGAAGCTTCTGAAGAAAGGGTGTTTGAATTGGTGGGGGTGTATGTCAGGAATGGCTATATCTGGGAGAGATGATAATGCTTGATTATCAATCTCAAGATAAACTGATTAAACTAGGTAAAGGCAATGGTGAGTATGGTGGTGAAGAGAAGATCTGGGAAGAGGGAACAGCACATAAGTGAAATAAACTGTTGTTGTTGTTGTTACGTATCATGGAGTCGGTTCTGACTCTCATAGTGACCCTGCACAGGATTTCCGAGGCTGTAAACCTTTATGGGAGCAGAAAGCCTCATCTTTCTCCTGCGGACCAACTGGTAGTTTTGAACTGCTGACTTTGGGGTTAGCAGCCCGATTCGTAACCACTATGCTACCACAGCTCCTTAAAGTATTGTAGTAGTTCTCAAATTGTAGGTGGAATGACTTGTTAAAAAGACTTCCTTATTAAGTTGGGCTCGGGTAGGTCTCAAGCATTTGTATTTTTGATAAATTCTGTGTGATGCTCTGAAAATTTCTGTAGTACTGTTTGTGTGTGGGTGGTTGAGGTGACAGGTTGGGTACATATGTGCATTTTGTATTTCTGTAGAATAAATTGGAATTGGATTCACAATGACTCAGTTAGTATAGGCTGTCCTTAGCTTCTTGGACTGCTTGCTTAACATATAGATTTAATAAGTATGGTGAAAGGATACAACCCTGACTGACACTTTGCCTGACTTTAATGCATTTACTATTCCCTTACTCTGTTTGAATGATTGCCTCTTTTTCTATGTACAGTTTCTGCATGAATAAAATTAAGTATTCTGGAATTCTCAGTTTTTACAGTGCTATTAATAATTTGTTATGATCCATAGTCATACTTTTGCATAGTCAATAAAACACAAACTTATCCTTATAGAGTGGAGTACAAACATTGGTGACTGATGGAGGTTCCTGAAGTATATAGTATATTTATCATTTATTCCTAATAAATCCTAGTATTTTTAATATGAAGATACAACATTTTAAACAAGGGGAAATCTGTTATTTTCCTTGGGCATAATTTTAGGTTTCAAAAAAAATAGGTTCTTCCCCCCGTCCTTACATAAACTTATTTTCAACAGTGTAGCAAAAAAGAAAAAATAAATAAACTTGGTTCCAAATTAGATTAAAACAGAACAACTTTTGTTAAGGGCAAATATATTTTCAATGTTTTGTACACTCGTGCTTCATTTTTATCTCTTTGTATTGTGAAATCCTTTTTATTTTAACATGAGGAATAACTATATGACAATTGTTATGATTGGAAGCAAGGTGGCTCGGTAGGATAAGCTCTGGAATAACAACCACAAGCTTAGTGGTTCTAGCCCACCAGCTGCTCTACCCAAGAACAATGAGGCTTTTTGCTTCTGCAGAAATGTACATCCTCAGAAACTGTAAATGAATCAGAACTAACTTGATGGCACTTAACAACATGTTATGATAATGCTGAATTGACTTACTGTAGAGATTTACATTTCCCAGTCTACCAAAATTAATTTCAGTAAATTTGATTAGTTTAAGGCTAGGAGGTATATTTTCAATAAGGTACATGGTGATTTGACTGTATGACTCCTATTAAACTTAATAGGAGTCACAACTCCCATTAAATTAATGGGAATTGTACAGCATATTTTTGTTCAGTACATAGCAAATATAACCTTATTTTTAAAAATTCACATATTATGCAAATTACCATGCTTTCAAAACAATCCATCAGTGTTTTTAAAACGATTTTACACACACACACAAACACACACGTATATTTGTGTGTGTGTGTATATGTATATATATATATTTAGTTCAGACAATGTGATTGTACTCAAGAAAGTACTTAACTATATTGTTGTAAATATTCTGTATTGTATTATATGCGTATAACCTAATTAATTTAATTGTAGCACTTTCTTTATAGGCAGTGATGTAATTCAGTTTTAAAAATAAAAATAAGTATTAAGGCCATGTACAAATTACATATATGACATTGTTGTTTATCTTGAAAACTCAAATATGTTACAATATCACTACTGAGATTTAAGGTCTATTCTGAATATAAGTAAGTAGAAGTAAATAAAATTAAGCCTAATAAGATACACAGACACCTTTAAATGATTGATTTCTAATATGTTTTGGTCATCTCTAATGACAGTATTCAGTGTAAAAAGCATGTCATATTTCATAAGTGAAGACTAAGTTCAAATGCTTGGTCATTTATATGTTGGTTTTTTTTTTTCATTCTCGCATTTCCTCCCACCTTCTTCCTCTTCCTTCTAGTATCTAATGTTGCGGCTTTTCTAGTTATGGAAAAGGTTTATTCATCCATAATCTCTCTGAATTCACTAAAAGGGCTTACTTACAATGACTGTTGTAAATATAACACTTCCAGTAGTTACGTAGCAGACCTCAGTAATACTTACGTTGCTTAACTGTTTAAATTTTGTAAACCTCCATTTTATGGTAGAAAAGATTGCTTTAAGTATTTAATAAATAGATCTGTTACTATGAAATAATAATATGCTGAAATCTAGAGAGGGTTATAAACTTGTCCACTGTTGTTGTTAAGTGCCGTTGAGTTGGTTCCAACCCCATAATGAACACTGTATAGGGTTTCCAGAGAGGAGCTGGTGAGCTTGAACCACCGACCTTGTGGTTCAAACTGAGTTTGCGGTCCAGCACATTGACCCACAGTACCACAACAGGACTCCAGCTTGTCCATAGTGATATAATTTCTTGAAATCTTGATTTTATGTGCAAATTAGTCATTTATCACATTCATTGTTGTATTTTCTAAAAAATCAGTAGTGTATTAAATGTAGTTTAACTATAAGTACAAGAGACATTTTAAACCACTTTATTTTGCAGAACTGTACCTTTGTTAATTGCTCATTAGTTTCAGTTTTGAGAAAACTCTTGTCATATTTTTTGAATGAATATACCTGCTTTAATTTTGTTTCGAGTCCTGATGTGGCGCTGCAATGGGATAAGTACTGGACTGCAAGGTCAGTGGGTTAAAACTCACCAGCTGCTCCTTGGAAACCATAAGCAGGGTCGCTGTAAGTCAGAACCGACTCAACGGCACTTAACAACAGCAACAACAACAATTTGTATGCACTGAAGTTGTGGTGTTAAAGAATAAAGCAATACAAGTGATTGAGTACATGCGAGTATTTATTTAGAGCTCTTATGTCTTGCAAAATGATTTATCTGTGAATGTAGTAAGGAGTACCTTGCTGAAACGTAAGCTTGGTATCCTGTGGTACTCTTTATTTTCTTTTCACCTCCTTTGCATGACAGAGAATGACATACGACAGCTATGCAGGCTACATATATTAGACATCAGTGTGGATTAGTGAATATTTCATGACATCTTTCAACCTTGTTCTTGAACTCCTTTTGTTAACTTGACAGAAGTGATTCCAGGAGAATACCTAGCTCTGGCCCTGAGATCTCTTAGCTAAAAATATAAGGCTGAGAAGGGAAATCCATACTAGAGCTACAGGAAGCAAAAACATTTATAATCTTTCTTTATCAGCCTGGGACTCTCCTGAGTTTGCCTTTTTAGGTTGCCATTATTCTTGTTCTGAGGGCTTCTTTTCCTCGAAACCATTTTTACCCCCTGATTTTCAATCCTTGAGGTAAAAAAGATTAAAACAAAATCAAGATAAAGATTTAAAGTGGTCTGTAATTGGGTGGCCTCAAAATCACCATAGCACGTTTCCTTTTTGTTTTTCTAATGAACATCCTTGATTTTATGAGTACAAGTAAATTATATATGCAACAATTAGGTTCTTTACATAAGTATACTTTTATATTCTCGTATTTTTATTTTACATTGTCATAACCTGTGTCATTGTCATTAAATATACATTTAAATAATATATTTTAACAACAGCATCTTTAATTCATCATATATATGCCCAAAATTAAGGAGCTCTGGTAGTGTAATGTTTACGAATCAGGCTGTAAACATGAAGGTCAGCAGTTCGAAACTACCAGTGGTTCTGTGGGAGAAAGATGAGGCTTTCTGCTCCCTTGAAGATTTACAGCCTCTGAAACCCTGTACAGGGTCGCTAATTGGTCGGAACCAACTTGACGGCACATAACAATAATAAGTGTCAAAAATGACTTAATTGCTTCTCTTCTCCCCATTGATTTTTTTGTAGGTATTTAATTTATTGCAAGTATAAGTAAAGTAAGTATCCACCTATAAAACTCCATTTTTATTTAAAAATATAACGGATTATTTCCTGAGACTAGTATTCTGCATGTTATATAAGAGATGTGGACATTTTCCAATTGACCTTTCAGAAGACTTACACCAATGTTTAGTAGTTAGTAAGATAAGCAAGATGTCAGACTATCAAGCTCTATATACTTTACCAGTACTGAATTTAAATTTAAAATATCCTTGACACTTTCCTCTATGCAAAAGAGTTTCTGGTTATAGTTTGATTGCATTACTTGGTGGCTCACAGGTTGATTTATTGGCCAGTTGTAATTTTGATGTGGATTTTTTTTGTTCATTATCTGTTTTTCTGTTTGTGTTGCTACTGCTTTTTTCACTTTTAACAACCCATTTGGGATAATACTTTGTCATTTTCATTGGTAAAAACACATTCTAGTATTTTGAATTTCTTTCATACTGCTTAACTTAATCAAAATTTCAAAAATTAAGGTGTTTTATAATTTAACATAAATTGTACAGATTTAACAGTGATCCAGATTTATTTTTATAAATTAGCTTTATTACCCCAGTCCCTCTTTCTATACTTTTTCATGCATTGCTGTATACCTTTGTGGTGAGGGCTTCCATTATTTTTATGCTTAGAAATTCACCATCTTGAGGGCAGTTAGATATTTATTCACCCACATTTCTCTGTAATTCTTTTCACTTAAATTTATATTTAATTTAAATTTCTAATCAATCAGGAATTATTATTTTTTCCATAATGTCAGGGGTAGGATCATTTATTTAAAATAAAATGAGCCAATAACCAAACGATTTGGTGTAGAGTTCGCATTTTGGATGACACTTTTAAATTAGAAGTAGATGACGGACATTAACTTAAAAAGTTATAGCAGAAGAAAGAAAAAAGAAATGAACACCTTTTTATTTGTACACATATTAGAATATGGATGAAAATGTCACTGTTCTGTTTCTAATAATATATCAGTGATCTTCTCAACTTTAGTGATTGTGTTTTTTTAAATCTGCTGTATTAAGTTGCTACTGCAAGGTCAGCAGTTCCAATCTACAAGTTGCCTGCAGGAGAAAGATATGAGACTTTCTGCTCCTGTACAGATTTACAGCCTCAGAAACCCTATGCAGTATTCCTATGAGTTGGAACTGACTCCATGGTTCACCATTACTACCACCAACCATTTTATTTTAAGAGATAATTTTTTTTGGTATTGTATAGTCCAAAGAGTAGGAGAAAGTGAGAAAAGGAGAGTGATTGGATGGGGAAAAATGTTACTACTCTAGTTAAAATATTCCTTATGAAGCTAAAAGTGCATATTAGGAATTTAGGAGTTTCAAAAAACACAAGGAATTTTGTACTAAAAATAGAATAATTCAGATAAAGTAACGTTTTGCTTTGTTTTGCATGTTGCTGTTGTTGTGTGCCGTTGAGTTGGTTCTGACTTTTAGTGACCCTGTATAGGGTTTCCACGGAGTGGCTGGTGAGCTTAAACTGCTGACCTTGTGGTTCAAACCGATCTTGCAGTCCGGCACATCAATCCACAGCAGCATACCAGGATTTTTTTTTACATAGGGATTTAATATAAAAAGAATAAGTAAAGTTCTCATTTACTATGCTACTTACTAATAGGATGGTTCTTAACAGTTGTCTTGTGCTTAGATCTTTCTGTCTAATTGGTGTGTGTGCTTGCAGTGAACTATTTGATATCTCTTTCCTTATTTATTTTTTATCTCTCCCCCTATAGTATTAAATTCAGGTTTTGATTGTTGTTAGTTGCTGTCGAGTTGGTTTTGATTCATAGTGACCCTGTATAGGGTTTCTGAAAGTGGCTGTTGGGTTTGAAGCATAGACCTTGCCGTTCAAATCGACCTTGCTGTCCTGTACTTATCCTACAATGACACTTTGAAACCTTACTTAAACATTTAAAAAGGTAGACTGGGATATTAATGGCCATAGTGTGGAGAGTCTCTGGGGTCTTAAAAGACTACTTTTATACATACAATGCTTTGTTGAAGTGATGGTGACAGGTCACCTAAAAAGTTGGTCAGTAAAGCAAAGGAGAAAGGTGGTGTAGAGTAAGTTGTACTATATTCCATTACTTAAGGCATTTCTAATTTTTTCCTTTTTGGTTGCTTGTGGTGGATGTGTGGGGTACTTGAAATTTGTTTCCAGCAAAAGGGAAGAAAATGGCATTCAGTCTAGAAAGGGTTCATCTTAAAAAGGGTTCATCTTTAAAAGGATCCAGGGAGATGAAGATTCAGGAAGAGAAGTGTCTGGGAGGAAAAAAAATTAAGAGAGGTCATGCTGGATAGCAATTTATCTAGAACATTACTGTTGGTTCTGTAGGATAAGCTCTGGACTGCTAGCTAACCACAAGGTTGGCAGTTCAGATCAAAAGCTCCATGGGAGAAGGATGAGGCTTTTTTGCTCCCGTAAGGATTTACAGCCTTGGAAACCCTATAAAGGGTTGCTATCTTAATGGCAGTAGGTTTGGTTTGGGGTTTTTATATAATAAGTCTTGTGAAAATGCAGTACCTGCATCCTAATGTGCTCCCTGATGAGGTGGTAGTTGCTGGTCTGGGAAAGGACATCTATACCAAGGAATTTTGGGTTTCAATATGTTTAGTCACGAAACATCTGATTTTGCAAGACAGTGATCTCTATCCCTGCTAATTGAGATTTGTTTCTTACCAAACAACATAGTTAAAATGCAGGAATTGCATTATGTAAGTTCTATAAGTTATTTTATTTGGACGAAAAGTTAAGTTACCTGGAAACTTTACAGAACACTTGTATATTTTCTGTGTTTTTTATTGAGCCTTTATCTGATGATTTGTTTTGAAAATTCCCTGAGTAGCAGTACATCCTGACCCATTCTCCCTAATATATTTCCTTCTATTCCCCATTGATCTGATCTACTTTCATTTGATCTTACATGGAAGCATTATTCTTAATAGCATTTTAGTGCAAGTGTGTTTTAAAAATTATTTTTAATAACACTGTAAAATCATTGAATACAAAATATACATTATTGCCATTCAACTGTTAGGAAAGGTGCATTTTATTGTTCTATATTATTTAGAAAAGCAATATATATTTTGAGAACTAAATTTTGAGTTTAGCATTAATACCATCACATGTAAGCACCTTAAAAGAGTATAGGGTGAGAGTTCTTAAAATTAAATTGGTCATCAAAAAAAGCTAATGATATTTTGTCTGCTTCAGATTTTCTAATGATTTTTCTACTGTACACAATTAGATACAATACTTTTCCCCCCCTTAGGAGTGGATGTAATCTATTTTGCTTTTTCTGTCAGATCATAAGGATAATTTACTAATACAATTTAACTTTAGGCTTGTTAAATAAAATTCTGAAGGCCTAATAAGAAGCAAATCCATTTTAAACAAATGTGCGCACTGTGTTTTAATACACTGGACTGCAAAGTCAGTTTGAACTGCAAGGTCGACAGTACAAGCTCACCAGTCGCTGCTTGGAAACCCTATACAGAGTTACTATGACTCGGAGTCGACTTCATGTCACTTAACAACAACAGTAGCATGTTAATGGTGAAATATTTTTTATTTTTATTTTTAAGACTTTTAGATTTGAAATCACAACTTGGAGATCAGCCTCACCAAAATTCTTTACTTTACAGCTAAGGAAACTAAAGCCTGCAAATATTGTCCCTCAGACCAGTTCTATTTACTGCCAGTTCATTTTCTTTCTGTGAAAGTTTTTATTTAGTCTAAGATTATTGGTGTATATTTTTCTATGTCAAGAGGTTATCACTTAAGTATACTGAAATTTTAAAATATAATTTCGTATTGCTTAACTGAAGGATGAACAAAGATTATACATTTTAAAGTTTTCTTAAAAAGTCATTTTAAAAATCATTTTCAGACTTAAATGTATATTAAAATTGACTTGGCATTATAATATATAAAATACATGTAATACATTGCTGGAAGACTAATATTGCCAACTCTGTAACTTTCAGTCAATCTTCAGAGGTTTTACAGTGGCAGGCATGTATTTCTTAAGAAGTATATACACTTTTCTTTTTCAAGGTTCCAACTGTTGCTGATAAAAGCCAACTAACAGAACATTAATAAACTTTAATGATGATAACAATTTTAAGTTTTACTATATTTTATTATTGGTTCACATTGGTTATAAGTCATCTTTAAAATAGTTAAAATAATGCTTTCTGTGCCTCTCCCTCAGGTGTGGGTTTTGTATATTATCAATTTCCTTTTTTTTTTCTGCGTACATTAGGAAACTTGTTGTTTAATCCTTTGCTTTTTTGTTTCAGAGTTTAGGCAAATACAGACCATCCCTGTTAGCTCTCAAAAGCTCTTACTTTTGTTGTATTAATGGCACTTACTATAGATTCCATGGTCCTGCTTTATTTACCAGAAAGCTTGTCTTTGCGAACGGCCCGTCAGTTCTTTCAGCAGTGTTGTTAATTGACTGATAGCAAAGATTGAGTGGAATACCTTTAGTGTCAAAAGACTGGGCATATAGGTAAGACTCCTTTTTGGGCCCTAATGAATGAATCTTTGCCTCTTGATCCCATTTCTGTTTGCACTAAAATGCTAAATACAGACTAGAATAACAAAGTGCATTTTAAAAGCAGTCCGAAATAATAAGCAACAGTAAAACTCCATAACCATTTAAAGGACAGCCGCTTACTGTTTGAATTAACTCTGTGTTTGGCTTAATTTGGGGCCCTAATTATTCCTAACTTACGTGAGTAGATTTCAATTATAGTATCCTGTAGGGATTTGTAGCCAAGGCAACTTAAAGTAGCATTTTATATAAAGTACTTTTGTTCAACTGATTAGGCAAGTTAAAACATAATGATAGAAATTTGAAATCCTTTGACACTGTCTGAACAAATGTTTCTAATAATTTTATTAAAAAATACATAAGTTGAAGTAAGTTTATTTTAAAATAATATTTTGGTGTTTTGGGAAGATTGACTTTATTGTAATACTAACATGTATAGGAGTCCTGGTGTGGTGCTGCAAGTTAATGCATTGGACTGCAGTGTTGGTTTGAACCAAAAGGTCAGAAGTTCAAGCTCACCAGCTGCTCCTTGAAAACCCTATACAGACAGGGTCGCTATGGGTCGGAATAGACTTGACGGCACTTAACATCAACAGAAACAAAACATATATAAGTATGTTCTAGGAGTGCATGTTGTAGTAAAGTAGTAAAACTTTCAAGATAAGGACAAATTTGCCATGGTACAACCCCAAGTAAGTAATGTTTTATTCAATTGATATAATCCCTGGTGTACATTCTAACAGTATTAAACAAATAGGTTTAGAAAATAAATATAAATGACTAGTTTGAATGACTACCTATATGTAGAAAAAACCAGATCAGTTGCCATTGAGTTGAACTTCTATTCATAACAAGCCTGTAGGACTGATTTCCAAGGCTAAGTATTTCTGGAAGCAGGATTGCTTCAGCTTTATATGGTGGAGTGGCTGAAAGATTCCTCCTATAGATCCTTTGGTTTGCAACTGGGCCCTTTACTACTGCACTAATAGGTCTCCTCAGCTTGTATAGCTTGTATGTTTTTGTTGTTAAGTGCCATTGAATTGGTTCTGACACATAATGACCCTGTATGGGGTTTTCGAGGAACAAGTGGTTGATTTGAACCATCAACCTTGCAGGTAGCAATCTAGTGTTTATCCTACAGTGCCACACCAGGACCCCATAGCTTGTATGTGGTTATTGTTAAATGACATCAAATTGGTTCCAACTCATAGTGACACTGTTTAGGGTTTCTGAGGAGTGGCTGGTGGGTTTGAACGTCAGACCTTGAAGTTAGCAGTCTAGTATTTACCCTACAGTGCCACAGCAGGATAGCACCTGCATGGTCCTGTAATTTGAAATGTATTTCACTTGAATACAGATCAGAGTCTCATTTGCAGTTTAAAATGCTACATACCAAGAAATAAAAGGACATGCAATATAGTTGACATTGCACATGATGTCAGTGGACAGACTCAAATTTTAACCTCGCCCTTCGTAAATACTTTCTCCACAACAAGCACCTAAATTAATTTTGAATACTTTTTCACAAGATCGGCAGTTCAAACCCACCAACTGCTCCATTGGAGAAAGATTTACAGTCTCAGAAACCCTATATAGGATTGCTATGAGTCAAAATTAACTCGATGGCAGTGAGTTTTTTCCACACCGAAAGCTATTTTATGCCCTAATTATTGATTACTGTAGATGCTTCCGTGCTTCTTTACTAATCTATATACTGGCAAAATATCTTAAAAATTTTTGGTAGCATCAGTAGACCATTTTTAGGTTTAATCATAATATTTGACTAGCGTTTTATAGCTTAACTGTCTAGTGGTCTAGTCTACTAAGTGAAGTTAAGTGCCAGTAACTCTGTTCTCTTCCTTACCTTTTTCAGCACCTAGTTGTCCTATCCCTCCTTAATTTTCCTCTTCCTCGTCCTCTTTCCTTCCTCTCCTTCCTTTTCTTTACCCATTTTTCAGTTTTGAACATCGAATACATGTTACTCATTATGTGCTTTAATTTTATCAATTCCATGATCAGTTTTTCACAGACTAAAACAAAATCTTATTAAAGTCTTAGCCTCTAATAAGTAAAACCGTGTATGATGCAAGCTCAGATGCTCTTGCTGCCAGGACATTTATGTTGTAGACACCGGATATCAGTGTCAGGTGGGCTTGATAAGATCAGAACTACAAGGCATAGTGAATACTGTACTTCACCATGTATCATTCTGGCATTACCTTAAAGAATAAAGATTAGTATTCCAGGTTGGCAGACTCTTCAGCAAAGTATTAGACAAGGATATAAAAAAGTAAAATATTATACTGTGTAATAAAGATAAAAAGTAAAATTATTTTTATCGAGTAATATCTGCTTAGTTAATCCTACTGTATTTATATTGAAAACATATATGTAACAGTAAACAGTATATTGTGTATTAGGACAACAAAATAAAATATTCTACAAACTGTTAATGCCTTTTTAAAAAGAATTTCAAAAGTGAAAAAATAAATAAAAATTTGAACCTGAAATTCATAGGCTTGTTCTTTGGGGCTAGAAAGTAGGTTTTTGTGGGTTTTTTTTCTGCTCCCATGACTTTTTTACATGTCATAAAGTTCTAGCCAAGATATATTCCTAATAGTTCCTTAACAAAACTGCCAAAAAAATTTTACCTCTTCACGTACTTAGTTCCTAGTTTTTCTTTAGGATGCTCTTCAAAAGCTACTACTTTAGGAATTTTCTTATTTAAATGAGATTCCTCCGAGTTTGTATAGTCACACAATAAATGATACAGTAAGCCATTAGGCATCTGGCTACTCGGCACCTGAACTATCACTATGACTGAAATGGTGGTTGTGGTGGTGTGCCGTGGAGTCGATTCCTACTCATAGTGACCCTGTGTAGGGTTCTTGAGACTGTAAATCTTACAGGAGCAGAAAGCCTCATCTTTATACTATTCAACTGCTGGCGTTGCAATTTGCAGCCCAATTTATAACCCACTATGCTACCAAGGCTCCTTATAACTGAAATAATACATTAATTTATATTGAAGTATGCGGGAGTTTTTTAATGCAAGACAGCTTTTTTATGATCTTTTTTTATATACTTTACATATATCCTTTACATGAGAAAATATTCACGACTGGAGGAAAACTCAACCGTGCTTTCTGCAGATGACACAACCTTACTTTCTGAAAGTAAGGAGGATTTGAAGCACTTACTGGCAAAGATCAAAGATTATAGACGTTAGTATGAATTACATCTCACCGTTGTGGGCTAATGTGTCAGACTGCAAGGTTGGTGGTTCAAGCTCACCAGCTGCTCCCTGGAAACCCTATACAGGGTCACTGTGAGTCGGTCGGAATCAACTTGACGGCACTTAACAACAAAAACAACAATACCAAACCTACTGCTATTGAATTGGTTTGGATTTATACTACCTGTAGAATTTGTGAGATTGTAAATCTTTATGATCTTTATGGGAGCAGAAACCCTCATCTTTCTCTCCATGGACAGTTTGTGGGTTTGAGCTGCTGACCTTGAGGTTAGCAGTCAAGTGTTTACCCTACCATGCCACCATGATTCTCTATACCTCAACCTAAAACAAAAATCTTAACAGCTGGACCAGTAAGCAGCATTATGATTAATGGAGAAAATTTGAAATAGTCTAGGGTTTCATTTTATTTGAATCCACAATCAACACCCATGGAAGATAGCAATCAAGATATCAAAAAAGAACATATTACAGTGGGCAAATTTCTGTGGTAAAAAGAATTGTTCAAGTTGTTCTAAAAGTAAAGCGGTCACTTTAAGGACTAAAGTGCATCTGGTATTTTCAATTGCGTCAAATGCATGCAAAAAAGAAGTGGTGATGCGTTTGAATCATGGAATTGGTGAAGAATATTGATTATGCCATGGATTGACAGAATGAACAAGGACTGACAAAATGAACAAATCTGTCTTGGGAGAAGTACAGCCAGTATGCTCCTTAGAAGCAGGGATGGTGAGATTTTGTCTCATATACTTTGGACATGTTGTAAGGAGGGACCTGTCCCTGGAGAGGACATTATACTTGCTGAAGTAGAGGGTAGTGAAAAAGAAGAGAACCTCAACAAGGCGAGCCAACGCAGTAATTGTAACAGTAGGCTCAAGCACATCAGTGATAATGAGGATTGTACAGGACTGGCAGTGTTCTATTGTACATAGGGTTGTTTTGAGTTCGAATGGATTTGACAATATCTAAAAAAGGAGTACTGGTGTGGCGCTGTGGGTGACTGCAAAGCCTGTGTCAGACTGCAAAGCCATTTGAACTGCCAAGGTTGGCAGTTCAATTTCACCAACTGCTCCTTGGAAATCCTATACAGGGTCACTGTGGGTTGGAATCTACTTGATGGCACTTAACAACAACAATAAGATAGCAACATAGTTTTCAATGAGTTCCTTGAGGTCAGGAGCTGTATAGTATTTATTTCTTAGCTTTCTGTAGTTCTAAGACACTCAAAAAATATTTAAATTGAAAAGCAAATTCTAGGAGTATTTATATCAAAGCAATTTTAAATATAAACCTTTGATGATAAACGTTATTTATTTCACCAGTAAAACACCTAAAAACATGATGAGTTTGTGAATATAGTATACAAACAAGTATGTTGTTGTTAAGGGCTGTTGAGTCGATTCCGACCCATAGCAACCCTGTATATCGTTTCTGAGGAACAGATAGTGAGCTTGAACCGCCGCCGAGCTTGCAGTTCAAGCCGACGTTGTAGTCTGGTGGTTTAAACCACAGCATCACACCAGGACTCAAAACAAGTATACATATAAGCATATTGTGCAGTTCCCAGGAATATTATCTGGGTTTAAGAGCTGTGAATATACTTTAAGTAGGAGTCCTTGAGTGGTACAAATGGTTAAGTGCTCTGCTACTAACTGAAAGGTTAGAGGTGAGACAAAATAGGTGCTTCTGAAGAAAAGTCTGGCAATCTGCTTCTGACAGATTATAGCCATTGAAAACCCTATGGAACACAATTCTCTGAAACACACAAGGGTCACTTTGGGTCGAGATCTATCTGAAGTCAGCTCTATGTTAGACTCAGTAATAGCAAACCAAGTTATTGACTATAGCCTCAGTTCTTAATGTGAATTTAGTAGTTTTAAATGTTGTTGTTGTTAAGTGCATTTGAGTCAGTTCTTACTCGTAGAGACCACCCTGTATAGGATTTCCGAGGAGTGGCTGGTGAATTTGAACCACCAACATTGTGGTTGTTGTTAGGTGCCATTGAGTTGGTATCGGCCCATAACGTGGTTAGCTCTCCAGTATTTATACTACAGTGTCGTATTATCTAGATGGTAGTAACCTAAATCTGAGTGAATTGATGTTTGCTTCTATTCCCAAAATACAGAGCTCCTCAAAGAAGTTCAATAATGTACCCAGATGATACTGATCTTTGTTACCTAATATTGGTCTTTTCTGTGGTGTAAGAAAATGCTTCGGAGATAAATAATTATAAAGGAATTGCTTTAAAAGCTGATGGGTAAACTTAAAAATTTTCCTTAGCATGCTTCACATTGATTTTTGGTTACAGAATTGTTAGTTCCTGAGCCTCACATTTAATAATTTTATAGCAATAATGCTATCTCTTAGATTGAAGTATTATTTTATCACACTTGGTTCCTGAATCGTTTATATTTTAGAAATTTAGTTGGGAGTTGATGAAAGTTGGTACTACTGAAAATAATGGCAAAGAACATGTTGCCATTTCTCAGGACAAAAATAAAAGGACAATTCCAGTTATGATTGAGCAGTGGCTACAACATTAGAATGAATGAATAATCATCTAGGTTGACTCCGTGGAAGGAATGAGTATGTCCTATTATGGTGAGAGATAGTTATGGCTATGATATGTATGTGGAGAATAATAATAAACCAGTAATAATTTATAGCATACTTAATATATTTATCATGTATGTATGAAGGGAATAAAAAAAGTCTAAACTTTAGATTCCTGAATTTACCATTGCCTTGTCTTTTTTTTAAATACTATATCAAAATACAATTACATGGAACTATCTGGATGAAAAAAAAAACTTGCATGGATTTGAGATTGTATATATGCTGGCAGTTGAAGTGTTTCAACCTGTCTTTTTATTTAGCATTTCCAAGTAGATCCCCAATTTACATGCTGTTTTTGTTCTTACTCCCTCCCAATTACGAAAAAAATATATATTAGTAAATTCTGTAATTAGGAGAACTGTGTACTTTCATTTCATGCTTTATTTCAGCTAAAAAGTACCTTACTCTATAAATAAAAAGGTACATTGACATAATGATATATGTGTATATATATATTTTGCAACTTCATTGAATTATTGTCTTTGTAATGCTGAAGGAAATTTTGTTAGTTCCTCAGCTTGAGGTGCTGATACCTTAAATTTGCATTATGAAAATAATTTGTGTGTGTATGCAGTAGGAAAAAAGTATTTAACTGCCAGTCCATTTTAAGAGTGAAGAAGGCAGATGCAGCTGGTCCAGAGGAGAGGGTCTGGTTGGTGAATAAAAAATTCATGTCAGCATTTCGACACTGCATTCTTTAGGGGTATCTGTTATCACTGAATAGGAAACTGTTTCAAATTGACAGGCAGACAGAATGTTGTGCTGAATGTGTAAATTGGAGTTATCACATTGAGCAGTTCCCTTCACCAGGTGCTGGCTTGGAGTTTTGGTTCTGTACTAATGTCGAGAGAGTGCCAGGAATAGTTTTATTTGCTAATTATCCCACATTTCTTCTAGTATATAGGTTTTTGTTTTGTATGTTTTTTTTTTTTTTTTTTTTAAGTAAACAGCTTGCCCAGGTGTTTTTAGGAATGCCTAGCTGGACAATGCAAGACTGCAGGTGCTTATATATCTATAGGATGCCATTCAGAACATTGAAAACATCTATATACATCTGTATGGAAAGGACGTGCTTTCAAGGGCTTTACTCTCAAATGTACTGAGAACAATACTTGTCAATATTTTTGTTGGCCCGGAGAAAGTGGTCAGGACAAAAAGTGGGGGCTGTTATTTTTAAGAAAGGAAAAACATTTAATTAGGACTTATGTTTGAGGGGAAAAAAATCTTTATCAGGTGTAAAAAGAATATTCAAGATTTTAAAAATTTGATGCTACTTAAAAGATTTACTGCTATGTGATGGGATAATTTTTCCAGTCATTTTTCCCCCCCCAAGAAATTCTTAATGTAGTACTATCGTGTTTATAAATGAAATTTAGGGTTTTATACTGAACAATTTATGTCATGAGCTTTTGTTGCATACTGTTCAAATTAATTTGTGCTGGAATAATTTTTAATATATATATTTTATTATTTTTTGAAACTCGCTAACTTGGCTCACAAAATTATCCTTCAATTAGTTCTGTTAATTGTGTTTTTGATTGTCATAAATGTATTTTTAAAGAGTTTATGGTCTATATTTTGCTTATTCTGTGGGCACTGACTTTTTCCTAATACATTTTCCAGTATAGATCACTTTTTCCTAATCATTTTTCCTATTATAAGATAATGAAATGTTTATTGCTTCAAAATATAAAGATTTTATGAAGATTCTTGTAATTCTCATTAGACTGTGGAATTGTCATGGTGTTAATATAGCCAATCACATTTCAGTGATATTGCTGAACACTTCACAGGATTTCTCTTGTTGTTTAGGATTAGGCATTGTTGTTGTTTGTATTGGCTTTGCTGTTATTCTTCTATTTCCTTTCACTGACATATCTTATAGTGAAATACCATTTATGCCAGAAGTAAGTTTCTCATGAGAGAGAATTGTTATTGTTGTTGTTAAGTGCTGTCAACTTGATTCTGACTCACAGCTACCCTGTTGTATAGGGTTTCCAAGAAGCAGCTGGTGGGTTTGAACTGCCATTTTTGTGGTTTACAGTCCTGACCTGATCCTATAGTACCACATCAGGAGTCCATGAGATAAGAAAGAGAGAGAATATATATTCAAAGGCAGCAAGTTTCAATGTGAAGTTCCTTGGTTTGAATTTTGACTCTTCTACTTTTGGAACTGTTGTATTTCGAATTGATGTATTTAAAATTGATTTATTCTCAGTCATTACTGAACACCTGCCATGTGCCAGGATTGTGCTGTGTGCTAGGCATGGTTCTTGCCCTTAAGCAACTGATTATTAATTATGGCATAGTGAGAGCAACTATAAAGGAGCCAGAGAGAGCTTTGTAGGTGGCATACCCAGATGAAATTGAGTGTGTTAAGGAGAGCCTTCTGGCTGAGATACCCAAATAAGAAAGAATTGGTTATATGAAGAAGGGTGGCAGAGGAAGTTCTTGAGTGAGTAGGGTGTACAAAAACACTGACATGTTAAAATGTAGCCAAGTTGTACGTGGCTAAATATTCTTGAAAACTGACAGATAACAGGAGATTCTACTAGATTAAAAAAGAAAATAAAATCAGGTCCAGATGACTTCGTATGTCACACGAAAGACTTAGGATTTTCTCATTTAGGTAATGAAGCACCAACCGTTCCCTTCACAACCCTCTCTGTTCCTCACTTGGGTTTGATATTTCATTGCAATGGCCACACAGGACTTGGCATACTCACAGTTCCAGGGTTTATTAGGGAAGCTAACAGTTTAAAATACAGGATCAGAAACTGCTCAGGGCACAGTTGTTCCAGTCAGCTGCTGATGCCCACAGGACACTACTCAATAACAAGCCTCAGGCTGAAGGCACTTGGCTCTTGCTTCATGGATCAGTAAACCTAGCTCCCCCAAATAAGTGCCAGCAGGCATCAACTCTACCAGCAAGCTTCTTACGTAAAGTCACAGCTTTACTTGTTCTGTGGGATGGGAAACCCACTACTCTGTCTTGTGCTCTGGTTCTTGGTTCTGCTGCTGTTGCTCCTTTGCTAGTCTTTTGATGTCATAGGTTTCCATCCCTATGTTGAGGAGGTTCAAAGTGCAGGGATCTTGCAGTCCAAGGGACATGCTTCACTTCTGGTTCTTTCTCCATCTTCATGCTTCTGAGATGGCTCATTTTAAACCCACGTTAGAGTTCCTAGTTTTCACAATTATAATGAACTCTGTTAGCATCCACAGCTGAATGAATGGGATGGGAGATCAATTCATCACTGTCAAAGGTGGGGTTACAGAAGTGGACGAAGAACCATGATTGGGATAATTACACAACTGTAGACTAGTAAATTTTATAGGATTGGTTCTGGGACCTTTTAAATATATGGCTATTTGATGGTGCCGTGCTTCTCAGCTTCAGCTCTCATTCTAACTGGAATTGTGCATGTTTCCCTATTCTGATTCTTGGGAAATAAACTCATGAGATTCATTTATGTTTTGTATGAAGCCACATCATATATTACTCTCAGGATCATGAACAGTCTGCCCTAAAGGCAAAAACCCATGTTGGTTTTAATTAACTGTCAGTTGCTGGTAGGATCTCATGGTCAGATTGAGTTCAACCCTTTTAGGTACTTTCAACAGAAGATTTTTAGTTAGTGTGAACTCAGTGCTGACAGATACAGAAATTTATATTTGGGTATTTGGTGTGGTGCTGTAGGATAGGCACTGGACTGGTAACTGCAAGGTTGGCAGTTCAAACCCACCAGCCACTCTCGGAAACCTTTTACAGGGTCACTATGAGACAAAGCCCACTTGAAGGCACTTTTAACAACAACAACAAGACCAAGATAAGTGATGAATGGGAGAATCAGTTGGTTTGTGAATTCACTAAACTAAAACATATAAACAGAGAAACAGATATGATAAATGGATTGTAAGGTAAATTTAATAAAATTACTGCCATTAAAAACAACATAATAATAGTAATATGCTTAAACTAAGACTTGTCTTTTGGGGCAAACTGAATTATAGATTATTTTTAGAAACTTTAATATTTCACAATTTATAATAAACATTTAACATAAGGTTTACTTTAATCATTAAATAAAAACATAAGTGAAGCTCAGCAAGGTTATATTATAGGTTTGAAGAAATAACTAGTTCTTAATTTGTCCATAATGACATGAATACAGTTAAGCTC
>NW_006408520.1:38864799-38865862 GCF_000296735.1 Chrysochloris asiatica | reverse complement strand
GACCTTAAGGTTCGCAGCCCGATTCGTAACCACTACGCTACCAGAGCTCCTATAAAGTATCATAGTGAATGAGAATAAACTCAGTAGCAGTGAGTTTTGATTTAATCAGCCCTCAGATGGTTCCTTCTGGAAGCAACCTATCAGCTTCCTTCTCTCATATTCAATATCCATTGGCAACTTGTATGTAGAGAGGATTTTATTCTTAATCAATAAATAATTGAAATACTATAATTTGAATATACCAGCATACCTTATTTTGAATTGTTGGGTTCTTGTTGGTACTTTTTTTTTTAAACATCAAATACAATATGTTTTTCTTAAATAGGTTGTTTATTGTTGTTATTAAGTGATGTTGAGTTGGTTCCGACCCATAGAGACCCTGAATAGGGTTTCTGAGGAGTGGCTGGTGAGCTTAAACCTCTGACCTTGCAGTTCAAAAGACTTTGCAGTCCATTGCATTAACCCACGGTGCCACACCAGGACTCCCAAGTTGTTGTTAGGTACCCTCAAGTTGATACTGAATCATAATGACCCTATATGAAACTTTGTGTTGTTGTTAAATGCTGTTGAGTCGGTTCCGACCCAGAGCGACACTGTATAGGGTTTCTGAGGAGCAGCTCGTGAGTTTGAATGGATGACCTTATAGCTCAAACTGACCTTGCAGTCCAGTGCCACAACACAAAATTGAGTGCCTTGGAATAGTCAATAAAATACAAGTAAACATCTTCCTGGTATTCTCTACTTTAACCAAGATCCAACTGATGTCAGCAGTGATATCCCTTTTCCATGTCCTCTTATGAATCCAGCTTGAATTTCTGGCAGCTTTCTGTTGATATACAAAGCTCTAATGAAACCTGGCCACTATGGATGTCCTTGCTGGTGTCCAGCATCACAGTATTACAGAATTCACCATAGTACCATAAACGATCAGACAAGTTTGTTTTTGTTGTTAAATGCCGTCAAGTCGGTCCTAACCCATCCCAACCCTGTATAGGGTTCCTGAGCATGGACTGGTGAGCTTGAGCCATCAACTTTGCAGTTCAAACTGACTTTGCAGTCCAGC
>NW_006408520.1:38798573-38864545 GCF_000296735.1 Chrysochloris asiatica | reverse complement strand
GTTCGCAGCCCGATTCGTAACCACTACGCAAGTAATTATTGAATAAATGATTTTGTTTTAATGTGCCAGTTTTAGTGTGTCACAGATTGTCTTATCTATATCTGTCCATCCATCTCACTAATATACCTGCACACATACACATTTATATCTAAAGAAATCACTGATGTAATCATGTATGACCTCTTGTTAAGTGGTGTCGAGTTAGGTCTGTCTCATAGCAACTCTGTATAGGGTTCCTGAGGCTGTAAATTTTTGCGGGAGCACAAAGCCTCATATTCCCGTTGCTTTGGGTATAGGGCGACTTTTTCTTGTGTTTATACTGTAGTTAATCTCCTCCCTTATTGATGTCAACTAAATCGGTATTGCTACATTTACTTACATTTCAAGAATGACTTATGAAAATATTGGTGGTGGTCAAACATTTTGTCTCAAATGAGAAATGAAGTTTAATGGCAAGTTGAGATTATAGAAATCAATAAGTATAGCCAAAAGAACTAGATGGTGCCCAGCTACCACTACTAACTGCTCTGAAAGGGATCATATTAGAGGGTCTCGGATAAAGTGGCCAAACGTGTGGAACAAAACTGAAAATTATTTAAACAAATAAAAGACTGGGCTTATTGGTCAGAAAGAGACCAGAAGAACCCGAGACCATGGCCCTCGACCACCTCTCAGGTCTGGAAAGGAACTCGTCCTCATGTCCCACCTTTCAGCCAACAAGTAGCTAGGTGTATAGGGGAAACAGCATGAGCGATGGCATGGTCATCTATTCAGAATCATAGGAACAGCATGCACCTAAGGACACAGTTGAGAAGGCTTAGGAAGGTGGGTGAAATGGAGATAGGAACCACCGGGAGCAAGTGGGATAACTGTGGTTCCATGGAAGGGATTGTGATTATTGTGATCAAGCAAAGTGTTTTATCTGTGAATGTTAAACTGATGATCTTAATCTGTAAAGCATAACTCAATTCACAATAATAAAAATAATAAAGGACACATAAAGATGAGTATGTTTGGACTAACCGTGGAACTGGGAGTCATGAAGGATGAAAGGTAAAATTTAAAATATCATAACTACAACTTCTACAGATAGTTACATTATTTTAAAGAAGTTGTAGCCAGTGAAACTTGCCATTTATTTTCCTTGCATAGCATTGATGTTGGTTTGAACGAGACTACATGTAGAAAACTTGAAGTTCTATACATGAAATGCCAGAATAGAGAAAACTAGTCATAATGACACTTGGGACATAAAATTAATACGACTGAGTCAGTAGTACTGCTAATCCTGGACTTGATTTATTCATAAAATTACTTGCTATTTTATTTAGCAAATGCAAGGAGACCTGGTAGCATAGTGGATTATATGTCGGGCTGCTAACCACAAAGTTAGCAGTTCGAGCCCACCACTTGCTCTGTGGATGAAAGATGAGGCTCCTTGCTCCTATAAAGATTTACCGCCTTGGAAACCCTATACAGGGTCACTACGAGTTGTAACTGATTTGATTACGTATTGATGGAAGTCTTTTGCTGCAGACTTATCTTAATGCAATATGTTGTTTGATTTATTTCTTGCTGCTTCTATAAGTGTTGGAGTTGTCAACAATGAATTTCTTGACAACTTCAATTTTTTCTTTGTTTATCATGATATTTACTGGTCTAGTTGTGAGAATTTTAATTTTTTTTTTTAATGTTGAGGTACAAGTCATATATTTATCAGGAAGTACTTCAAGTCCTCTGCAATAGACTTCTTTAAAGTGTTGAGGAGCAAAGATGTCACATTGCAGATTAAGATGTGCTTGACTCAAGCCATGTAGTTTCAGTCACTTCGTTTTATTCATGTGAAATCTGGACAATGAATAATTAAGACCAGGGAAGAATTGATACATTTGAATTTTGGTATTGCAAAGAATATTAAATATACCCGGGGCTGCTAAAGAATGACCAAATCTGTTTTTAAAGTGTGACTGTTTTGCAGTCCTGGTGTGGTGCTATAGGATAAGCACTGGACTGCAAGGTTGGCATGAACTATTAGGTCAGCGGTTCAAACTCAATAGTCACTCCTTGAAACCCTGTGCAGGTCACTATGAGTCAGAACCAACTCGATGGCACTTAACAACAGCAACAACAATGGCTGGATTGCTTCTTTAAAGCAAGGTGGGGAGAATTTTTCTGTTGGAACTTTGGACACATTCTTAGGAAAGACCAGTCCCCTTGAGGATATTATTATTGGAAAAGTGGAAGATCAGGGAAAAAGATGAATTGGCACAGTGGCAGCAATAGTGGGCTCAACATAACACTTGTGAGGATGACACAGTACTAGCTTTCAGCCTGTTATGATGTTTATATATCCTACCATGGAGTTTATAGTCGTAACATAAGTATAACTAATATTTTTAATATATTATAAAATGCTGAATGAATAAATATAATTTTGTTATGTACCTTTATGAAATTGTCTAGACTTTATTTGAGAAATTACTTTGAGAAATAAAAGTTATAAAAACTGACAATATAAGTTAGTAAAAATGAATTCTTCTGCCTCTAAGTGATTAGAGAGTCTCTCTCTTATAAGTAAAAATTATTTATTAAACATAACTGTTCATTAATGATCCTCTTTTGTTTTTTGATCATTTGGACTTTAATATTGTAAGAGGCTATTTTTTTTTACATAAAACTATTTAATGTCTTTATTAATTCTAAGCAAATTCATAATCATAGGAAAATATATATTTGAAATCTTGATGTCCAGAAGTTAACTTTGTTTTCAAACACCTAGTGATAATAATAATAATAAAGAAAAGTTGGTGTGTTTTCTGTATTTTAAAGACCAAACAAGATGCTAGTATTACTTTAAACTTCCCACCCCTGTTTTGTGTGTATGGAGTCCTGGTGTGGTACTGCAGGATCATTCACTAGACTTCCAGCTCGTTTGAATTGCATGCATGGTTGGTGGATCAAACTCACCATCCACTCTGCTTTGGAAACATCTTCTACAGGATCTCTGTGAGTTGGAACTGAACTTGACAGCGCTTAACAACAACAGCAACAACCCCCCCCCCCCTTTTTTTTTTTTAACCCCTTTTTAAAGGAGCCTTGGTAGCATAGGGAATTACAAGTGGGCTTCTAAACACAAGGTCATCGGTTTGAATGTACCAGCTGCTTTGCAGGAGAAAGATGATGTTTTCTACTCTTATAAAGATTTACAGTCTTAGAAATCCTATACTTAATGGCACACAGCCACCATGATCACCACAACCCCCTCATTTAGTTTACTTAAGAGTCTTAAATGTGTAATATCACTCACACTTTTCATTATCATATATTTTTTTATTTTGAAGTCCTGTGTGGCATGCAGTATTTTAATGTGCTAGACTGCAAGGTCGGTTTGAACTGCACGTCGGTGATTCAAGATCACCAACTGCTCCTTGGAAACACCATATAGGGTCGCTATGGGTAGGAACCAACTTGACAACACTTAACAACAGCAACAACAATTCTTTGATTTTAGTTACTTAGATCTCTATTTTAGTTGAAAAAATACCCAGTGGTCCTTTTTTTTTTTCGCAGGGCAAGGGAAGGGACACTTCTTGAGGAATCCAGGGATTTGGAGTTTTTAACCTAATTCTTATGCTAGTTAGTTAATTTCTAAGGCCCAAATTCCCTTAAAGGGTGAAAATTTTTTTTGACTGAAAAGAGGCTAATAACTATTCTGATTCTATATTATAAAATGGAGTTCGTTTACTAAAGACAAATACTTGTTTCTAATTTTAAAAGTTGGTTGCTTTTGTTGTTGTTGTTGTTGTTGTTAAGTGCCTAGGAGTTGGTTCTGACTCATAGTGACCCGGTATAGGGTTCCCAAAGAGCAGCTGATGAGTTTGAACCACCCAACTTTGCTGTTCAAATCAATCCTAAGGTCATCGAGTCCTTATCCTATGATGCCGCACCAGGACTCCTGGTTGCCTTTAGTGTACTTTTTATTTAGTAACACTTCATTTTGTTATGTAGTTACCATTTCCAGGATAGGAGATTGTTCTTAGGTATATACTTGTCTTCCGTTTATTTGCTTAACACTTGTTTTGATAAATTTTTATTATATCTCTTCATCAATTTTGCAGCATGTTCACATTTCACTGACATTTTCATAGAATGATAAAGTATCAACCTATTTTACGTTTGCTGATTGTCATATGGACTATCAGCTACTCTAACTTACATTTTGGAGTCTTGGTGTGGCGGTGTGGTACTGGACTGCTACGTCAGTTTGAACTACAAGGTCGGCAGTTCAAGCTCACCAGCTGCTCCTTGGAAACCCTATACAGAGTTGCTGTCGGTCAGAACTGACTGGACAGCACTTAACAAAAACAAATTAAAACTTACATTTTAATTTGTCAGTAAATTATTTCTTTTTCTTAGCTATTTACTTATTAGTTGCATTTGACTCGTTCTGAATTCTGACTCATGATGAACATATACGAGCAGAGTAGAATTGCTTCATATGGTTTTCAATTTGGTAAACTTTCAGAATCAGATCACCAGTTGCCTTCTAAGGCGCTGTTTGGTGTGTTTGAACCACCAACTGTTCAACTAGTATTGAAGCATTTAATCTTTTACTCTACCCAGCAACTCCTTTAGCTACCTAGTAATCTTACCAACTTTCTTTCTCTTCCTTAGGACTGTGCTGGTCTTTTCTGATGTTCACTAGGTTCTTTTCATATAGTAAATTACTCTCTACTGAGATCTAATATTAAGAGAGCTTCATTCAAAGCAAGTTTTATTGTGGCTTCTTTGAGGGCAGAGATTAACTCTTTTGCCAGACCACAGGAATGCGTCAAGTACAAAACACACTTTTGAATGAGTAAATATGTGCTGAATAAATTGATTAATAAATAAACAAATTTGTCAGCATGTGTTTCTGTATTAAAAGAACAGGAATAAGCCTTAAGCCTTTTTTTTTTTTTTTAGAGGTGTGTATAATTTTTTTAACAGCAGTATTACACCTTAACTAAGCCAATTCACCTTTAATATTTCACAGAACAGTGTCTAGCACAGAGAAGATATTAAAGAAATAATTTGTGGACAGAATGTATAAATGAATGGTTGTTTCTTTATTCCATTTATTATTGCTTTAAATCTCCAAGCCATGCTTCGTTTAAAAAAAAAAAAAGCCCAGAAAACCAAATAGCATAAAAACGATTGATTTTCTCGAAGAAAAATGGCTAAACAATGGATAACTGAGAATATGATTTCTTGCATCATGTGTATATATTCTCAGAGATGAAATTCAGCATAGATTTTACGATGGCCAGGGACTGTACCCTAACCGCTTCATTTTTTGTCACAGTGAAGTTAGATGATTTGTTAGTGATCAACATCTCAGAACTAACTAATATCAAAACAAAAATTAGAAATCACGTTGTTTGGTTCCCAGATATTGACTTTTGACCTGTGAAGAGTAGATTGTCTTCTGGCCTTGTTGTTGAGTCATTTCTGACTCACAGCAACTTTGTATAGGGTTTCTGAAGCTATAAATCTTTGTCGCAGAGTAGTCAGTGGGCTCAAACTGCTGGCCTTGTGATTAGTAGTCCAGTACTTATTCTATGGAGTCACTTTGTTTCCCTTCTGGCCTTAAATCTATTCAGACCTTTTGCTGTCCAGTTGAGTCTGAATTACAGTGACCTGTAGGATCAGGACTGGACTGTAAAACACAAGGTCAGCAGTTCAGACCCACCAGCTGCTCCTCAGAAGCCCTATACAGGGTCGCTATGAGTTGGAACGGACTTAACAACAACTTGATGGCACTTATAACAACAGCAACATAGGACAGAGTAGGACTGTCCCATAGAGTTTTCAAGACTGTAATAGTATGACAGTGGCAGCTACATTTTTCTTCTGCAGAGTATTTGTTGGGATGGAACCACTTAAGCACTGTGTCACCAAGGTTCTTTTGTTGTTGTTGGGTGCTTATGAGTCATCTCTGACTCTTAGTGACCTTATGCACAACAGAATGAAACACTGCCCAGGCCTGTGCCATGTTCACAATTGCTATGCTTGAGTTGATTACTGCTGTCACTGTGTCATTCCGTCTCATTAAGGGTCTTCCTTTTTTTTACTGACCCTCCACTTTACCCAGTATGATGTCTTTCACCAGAGACTGATCCTTCTTACCAACATGTCCAAAGTACCAGAGAGACAAATCTTCCTATCCTCACTTCTAAAATGCACTCTGGCTATACTTCTTCCAGCACAAATTTATTGGTTCTTCTGGTAGTTTCAGTATTCTTCTCTATAACTCAAATGCCTAGAGTCTTCTTATTTATTATCTGATTTTCACATGCAGTGAGACAATTGAAAATGCCATGGCTTGGGTGAGATGCAGTTTGGTCCTCAAACTGCTGATAATCTTTGCTGCTGAACTCTTTAAAGATGTCTTGTACAGCAGATTTGCCTAATGTCATAGTTTGATTTTTTGACTGCTGCTTCCATGAATGTTGATTGTGGATCTACACAAAATGAAGTCTTGAAGTCTTTGATGATCACAGTCCCCCCCCCCCCCCCCAATTTATCGTGATATTATTCACTGGTCCAGTTGTGAGGATTTTTGTTATTATTATTATTTTTTTACATTGAGATGCAGTCCATACTGAAGACTGTCTTTGATTTTCATGGCAGGCTATTCATGAGTCTTCCTGTAAGCCTGCTATCACTTTCTTTAGACCATATGTATGGAGACTGGGCAACTGTATAATCTAGTAGGATCTTCCTGTTGTCTTGTGAACTTTTAAGTTATGCAAAACACAGTAACTTTTGGATGGGATTCAAGGGTCTTTATGATAGCATTTCCCTGAACACTCCTAAGTATTGTTTTGTGAAAAAGCAGCATTGAACTGTAAATCATGGTCACTTATCTAAAATTGAAAAAAAAAAATTGTTGAAACTCTATTTGACCATCTTACTTTCCCCCCAAATTTGAGGAATGTACTATAAATAACAATGGTCCCTTACTGTAATCATTTAATTGCCAATTCGTAACACTTTCATTACCTGTGGGACATATACCACCCACCAATATTTTTAGCCTCTCTAGTTTCCTATGTGGATGCTATCCTAGTGCATTAATCTGAAGAAATGGGCTTCTCACCCCAACAATCCTACTGGAATCCACTTGGGACATGTGCATCCCACACAATTGTATTGAAATCTGTATTACCTCATACTGTTTTTTCCTTGATTTAACATTAGTGAAAATACATGATAATAACAAAAACTTCAAAGCAGAAAATAAGTTGGTTATGAAAGTGTTAAGATGCTGAGAGAGAATGAAATTTTCCCATGAACTTTTTAAAATTTTTTATGAACTTTTGAAGCCTCTGTGTATGGTGAACCAGTTACAGAATAAAAAAGAAAAACACTTTTTCACACACACACACACACACACACACACACACACACACACATCAGTGGCTGAGTTATTTGCATTTAGTTGTAAAAAATATAATGAAGTTGTCTGTGAAGATTAGAAGTCAATACATTTGACCTTAACTTATTGAATTAAGTGTCACAGGTATTAAATCACCTCTAGAGTTTGATAGTTCTTTAGTTCCAGGAATTAAATTAATCTGGTAACAGCAGATGTTTTATTTTTGAACAGTAGTTTTAAGTGTTTGTTGTAACGGTATTGAAAAATAATTGCAATTTCCTAATATAAGTAGTAATTTATTATCGTTGGAGAACTACGAAACCCTAGAGTTCTATTTTTTCTTTATTACATGTCACTAGAGCTATGAAAACCATGTTACATTTTCAGTATGTGCACTCTTAATTTTTTACTTTATTATCTGTTTATTTACGATAGGGGTCAAAAGTCAAAAATGATGTGGCAGAAATTGTAAACATTCCAAAATACTGGGCTATCTAATATATGACCTGACTTAATTCCTTATACTCTTCTATAAAAAAAAAAAAAAAGAGCTCAGTTGAGCCTTAGGACCATAAAGCATAAAGATTTTGTGGTATTGGGAATTAAATGCTAAGTGACATGTCTCAAGGCAGCATATTACTCTGCAAATACACGCATACTTGTTGAGGACCTGTTTCTGAGCAGAAGAAACAGAAAACTACATGGTTGAGGACCGTGTATAAAGAATTCATTTCCTCCCCCCGAATAGCCATATGTAGCATATACATCAGAGAATGTATTGACCAGTCTCTTGACCAAGAACTACTTATGCTATTTTTGACAGCCTTATTTGCACTCTGTTAAAAATGAACTGTTCACTCACTTATTCATACCATCATGTAAGAAATAGATTTATTTTTTTGTCAACTCCTTAGATTTGTTTGTCCATTTTACTTCATTTCTAAACTTGTAAAAGTTCCCTGTATACTCCTTTCCAGATAGCAAACGATCAATAAATGTTAGTAATGCTACCTTTTAATCTATGTACCATTAGTTACTGGTGTAGTGCTATAGGATGTGCACTTGATTGTTAAACACAAGTTCAGCAGTTCAAACCCACCAGCTGCTCCTTGGGAATACTATATACTATTACAGGATTGCTGTGAGTCAGAGTGACTCGATGGTGCTTAACAACAACTCTTTAAGCAGACATTAATAAAAGAGATATGAGTTGGTGTTATATTTCTAAGTCTAATGCTGTTGTTGTTAAATGCTGTCAAATTGGTTCTGACTCACAGAGACCCCGTATAGGGTTTCAAGGAGCACTGATTTTATTTTTTTGAAACTTAAAGGTAGCTTTAACTGGTAGACAGAATTTTATTTGTGACACTGGCCCAAAATGTTTTCAATCATTGTTATAACATCTTCAAATTTTAACTTACTTCTTGTTGTTAATAAATGAAAAGTGTTAGGAATGATGGGAAACATTCTGAACTTTCCTAACCAGATATAAAAATAATGTGATGTACGATAGCGGAAGCATTTAGTAACATTTTCTAAATTGAAACTGTTGTTTTGTCATTTATACTTACAGAGTTAGAAAGATTACATACTTTCTATACTTTAAAGATGATCATTAAATTTTTTTAAACTTTTGTTTTCAATGTACGGGTCAGTTTCCCCTGAATTGCTTGCTGTTATTGGGAGGAGTTTAGTCTCTAGTTCTTCTCAATTTTTAAATTTTCTCAAATGTAGATTAGTAATTTTACTTAAGTGTGGTATGTGTCTTCTGAGAGATACCCAGGAAAGTGATATGGGCTTTGTTAGTAACCTTTGATGTAGGCCCCCAGACAGTGCTGAGAACAGAACTCCCAGGGAGACAATTCATTATCCAAAAAAATGGAGAGGGGTTGGGAATGGAAGAAGATTACATCATAACTTTCCATGAAAACCTGGTTATTTTTAAGGTGCATTGAGACTTTTGGTGGAAATAATTTTTAAAATGTTCTATAGATCGTAAATTTAAAAGAGAGAGAAAAAAAAAAAAATGTGTGCCTAAACTTCAGAAAGCAAACATGAATCCAGTTTTTGAAGATGGAAAATTTTATTGTCATTTTTTGTGTTGAAGATTTTTTTTATGTCAATAATCATAAAATATGAATCTTAGTTTTGCTATTATATAGATTAGGGAAAAGGAGCTAAAAATGTTTTTATTGCCTAAAATAATTTTAAGTTGATACTGCTGAGATTGAGACCCAAACTTGGGTTTTCCAGATTCCATGTTCTTCATGCTAAGCCATGCTACTCTAAATTGAATAGGGAAGAAATGCTAAAGTTTCATGCAGTTGGCTCTTTCTGTTTCTGGAACGTTCCAGCCTTTTTCTTGTGCCTGGAACCCATTCTTTGGCCTATCACATTACTGACTGTTTTCATTCATCAGGTCTTGGTTCTAATTAATAACAGTCCCCAGAGAGGACTGTTATAACCATTATATGAAAAACACCTTCCAAGTTGCATCATCCTATTTATTTGCTTTATAATCCTCTTAGCTTCTTCTGTAAACATTTTATTTACATGTCTCCCCCACTATACACACTGTATAAGAACAAGAACCTGTTAACTTACCTTTTGTTTCCCCAAGTTTTATTTCATAGAATAGTTTCGCTGCTATTATGAGCCCCTGAGTGGCTTCTGACTCATAGTAATGTTGTATAGGGTTTCCAAGGAAGTGACTGATGTGTTTGAACTGCCAGCATTGTGATTCAGACCGACCTTTCAGTCCAGTGCTTATGCTGTAGTGCCACACAAGGACTCACATAGAATAGTACTTAGCTGGTATCCTAATATTCAGTATCTGTTGGTTCAGTTAATGAGTATAACTTTTTATATATATTTGGATTCCCTTTAAGTATGTTACATAAACAAGTACTTTTCCTCAAAAATACTTGAAATCAGTCACTAAAACTATATTTTAGTTTTACTTTTGAGTTGGGAATGCAGTATTTTGTTCCATTTTATAGTGTGGCACTGTAGCATCAGCACTGCACTGTGAACACCAAAGTTTGTAGTTCAGATCTACCAGCTGCTCCTCGGAAACCCTATACAATAGGGTTGTTATGAGTCAAAACCGACTTGATGACATGTAGCAACAACATGAAATCATGAGTGGAGAGTGAGGGCAACTAAGTGACACCTAAAAAATATCTTGGAGAAGTTGTGTGCTCAATTAAAACATTTCTCTTCACCCAAATACAACACTGTGTTATCTTCTCTTGATGCTGTTGGTTAATGCGCTGGACTGCAACGTCAGTGTAAACCACAAGACAGGCGGTTCAAGCTCACCAGCTGTTCCTAATGAACCCTATGCAGGGTCGCTCTGGTCAGAACTGACTCAGTGGCACTTAACAACAACATATTCTATTTTATATCCTATTTTGCATTCACTGCTTTTTGGGGGGTAGGGTGGTGTGGTGGTCTGCTCTATAATGTTGCCTCCATGTGTGCAGGAATTCTGTCTTTAGGTAGCTCCTTGCAAATAGTATGTTGTTGGTATTTACTTACTAGAAAGACGTGTTTGCATGTGTCATTGGGATAGTTAAGGAGCTCTGGTAATGTAGTGATTAGGAATCGGGCTGCTAACCTCAAGAGCGGCTCAAGAAACTACCAGTTTTGCAGGAGAAAGATTTGCAACCTTGGAAACCTTGTGCAGGGTCACTATGAGTCAGAACCGACTCCACGGTACTTAACAACAACATAGGGATATTTGACCAAATCAGGTGGTTTAATTAATCCCAGTGTGAAGAACTGAAGGATGCATGGTGTATTTTACTAATACACAGAAAATGTAGCTAGTGAGTTTAGAGAACTTGTCTCTAAACAAAGAGAGGTCCTGTGGCCTGTGTTCACATTTTTTTATCTTTAGCCTAAGCAGTTTAAAGCTTACCAGCTGCTCCTGGGAAACCCTACACAGGGTCATTTTGGGTCAGAACCGACTCTATGGCACTTAACTACAACAAGAGTTTAGATATAGCCTAGAGACTGGATAGATGAGTTAGTATTTGGAAAGGTCATTATGGGTACAGTCAAATAAAAGGGTTGTGAAGGGAAACAAAGAGCTAAAGGATATGCAGGGCTATTTAAATGGATGCTAAGTGAGCAGTACAATCCAAGACTGTGAAGTGTATTATCTTGCTAAAACTAGAGATAGAGAAATGGGATTGGATTAGAGAGATAGTTAAAATGTTAAAATCATCTAGATTTGGAAATGGGTTAGACATAGTAGTAGCAAAGATGACTCTTGAATTTGTAGCTTGTGCAACTTAGATATATATGTACGGTGATCTGGTTGACCGAGGTGGAAGAGGACCAATTGTTAAGGTTTTGCAAAAATGGCTCCAACCTTCCCTCCCACAGTACTTCATTCCTGGCTCTCTCTTCTTTGATGGTAGTGAGAAGCCCCCCTACCTGCTTCTGAGATGGTTCATTTATTCAGAAATCCTGGTTTTTACAATCACAGTTAACCTCGTTAATCACTCAGATGAATCATACAGTCCTGTCAGTATCTTCTCCCACATTTCTTACCCAGTTCCATTAGGACAAAAATGTTGTTTTGTGGGAGTTTACAAAGATCATGGTTAGAAAAGACAGTAAACAATTCATTGCACTGCAGGTATAATTGCATTTTTTTTTCTCTTTTCCCAGGTGCCTATATTTTTATTTTTATTTCAAAGACTGGCAGAAACAGAAAAATCATACTCTTGAGTGATCAGAGTTCTTTGATTCAAAAAATGGCAACAATGTTTCTTTAAACAATGTTTTTTTTTTTTTAAAGTTTGGAAGACCCTTTACTACTAATGTAGACTTTGATCTTACTGTTTATTTCTTAAAAACAAAACAAAACAAAACAAAAAAAACACACACACACAAAAACCCACTTAATACTGACTGCCTTTGTTACCAGTATTGGATCACCATATCTCATGACTGTCAGCATTGGAAAATGTACATGAGTAAACATATAAAAACACCATAATAGGAAAATACAAACATGTGGATATAGTTGGAATACTTCAAGTAGACTATTTAAAATGTAAGATAACAAAGTGAAATTTTTTTTTTTTTTGCTAGAAACAGTGAGGAAGATGTTAGTCAAATTGATGATCAGAAACAATAATTTACTAAACATTTATAAAATACTAAAAGCATAATTTGTGACTTAAAATAGACATTGAGATGCATGCTTTCTGCTTATTTAGATAGACGTGGTAACCTTTTTTATAGTAGATTTGAAGTGAGTTCTCATGGAGTTGTTTTATTTTCAATCCCTTTGTTTTAATTTATCAAATGTTCAGATGTCTGTATGACAATTTGTTACCCATTTTGTATACATCAGCAATGGTTGAGACTACATATCTTGAAAAATAGTTGTTGTTAAGTATCGTTGAATTGATTCCGACACACAGTGACCCTGTATACGGTTTTCAAGCCTGTAAGTCTTTGTGGAAGCAGAAAGCCTCATCGAACTGGTGGGCACAAACCACCTACATTGCTGTTAGCCGTCCAGTACTTACCCTACAGTGCTACAGCTCACCCTTGAAAACTTTAGTGAGCTATATATACCATACCAAAATTGAACATGTATGAATGCACAGTTTCCTTTATGAAACAACAAAAGATTAATAATTTCATAGAACTTTCATAATTAGTATTACTAAAGACTTGACTTTATGCCAGCAGATTCATATTGGTGTGTGCATGTAAATATAAAACTTTATACATATTCATCATTCATGAGCTTTTATAAAATTAGAGGAGAATGTGGTTAATTTCTTACAAATATATTTTTTGATATGCTAACATTAGTTGAAACTGAAGATTTGTGCAAAAATTATCATTGGCTTGTGGAATGATAGTTTACAAAGTAACATATAAAATTAGAAGGACCAATTTTATAAAACGAAAGTACAAATGGGGACTTTTTTCTTAGCTTTGAATAAGACCATTGAATAATACCAAAAAAACCCCCACACACCCCAAAACCATTTGCTGTTGAGTTGATCCCAATTTATAGCAACCCTATCAGACAGTATAATAAAACTCTGTTAAGGTTTCCAAGTCTATAAATCTTTATGCCACATTTTTCTTTGTGGTGTGTTTGATGAGGTCAAACTGCTTGACCTTTCAGTTAGCAGCCAAGCGCTTAACTAATGTGCTACCAGGATTCCTTAGTTTTAAATAATATAGTCACATGTTTGGGATAGAACACATAATGATAATCTAAGTTTGATATAATTGGAAATGAGGGGCTCTGAAGTTATTTTCACAATCTAGGGATAATAAACTGCATTTTAAATTGTCAGAACAAATTGTAATGAAAACATTTTTGTTTTCATTGGCAAAAAAAATTATGAAATCATGAATATTTTAGTTTTTAATTTATGGTGATATTATTAAAATGTAAATTGACTCACTTGTCATTGTTGTCAAGTACTGTAGAAGAGTTCTGATTCTTAGTGATCCTGTTTAGGATTTCTGAGGAGCAGCTGGTGGGTTTGAACCACAGAGTTTGTAATTAGCACTCAATGCTTATCTGTAGTGCCTCACCAGAACTCCAAAATTTGGTTCTACTTTATTAATTTGTATCAACTAGAAATACACTTAAATTTGTTGGCCTTCCAATTTTCTACTCATGAAAATTTTAATGTTTATATTGATATTACTTGTATTAAATTTTTGCTTTTAGCTTTATACCCTTTAACCTATTTAAAGCTATAGTAAATAGTAATATACCCTTTCTGTTTGGTAAATATTGAAATCTCTAAGGAAAAATGCAAGGCCTCAGTTCTGAGTAAAAACTTAAATTAGGCCACAGCCTGCTGATTTCTTAAGTTTTCATGCATTTAGAAAAAGCTTTCTTAGAATTGTAACATTTTTCTGAACAAATTCAAGTAGTAGAGCCCCTTTCCCACAAGAAAAGATTCTTAATTTAAAAAACAAAACAAAACATGGGCTTTAAATAGTCCTTATTTTTTATTTGAATACATTTATAATATTGATCATTCTTACATGCTTGTAACCTTTTTATATTGCTATATTCTTATCATCCATGGCAATTAATCAATTCCATTTCATGGTGACTCTCTAGGGCAGAGTAGAACAGCTTCATAGGTTTTCCAAGACTTTATGGAAGCATACTGCCACATCTTTCTCCCACAAACGGTTGGTGGGTTTGAATCACCAACATTTTGGTTCGTAACTGACTGATTAAACACCATACCACCAGAGATAATTATATTCTTATTTTAAAAAGCCAACACGGTTACCTTCAAGTTGGTTTCAACTCAGAGCAACCCTATATAGGGATTCCGAGGCTGTAAATCTATATTAGCCTCATATTTCTCGTGGAGCAGCTGATGGGTTTGAACTGCTGAGCTTGAGGTTAGTTTGTTGTTAAGTGACATCTAGTCAGTTCTGAGTCTTAGTGACGTTGTGTAGAGTTTCTGAGGAACAACCCTATAGCTCCACCAGGGCTCTCCTTAATTCATATTTTATCAAATATTAGTGCTTTTTCACATTTCTGTATTAGTCTGATTTTTGTAGTACTCCTATGTTATACTATGTAGTAGCAACCATATGTGCCTCGGCATTATTTTAATTACCTTGTACCTTTTTTGGGGGAAGTTCAGTGGCTCCATATGATAAGCACTGGGCTGAGAACCACAAGTCAGTGGTTTGAGCCCACCAACCCCTCTGCAGGAGAAGGATGAGGCTTTCTGTTCCCATGAAGCTTTCAAGCCTTGGAAATTCTATACAGGGTTGCCAAGAGTCAGAACCAAGTTGATGACACATAGCAACAACAACAAACCTTTAATAGCGCGCAGAGTTGGCAATTGAAGCCCACCTGCCACTCCTACGGAGAAAGATGATGCTTGAGGCTTTCTACTACTGCAGAGATTTACATCTTCAGAAACCTTATGAAGGGTCACTCTATGAGTTAAAATCAATTCATCCACAGCTAACAACATAACCTATTATTCTGGAAAGTCTTTGTCCACAGATAATACTTGGTTTTGTTGTTAAGTGCCTTCAAGTTGGTTCTGACCCATAGCGACTCTGTATAGGGTTTCTGAAGAGCAACTGGTGAGCTTGAACCACCAGTCTTGTGGCTCAAATTGATTTTGCATTCCAGCGTATTAACCCATAGGATATGTGTAGATGTTTCGTTGGATACCTTAGGAGCAGAACATGACCATTATAATAATCATGACTTTTTTTTTTTTTTTTACCATGTTGGGGTGTTATTTTAGTGTTTACCAGTATGAAAGATTTCTGAGAATTCTATTGTTTGTGCAAAAATATGTACATAAAGCAAATAAGAATATCAGAAACATAATTCCTTACTAGATGATTTTGCTAGCTTGTATCTTATGATACTTGTGTTAAGTTTAAATAATGTTCAACCAAAGAATGAAAATTAGTAAATTTATGGTATTAAATCAGTGTATAGAATGTAGATTAAAATGAGAACAAACTAAATACTATTTACTCTTATTATTTCATATTATAGAGAAAATGATGACGTTACAGTGCAAGTTTATTTTTAATTCAGGTTCTTGGCTGAAATGTAAAGACATTTTAAGCCACCTACCTATTTCAAAGATGGTATAGATAGACAATCCACTGTTAACATGTTGTAAGGAAAATGGAGGGATGTAAATGAGTTCTGGTGATTTGCTTGCTTTTGAATATAAAGGAAATAGAAAAATAATTCTGTCATGTAATCATAAGAGTGAACTACTAGAGTGTTCAAGTCTTTGTAAAAAAGTGAATCCTGTCAAAGGATTACCATTAGCTGCTTTTTATTATTTTATAATGTGAATACTTGTTAGCACTTGATAATTAAAAAAAACAGTTATAGTCATTCTTTAAATGTGGTATTTTACAAATTGGCATTGGCAGTAAGAAGGTTATTCTTATTGAAATGTAGAAAACCATATTTTACTTGAAGATCATAAGTACATAGGTTAGAGTTTATACACAAGAATAAGAAACCCAATGGAGTAGCCTTTCCAAGGTATACAAAAATAACAGAGATAAAGTAAAAACAGTTTGGGAATTGAAATGACTGTCATATGAGACAAACACTGAAGAAACTTACCAGGTATATTTTTTGATGACATAATGCTTAGAGATGTTTTGAAAGTAGAGATGGTATAGTTGTTTTTAAGTGCTGTCTACCCCCTATACAGGGTCGCTACGGGTTGGGATCAACTAGAAAGCTCTTACAGCGTGGTGACTTTGAATCGCGGGCCTTGTGATTCAAACCGACCTTGCAGTCAAGTGCATATTCTACAGCACCACACCAGACTGATGTGTTTGAACTGCCACCTTTGTGCTTAGTAATACAGTGCTTATCATACAGTGCCATACCTAGACTCCTCTATGAACATTATTATCATATTATTGCAGTTATAATGGCTTTGTTCTTAGCTTTTTAATTGTCCAATGTAGAAATGTCTAATTCTTACCAGCAAGCACATCTAGAGCATTAGTGTTTGCTGAAAATAATTTGTTTTATGAAGCATAAATAAAATACTAAGTTTTCAAATCAGCTCATATTATTTCTGATGGTTGTATAGCAAGATGGAAAAAAAGTCCACTGCTCTCAAATTTTAGATGTAGGTCACCAAGTAGAATAGTGAGAAAATGCATTTGTGAAATAAAACAATTTAGAAGTATTTAAGTGTTAGCTCCATATTTCTATGTAGTTTCATCCTGAGAATTTGTAAAGAATTTCCTAGATCTTTTCCCACTCACAAACCTTCAAAACCACATTATGATTCATTTTGAATGAGTGGCTGCTCTAACATGCCTTGGGTCCTCACACTTTGCCATGTTAATGAAAACTTGCTATTCCACTCTTTCTGCATACCTCCATTTGGAAAGAACTTAATTGAGTGAGATTGTCATAAGGTAACTTTAAACCTTTCTGAAGATCATAGGTCAAGCTGAAAATTAAAGGTGATCCTTACTTTATAGTGTCAACTAACTATACCTTTTAAGAGCATTGGTGAAATATTGATCAAACATTTTAATAATAAGTTTCAGCCTAGATTAATTTATGTGTTGCACAAAATTCATTAAATGTAACAATAAACATAGAAGGAAATTATGAAATATTTGATCCTGAATGTCCTTAGTTTTTTCCCCCCTTAATGAAATTATCCACAAATTAGTTTTATTGAAATTTAAAACCAATATAAAGTTTCAGATTATATTCTCAAAATTTCCAAAAGGTTTTCTCCAGCTTCTCTTTTCCAGATCTAAATTCTCTCCTTGTAAAATAGCAGAGGAGCAACATCTTAGAAGTTTTTTTTATGATTGCTTCTTAACATTACTTTGTGAGTAAGCCTGCCTTTCATGCAACCTACATTTTGAATGTAAAGGAAAGAGGGTTTATGGAAAAGTGATTTGCCTTTGAGATGGAGTTTTAGGGTTTTGAAATTAGTTTTAAAGGGAATTTTTGTTTTTTTTTTTTTTAGTCTTGATTTGCCTGTGCTACAAAAACTATAGCTGGGTTGCATGGGTCTTACTTAAATGCTTAATTCAATAGAATAGGCTGCACACCCTTTCTCCCCAAAACCCCTGTAGCAAGTGACCTTGTCAAACAAAAGTGTGGAATAATGGGAGGCAGCCCAGGGATGAGGCTCATTTACAAGCAGCTGTTTGCTACTGTCAGAACAAAGGCAAATCAGAGTTGCATTAAAGCGATATGACAGGCAAAGTGAACAACTGCCGGCCCACTTCCCTAAGAATACTTACCTTCTGGTGTTTGGTTGAGAACTGACTTGCTAGAGAAGTTATTCATAAGGGTATGAGTGAAAATGAGTAAGAAAATAAAAAAAAAATCATTTCTGTCATTAAAAAATAACGTGGGATTATGAAGTAAAATTTTACTAAAACACCTTTTTAGTGGTGTTGAGTGACAGGAGAATTATGAATATGTTATCTTCCATCAGACTTTTCATTGCAGTGTTCATCGGTATGTAGGATGTGAACCATGTTGTATCACAATCTAATATTGGTTTCATGTTGTGACTAGGTTCTTGATGTACTTTTATAAATTTGGAACAGTTAAATCTTACTCTTTAAGAAACAGTAGTTGAGTGCAGTACACTTCTTAAGTGTCCACAATGGAACATATTTATCATTTATTTATTTGTGTTATTGCTGATTGTAGAGAACATCATGGGGCTTATTTGTGTAACTTACATGCTATTGAAATGGAAAGCATCTGTGTTTGGCCTTTGCAGTTTTTAATATTGTTTTTTAAATGTTCCAGAGAGCTACAATTTCTTCTCCTCTGCCTCCCTAATGCACAGTTTATAATGTATCTTTCATTAGAACTTTCCCCCATAAATCAATTATGCATTTTCTGTAGTCGGTTAGCTCTTTAAGGTATATAAAGGAGAAGACTATATCAAATTGCTTGAGGAATAAATCTTTATTCATTTGAGTAGATATTTAAACCTTCAGAATTGTATTTTTGTTCCATTCAATGATCATTTAGGTACTTGTAAAACAAAGTATATTTAAGCTAATTTTTAAATAATTGCACAAAAATCACACCTCGCAACGTTCCTTAGGATAGAGGCACATTTACAATTTTTTTTTTGAAGTGCTGGCGCATAAGTGGACTACTGGTTGGTTTTATTACAAATCTTTGCATGTAATAAAACTTAAAATATTTTTTTTAAAGTAGATACTTGCCATTGATACCTTTTATATTATTTCTCTCATACCTATGTATACATTGTTTTATGAGATTATATTTAAGAATCTCACCATTTTCATAGTTTTAAATCTGTTACCTTTATTTATATGTATTTACTTTCCTTTAAATCTTTACTAATAAAGAAGATGGATAGTAATCTTTTTACACTCATCCAAATTTACTATAATTTTTTTTCATTGATTTTTATTTGACTGTTTCAGACTTCTGGAATTTGCACTTTACTGAACTTTTCCTGTAAAGGAGAGTGACCTGCGTATCAATCAGTGGTTGTTTAGCTTAAGTGACTGAATTCATATTCTTTAGTTTAGAAAAGTCTGTATAGATAATCCAATCAAACTGCCTCCATTTTAGATTTGAGGAATCAGATTCAGAGTAGTTTATAACTTGGTTTGTTCAACATAACATTAAGTTAGGGGATAACTAAAACCCTCAAATAGTTACACTTTTTTTTTTTACTGTAGCTGTGATTATGATGCTATTGATAGAAGAAGCTCAGCTAGAAAACCTTTCAGCCATAGTTTCTACTCTTATGACTAGGGCAATAGGTAATTTGAAAGTAGAACACTTTTCTGAATCAGCACAATGGATGCTCTTCTGAACCACTTTTCATCAACCTCTCATCCTACAATTTCACTGCCTCCCCAGCCACTCTTTTATTCTTTTTTTATAGCTTTGTTTTTTAGAGAGAGACAGAGTGGTGGTGGAGTGACACATTTGTTTGTTAATGACAGATATTCTTACTGTAAGATAATATAAAGTAGACTATTACTCGGGACTGGCTTATCAAACTCCAAAATGTTTGTCTTCATATCTGTGCATCAGAATTTCTTGGTGCAATCAACAGGACAAAGGTGGCCGCATAGTGCTTAAGAGCAACCTCTGGAGCCACACTGGTTGAGTGTGAATCACAGCCCTGGCTGTTTGCGACCTTGTGCCACTATTTCAACTGTGCCTTGTTTGATGTATATTTAAAATGAGGGAGTAAGAAATTAAAAGTCAATTTTTCTAAGCTTCAGAAGAGTGCAGATATGCAGTAGGATGTTACTAAAGGGTAAACAAGAGGAGTCTAATAAATTGTTATAATGTGTGTAGTTGGAGTTCTTCATATACTTTTGGAATAAATAACACATAGTTCTGGTCTAACCTAGCTTACATCTCAATTATTTTCAAGCCACATTTTATCAAAACTATTCTAGATTGTGGAATTCTTGCTTTTATATTAAGACCCTCACTTTTTAAAAACGACAACAAATAGGCTCACACATATTTGATTTCTTTTAGAAGGTGGTTGTTAGAGGTGGATCTTAAAATAATTTTGCGACTACATTGGGATGTGGATGTTACGCCCTTAGAAACCATTGAGAGTAATTTATGTGATGGTGTGGCACTGTGGGTTAATAGGCTGTACTACAAAGTCAGTTTGAAACTCAAGATCTGCAGTTCAAGCTCACCAGCCACTCCTCAAAAACCTTATGCAGGGTCACTGTGGGTCGGAACCAACTCTACGGAACTTAACGACAGTAGCCACATGGTAGTCAGATGTTCTGGTAAGTTCTAACACTATAGGATAAGCACTGGACTGCTAAGCACAAGGATGTCAGTTCAGTCACCAGCTGCTCTTTGGAAACCCTGTTGTTATTAAGTACCATAGAGTTGGTTCCAACTCATAACGACCCTGTACAGAGTTTCCGAGGTTGTAAATCTTTATGGGAGCAGAACGCCTCATCTTTCTCCCATGGAACTGCTGGTAGTTTCGAACTGCTGACCTTGTGGTTCACAGCCTGACTTGTAACCACTACACTAAACTCTGTACATGGTCACTATTAGTCAGAACCAACTCTATGGCACTTACCAATAACAACAGTCAGTTGTTAGGTGTAACAAAGGCAGTTCAATCTTTTGTGAAAGAAAGAAAAATCTCTGTAAATCATTTTTAGAGATTTATTTGAAATTTAAAAAATCTTTTGTAAATCATGTTTGTTGTTAAGTGCCATCGAGTCGGTTCCGATCCATAACAACCCTGTATAGGGTTCTCGAGGTGAGCTTGAACCGCCGACCTAGCGGTTCAAACCAACTTTGCAGTAGAGCGGTTGTGTGCCTTCGAGTTGGTTCCATGTCATAGCTACCCTGTATATATAGGGTTTACTAGCGGCAGTTGGTAAGGAGCTCTTATAGCGTAGTGGTTATGAATTGGGCTGCGAACTGCAGGGTTAGTAGTTCGAAACCACAAGCTGTTCTGTGGGAGAAAGATGAGGCTTTCTGCTCCCGTAAAGATTTGCAGCCTCGGAAAGATTTGCAGGGTCGTGATGAGTCGGTTCCAACTCCACGGCACAACCAACCAAACCAAGAGCTGTTGGTGGGTTTGAACTGCTGACCTTGCAGTTACCAGTCTGTGCTTATTCTACAGTGCCACACCAGATCAGGTAGTACACCAGATCAAGTAGTTTAATGAAAAAGTCTTGGGGAGTGGGTTGGCTCCATAGCATAAGCATTGGATAATGAATGCTAAAAGCTGCAAATTGGAAGGTAGATGGTTTGAACCCATGAGTCACAGAGAAAAAAATAAGACCTGGCAAATTGCTCCTGTAAAAATTACTCCTTAGGAAGCTCTATGGGGCAGTTCTGCCCTGTCCTATATGGTCTCTGTGATTTAAAGTTAACTCGGTTAACTCGAGGGCATACATTAAACTAACATGTTGGAATGTCTCTTCAGGTACACAGTTTATATTTTCCATAAGACACACATTGCAAATACATAGACTGTAACATACATTTGTTATTTATTGATTGTATGTATGTTTTTTTAAAATAATAATTTGTTAATAAAGGTTTCTTACCCAAATCATTAAAAACTGATAATACCCATTTTAGAAAAAATATTTCGAAACACATAGAAAATTTATGAAATTTTAAGTAATTTGGTTTATGGCTTCTGAGCTAGAATATGCTCCCAGTATAAATTTGGATGATTTATATTGGGAGCATATTCTATCTGTGAAGCATCTTAGAAAATTTGTAATAAAATCTCTGGTAATGTAGTGGATTATGAGCATGGCTGCTAATTGCAAGGTCAGCAGTTCTAATCTACCAGCTGCTCCATGGAAGAAAGATGAGGCTTTCTGATTCTGTAAAGATTTATAGCTGTGGAAACTCTACAGGGTCGCTATGACTCGGAACCGACTACCATAATCATATAGTTCATAATCCCATTATTAAATGGGTTATTTCTTTTGTTATAAAGGTTCATATCATATTTATGGTAGCATTTTAGTTCTACTGGACTCTAGTAGAATTAGTTCATATTCTAAGTTAAAAAAAATCTATAGCATGAATGAATATTGAAGAAATGTATTAGGTATTTGTACAAATACATATTGAAGAAATCATAGAAGAAATTATATGAAGCTTGATTTTCAGTTAATTGATTTGTTAATGATTAAAAAAAAAACTTTATTGTGGTTTGGGTGAAAGATTGCAGAGCAAAATAGTTTTCCATTAAAAAATGTGTAGACATTTTTTCATGGCATCAGTTGCAGTTCCCACTATGCACCAGCATTCTTCCCACTTCCTCACTGTGCTCCCCATTATCATTTCGGCCTTTCCAGCACTTTTGCCTGACTCTGAACTTCAGTTTTGGGCAAATGCTGCTCTTCTTTGATAACCTATTTCTTGCCTTAGTATAAAACATAGATCTTAGAAGAGTCATTTATGCTATTAATTTAAATTGTGCATGTGGAAATTAATTTAAATTGTGCATGTGAAAATTATTCTACTGTAGTTTGCCATTGATTAATTAGTGAGAATGGTTTTTTACATAGCACTGAATTAGTGTCTCAGTTTAATTTTTTTTCTGAATTTCTTTCTAAAAGCCAGAGTTCTTCTTAAAGTAAAGGAGGGCATTTATTCATGAATTTGCCTGAATATTATCAACACATTCATAGGTGGTCACTTTTCAACTTGTTTATCTTCAGAAAAATGAAATTAAAATGTTACGCTGCCAGAGAGATATGGTAATGTTAGAAGGTGGTTCTTGTTATGAATTTTATATTTATAAAATAGCTTAATGTCACTTAAAAGGTTAAAATTAGAGTAATGGCATCTTGGGAAATAAATACGTTTAGTTTTATATAGTTTATAGTCTTATTATTGAATTAGAGTAACAATACATTTCTTTTATTAAGAAGATACCTGTGTTATAATAGTAGAATTTGGGTTCTTCTGAAATGTAACAAAATTAGGTCATATTCTAAGTTAGCAGTTGTTCAATATATATGTATAGAAAAAACACACACATGCATATTCTGAAACCTAGGTACTTCTATACCCCTTTCCTCAAAAGCATAGTTGAGTATCTGTCAAGAAATTCATTAGCTAAACATGAAATTGAACCAGCTATGAAAATACCTTGTGCTCTTCCTCCTTTTGTAAACCTCTTCTCCACTCTCAGGAATGATTGGAAAAACAACAACTGTGAAACGTATTAAAGATTAGTTATGAATTATTGAATTATTTCTACTTGTAGGATCAGACTGAAAGTAGTATTTTTCTATTAGAAATGTGACATATCGATTAGTAATTTGGAGTCAGTTTGGTTGGGAAATGTTTGGAGAAAACCTAACTATTGTTAAAACACAGTCATTATTGGACAAATGCAGGGAAAATAAAAGAATACTTACAAGTAAATGTGTAAAGAAAGGAGAATCATTACAGTTGAAAGTAAATAACTGATTTGACCTGTCTCTGCCACTAAATTGCTGTCTGTCCTTAGGCTGTCACTTTCATCTGGGCTATGTTATCATTTCCTCATGTAGAACATTTCCTCATCTGTAGTAGACACATTTTAGCTTTGTAACTGTTTGATTGGTGATTGATTGCTTAACTCAGGGGAAAAAATGTTTTAAATGCATTTTCCCCAGACAAGCTGGGTATATGATAGGGCTTCAGAACATTTGTGGGAAAATGGAATTAGAAGATAATGGAGTTTTTCAGTGAACTTTTTGAAGCCCCCTCATATTTATAATAAAATGGCAAGGAGATTGTATAGCCCCTAGTCTTTATAATTGTGGTGAAAAAAAAAAAAAATATGTTCTATAAACTAACATATAGTAATATCTGTTGTTTTTTTTTTCCAGTTTCTCTAATTGTTAGCATTATAAAAAAAGAAAGTCTTTTAAGTGTTCTGCGAATTCATTTGTCATCTGGACAAGAAAAATAATAAAATTTCCAGTTATCATATAGTGTTTTCTTATTTTCAGAATGATTCTGTGAATATCCTTATCTGTACTTTTGAATGCTTTCTAGTATATTAACTTGCCTTAGAAACATCTCTTATCAACTATCCTAAATAGTTGAACTTCCCCTTGCTTTCTAAGAATAAAGGACCAAAAGCATCCTTCTCTGATTAATACAGAAATGGAAGATTAAGTCGTCAGTCTCATTTTTTCCCTAAACACAGAGTCTTTTGTAGAAAGTTAATACAAATAAATAATCTTTGTCCTACCCCCTCAAACCCTGATGTAAGTGCCACCACTGCATGGTAGCCTATTGCAGTTTTTATTATTTAGGTTGTAGTACTCTCCACCCCTTTCATCCTTTAATGATGGGAAATACCAGTATTAACTTGTTTGTACATTGTAGGGGGAAGTAACTTTATACGCTGAAATGGATTGTTACGGATGTAAATTTACAATAGTCAGTGATTGAGCTAATTTTTAATTTTTATAAAGCATCAATTCTTCAGTGATGGAACTAATTTTTAATTTTTATTTTTATAAAGCATTAATTCTTCATTTACATCAACATTAGTTTCATGTTAATTTTTAAGTTTTTCTGTCAAATTACTTTTATTATTTTCAAAAACATGAGTTTGTCTCAACTCACAGCAACCTTATGTAGGGCTTCCAAGGAGGAAAGTTTGAACTGCTGACCTTATAGTTCGCAGTCCAGTGCTTATCCTGTAGCACCACAATAACCTTAAAAGAACAAAACAAAACAAAACAAAAAAACGTTAAGATTACTTTAATTCCTGGTAGTTTTCCTTTTGCTTTTCCTTCAAGGTTAAACAGCTCTAAACTCTTTCATATCTCCTATAACACCAGTTGTCATTAATTTTACTTTACTCATGATTCCTAAATTGAATACAAGCAGTCCCCAGGTTTTGAAAATTAGACTTATAGATAAGGCCTCTGTGCCTTGTAATGTTATGTAAATTTGCCCTCGCTTGAAATGATTGAACCAACATCAAATCAAAACAAATTCAGCCACTTTTACTTGCTGCATGTACAGCTTTTCAATCATTAAAAAGACTTTGTACCTTTTCTTGCATAAAAAAGAGACTAAATAAAAACTGTATTCAACTCACCTATAAATTCCACTCATAGACTTAAGGACTTTCATTTGTCTGTATGGATTTAAGCAATGACTTGTAGTTAGGTGCTGGACTACTACTAACTGAAAGAGGTACCATGGAAGTAAGTAAGTAAGGTGGCTGGCAATCTGCTTCTGAAGGTCACAGCCTTAAAAACCCTGTAGTTGTTGTTAGTTGTTGTTGAAGTGGGCACTTCAGCCATGCACAAAAGAACAACACACTGCCCGGTCTAGCACCACCTTCAAAATTATTATGTTTGAGCCCATTATTGTTACTCATGTATCAATCCATCTTGATGGGGGAATTTCCTCTTTTTCATTGACCCTCCATTTTACCAAGCATGATTGATTACCTTTTTCAAGGAGCTCTGATAGTGTAGTGGTTACGAGTTGGGCTGCTAACCTCAAGATTAGCAGTTCGAAACTACCAGCTGTTCCACGGGAGAAAGATGAGGCTTTCTTTTCCCATAAAGATTTACAGTCTCAGAAACCCTGTACAGGGCTGCTATGAGTCAGAACCAACTCCACGGCACATCACCACCACCACCACCAGTCCCTTCTAACAACATATCCAAAGAACGAGAGACAGAACCTCACCATCATAGCTTCTAAAGAGCATTCTTGCTGTATTGGTTTCAAGACTGATGTATTTGTTCTTCAGGCAGTCCATGGTACTTTCTTCTTCAACACCATAATTCAAATGCATCAAATTTTCTATGGTCTTTGTTATGCATTATCCAACTTTCACATATCAATTAGTAATACGAGGCAATAGAAAGTATCATGACTTGGGTCAGGTGTAGTTTAGTCCTAAAACTGACATCTTTGCTTTTTGTCTACTTCAAAAGAGGTCTTTTGCAGCAGATATGCCTAATGCAAATGCCTTTTGATTTCTTGACCGCTGCTTTGACGAGCATTGTTTATGTATTCAAGTAAAATCAAGTCTTATACAATTTTAAGTCGTTTCTCCATTTATCATAATGTTATTTATTGTCCAGTTGTGAGGATTTTTGTTTTCATTATATTAAGGTGCAATCCATAGTGAAGGCTGTAGTCTTTGATTTTCATCAGTAAGTATTTTAAGTACTCTTTGCTTTTAACAAGCAAGGTTGTATCATCTTTCTCCAATCCTGATTCCATGTTGTTAATATAATCCATCTTCTTGGATTATTTGCCCAATATACAGATTGATTAAGTATGGTGAATGAATATAATCCAGGCGCACACCTTTCCTGATTTTAAGCCATTCAGTAGCCCCTTGTTTGTTCAAATGACTGCCTTTTGTTCATGTGCTGGTTTCTCAGGAGCACTGTGTTCTGGAGTATCAGTTCTTTGCAGTATTATTCATATTTTGTTAGAATTCACACAGTCAAGTGCCTTTGCATAGTCAATAAAGCACAAATAAACATCTTTCCAGTATTCTTTGTTTTTAGCCATTTCCATTTGACTTCAGCAATGGTATCTCTGATTTCATGTCCTCTTCTAGTTTGGATTTTTGGCAGTTCCTAGCTAATACTGCTGCAGTATTTTTTTTAGTTAGTCATCTGAGGAAAAGTGAAACATAGAGAAGTGATAATTGATCACGTAGTGCTCAGACTGTGTTGTTGTTGTGAAGTACCTCCAAGTTGATTCTGACTCACAGTGACCCCTGTCTGTATAGGATTTCCACAAACTAGCAATGGAAAAATTAGTTATGCACCCACAGTTCAAGTTGGTGCTAAATAAGCATAGGTGGTTTATTTGTTTCATCCTCTAATCTTAATGGTTTGCAAACTTTATTGCTCTAATATAAAGACTGTTTTCTAGCAGATGTAATAAAGGGTCTTGTTTAAGCCAAATGTATTACCAATAATTAAAATGTCCAGTGTAAATTTCTAGACTCTTTTGGTATTAACTATAAAATTTTTTCTGTAACTTTTTTGTAAAACTTGTCCAAATCACCAGAGCTATTTATATAATGACATAATGAATTTGAAGGCTGTTTGAAAATTTAGAAATATGATATATAAGTTAGCAGTATGGTAAGAAGATAATCTGAGGGAGGATGTGAATGCTTTTGGTATCCATGGCATCTTTCAAACTAAAAAATATGCCGTGTTCTTGTTCTTCATAGGATGATCAACCAGCCCTTCTCCACTATTTCTGTTAGACAGTTAAACCCTAACACACTCATTGTATGTAATGAATCGATTTTTCGCCAGTGTAACTGGAATAGCAACATTGGGAAAATGGGCCCATACATTTTGTGTGGGACTTTATTCCCTTGTGAATGCTAGTTGCAGAAAGTTGAAAACACGTTTTAATTTTCTTTTAAATGAAACCATATTTCTGCAGACAAATACATTTGAACAGCTTTATACTTTTACATTTTCTTACTTGACCCAATTGTTTAGTGGTTTAAAATGGCTTGACTATACAATAGACTCTAAATCAGGTGGACTCTACTTGTTTTGCAATGTTTTAAATGCTGTGGCCGTGTTTTATTGACAGCATTTTTCCACTTAATTATGTTTTTTGTTGACAGCTCAAACTGCCTCTATTTACACTTATTTACAATGCAGCTGGCAAAAGCTGATTTTTGTGAAACCAAAGCCCATAATTAACTTTCCCAGTTAAGGTGTGGTTTGTTTCACTGGGACAGCAAGGATTTTATTGGATATGTTTGCAGTAGTCTGGGAAGTTGCGCTACTTATTATTTATTTATTTTATGATTTTAAACTTTTATTGTGCATTGAGTGAAGGTTTATAGAGCAGATCATTAGCTTTACGTTCAACAAACCATACACTTTTCTTCACTACCTGGTTGCAGTCCCTTCCATGTACTAACAGTTAACAGCACTTACCTTTATTCCCTTTAACTATTGCATTCTTCCCTGTGGCTCCTGCTGCCTTCATCTTTCCTCTCACTAACTTCATGCATATTGCTTGCCCTGTCACCCATGTCTACCCTCTAGCCCATGAATAATCCCTGTGTCCTACAACTGTCATAGATTGTTCTTTTGTCAAGAAAACATTTCTTTAACTTTTTGTAACATTGGTCTCATATAATGTTTGCCCTTTTGTGATTGACTAATTTCACTCAGCATAATGTCTTATAGGTTCAATCATGTTGTGAGGTGTTTCATGGATTCATCATTATTCTTCAGTGTTTTGTAGTATTCCATTGTGTTTATGTACCAGGTTCTTTTAGCCATTCTCTTGATGGGCATTTAGGCTGTTTCCATCATTCTTTTTTTTTTTTTTTTTTCCTTTCCCCTTTTTAAGAGTAAACACCTTAATACATGTGCTTGATATGAGGGAAGAGGGTATATTTGCCTTTCCTGGCCTTGATTTTTCTCAGATAGAACTCCAGCTTCTTGACCTCTAGCCCGGCCACACTGGCCTGGTCTTGAAACCATGCATGCAAGAAACTTGCCCTATTGGAATTGCTCTTCCAGAAAACTGCTGATTTTTTCCACTCTTTTTCTTTCTTTCATCATATTTTTTTCTAAATTATCTTTGATCACTTTTTGTTTAATATCTCTACCTCTTTAAGAGTCGGTTTGGCTCCCTTCTTGTAGCCCAGAGGCAGTGTATAATGGGACTTGTACCACTGTCAGTATGATGTGCTGTCAGCAAACACAATGAGATGGTCTTCGTGCGGACCAGCTCATTATTAGATACATTGTAGACAACATCAGTGATTCTTATTTTCCAAGGAGTACAAAACACAGAGCCCCAGGAGAAGTTCCCCACATCCAGCCTTAGAACCAGATACTTCCTGTTGTGTCCTCTAACATGAACTGTGTGTATGCTGTGGGGGCTGATATTAGTGTTGGCAGTCAGGTGTCCCAACTCATATTTTCACTTCTTGTGGTGGGGCTTCCTCTTGCCGTGGTCTTGTGGCGCTTCTGCCAGTTGACCTGGGAGATGTCCATCACTTGTCGATAGCTGGTAAGTTTTGTCTCCATCTTTTTGAAATGTCTTTTGTAGACAGAATATTGAAGGATCCTGTTTTCTTATCCATTCTGCTATAATTCAGTCTAATTATCAATAGGTATGAATTGATTATTGTCATTTTTCTGTGTGTTTTTTTGTGGTGCTGCTATATTCTTTGTTCCACATAATTTTCTATGCTGAGTTCATTTTGTTTGTGGATTTTCTTCGTATTTACATTTCTCTTGTATTAATGTTTAATAAATTTTTTCTCATTTTCCTTTTTTTAAAATTTTGATGTGTATTGTTTTTCTTTGCGTTTACCTGCTAATTTATTAATTTTGCCTCACTTAAACCATTCTGTTTTATTTTGAAATCAATTTGACTTCCTTGTCATTTGGAATGCTCTGAACTACAAAGGCAGTTTGAACCACAGGATCAGCAGTTCAGCTCACCAGCTGCTCTTCAGAAACCCTATACAGGGTTGCTATGGGTCAGAACCAACTCGATGCACATAACTACGCTATACCCTCTTTTTGCTTTGTAGTTGACTTCATTATACATTGATATTTCTGTTTCCCTATTTTTAGTCTCATAGGTTTGTTTTACTGTAACTACTTCTATATCTAGATTGAGTTCTGAGTGGTGTCATCATGAATGGGAATTTCAGGTTGTTGCCTACTGATGTTGGTTCTCAGTCCAAAGAGCACCCTTTAGTATTTTTTTGTAAAGTTGGTCTGGTTATTAGAAATTCCTTTAATTTCTGTTTATCAGGAAATGCCCTTATATCTCTGTGCCTTGTCTCTTTATATTCTGGAATTCCATTCTCTACCCTTAAATTGTTCCTCTTCATGGTGTCCCACATAACTCAGGCTTTCTCTGGATTTTTCCATTCTTTTTTCTGATTACACTTGTAGCTAACTAGTACTGAGAGATTTCTCGTCAAGCTCACTAATTTGGACTTCCATTGTTTCCCATCTATTCCTTTGCCCTTTCAATGTATTGTTTATTTCTGAGATTTTAGTATTAATCTTTTGGATTTTTAATTACAGGTTTTGTATTGTTTCAAATTTTGTATTTATCTTGTCTGTTTGTTCTTGTAGTGTGTTCTTGAATTCTTTTAAAGTTTTTATTGTGTTCTACTTGGTTTCCTGGATATTCCTATTGATTCCTTGCAGGTACCTACTTTAACATTCATTTGAATTCTTTTTCCAGTTAGTTCTATTACCTTTTCTTCCTCAGAAACATCTTCTGGCTCTGCTTCTTGGCCATTTGTTTGAGCCATTCTTTTTTGTTTCTTCATGTGAACTAAAATTGTCTGTTGTCTCTGGCACATTGTGAGGTTGCCCTATTTAAAAAATCACCACTACCACCACCACCAAAATAGTGCACTTGTTGGACCCAGAGCAGAGAAATCGCTGGGGGAGCTTCAGCAATTCAAAGAATTTACAAGGTAGTTGTGGAAGGGATGTGACAGCAGAGTCCCTTGCCCTAGATGGTATTCTTATTGGCCTCGGTGTTATCTATGTTCAGGGCACTCAATCCTGAAATAGTGTGTGGGGCCCTTGATGGAGCTGATTTCAGTGTCTGTTAGGGAAATTGAGGGCAGGGTGACTTGCTAAATGCTGGTCTGCTGGTTCTGCAGGTTTTGTAAGTCTGGAGCAGAGCTCACCTGGATCCAGGCACCAAAACTACACACCAAAGTGGTGCAGCCTGCCCCCACCTCCCATTGGCATGGCTGCCAACCATGAAGCTCCGAACGCCACAGAGCAGACAGAGTCTGCACTGGGGTTGGATGAGGTTGGGAGCTGGTCACTAGGGGAGCACAGGGCAAAAGAAGAAACTGTACCATTTCGAATGCCAGTCCTACCTCCTCTATCAAAGCTGCTCACAAAATAGATGAGTCATGTTTGGCCATCCGGTTCACCAGTCAGTCTCCCTTTCTCACCATACATGCTCACCGTCTCCTCCCAGCAAACTCTCCAACCTCCTCTCTAACCTTTCTTCTGCAGTTCATCTGTGCCTGTTAATAAAACAGACAGACAAAATAATTGTCTCTTGAGTCTTTGTTGTAGAGGATCCATGTAGTGCATCTGCCTAGCCTGCCATCTTTCTGAAAGTTACCTCCAATTTATTTTTTGGAGATGTATTTTGTATGTAAAAAACTTGCAAATTTTGTAATACTACTTTAGTCGTGCAATCCTGGTGTGGCGCTGCAGGATAATGCACTGGACCTTGTTTGAACCACATGGTCAGAGGTTCAAATTCACTAGCCACTCCTTGGAAATACTATACAGGGTTGTTATGAGTCAGAACCAACTTGACTGATCTTAAAAAACAACTGTAGTAGTAGTTTAAGATATTACAAAAAATATTTAATTTTGTTTTAATTTCTTGCTTAAACCAAGAACATCAGATACCAATATGTAGTATATAAACTAACACAATGAGGCCAATAGGAATAGCTGGGTCATATTCTTGCATCTAAATGCAGAAGTAATCAAGCTTTGACTATATTATTTTGATGTTAGATTTTTGAAGAACTGTAAATACCCTTCTGCTCCTCCTAATTTTAGAGTAGATGTGTCCATTCACTTAAAATGAGTGAAAAATGTGCAGAAAACATTTAAGCAATTAATTTTTTACTGTGAGATTTTTTATTATACCCTGGATACTTTCTGAGTAGCTGACCTTGTTATTATTAGCAGTCTATTGCTCTGGTAGCATAGTGGTTATGAATCGGACTGCTAACCTCAAGGTCAGCAGTTCAAAACTACCAGCTGTTCCATGGGACAAAGATGAGGCTTTCTGCTCCTGTAAAGATTTGCAGCCTTGGAAACAGTTACAACACCAGGATGCCATTGTCATGATACATGTTGTTGTTTTTGCCCTTAGGTTCTGCTGAGTTGTTTCTGACTCAGCGATCCTGTATAGGGTTTCCAAGGAGCCGCTGGTAAGTTTGAACCACTGACCTTGTGGTTCAAACTGACCTTGTGGTTCAAACCGACCTTTCAGTGCAGTGCTTAATCCCACAGCACCATACCAGGGAACAGTTTTAAAACCTTATATAAAGGTTTACAGAGAAGATAATACGTTTTGCATTCAAAATGCAAATTCAACATTTGCATTCAATACTCTTCATTTGATTTCAGTAGATACCAATGGCTCTCTATGTATCATTGATATCCCACCTCCTCCCTCTGATTCTTGTTTCCATTCCATCCTCCTTCCAACCCTTCCAAAATTTTTACTTAGGTAAATGTTGTCCAAGTGAGCATATTTTACTAGTGTTGTCATTTATTGCCTTCCCCACTACCCAAGTTAATGCATGTCTACCTTCTGATGAGTGGATTACTCTCCCTTCCCTCCCACCCATGGTAGCCATCAAAGGTTAATTCTTTAAGTATGAAAACCTTTTCTTGGCTTTTACAATATTTGTCGCATGCAAGGTTTGTCCTTTTGTAATTGACTAGTTCCACTCATTAATTATAATGCCAATATTTAGATTCAGAAAAGTTTGGGTTGTTCAGAAAATGTTCTGTTTTTAAATGAATTTTTCAACAAATTGCCCAGTGCACATGTTTGAATGAATTTTAAAGAAATTTTAATTTTTTTCTGCTTTTGAAATGTTCTTATTAGTGCCATTTTCTTTCCGAAAATATACTGTTGAGATATTTTGCCAAATTTTCTGACCTACTTTCCCAAAATTGTACAATTTACTGCCTGGTATTTTATTTTTAAATTTGAAATGTGGTAATTGCTAATGATAATGGACAAAAGCCTAAATTTATTGAATGTTTTCAGACTAAGAATGAACTGGACAGAACTAAAAGGGTTTATGTTCTTTCATGTAACTATTATAATACTACTTACGTTATACTGTTGTTATCATTTTAGAAAGGAAAAAGGCTTCTGAACTTCAAGTGATTTGCCCATGTTTGCCCATGTTGTGTGACATGTTCAAGGGTAATGTTGCATGTGTGTAGCCTTACTGTTTAGTTTAAAATAAAAATAGCAGAAAGCATTGAATCATGACAGTTGTTCTGCTAATAAAGAAACTTTACAAAATTTTAAATGATGGATTTAAAAACTTGGTAATTATTATTTATTTGTAAGCAGTTGATAGTGTTTTTTGGTAATATTTAGTAGTTGAAATGAGTAGAGAAAACAAACGTTAAAGTTAGGTAGTCTATTTAATCTTCCAAAGTGAGATAGCAAAATGAATTAAATGAGTACTTTCGAAAATGGCTAACATTATATTGGGGAAAAATATTTTAACTGAGAATCCTTTTAAGGAAATTAAAATAATTTATAGGAACGTAGAAGTAATGTATGGAATTGTTGTTAAATGTCGTCAGTTGGTTCTGGCTCATAGTGATAGGGTTTCTGAGGAGTGGCTGGTGGATTTGAGCTGCCAATCTTGGGGTCCACACTGACCTTGCAGTCTAGCTCATTATCCTGCAGTACCACACCAGGACTCCAATATGTGGATTGGTACTGGTGGTGGTGATGGTGTGCCAAAAAGTTGGTTCCGACTCATGGCAACCCTGCTGCATGAGGCTGTACATCTTTATGGGAGCAGAACAGCTGGTAGTTTCGAACTGCTGACCTTGAGGTTAGCAGCCCAACTTTTAACCACTATGCTACCAGAGGTCTTTAGAGGGAGGGAAATCCATTCTCCCTTCATACTTTGTTTTTCGATGGTTAGTTTAAAAATGAATATAAATAAACAGAAATAAGTAGTGGGAAGTTGAGGAAAACTGAGCTAGCAAAATCTATTTTACACTGTTTTTGCTCTGATTAATTTGATTTCTAAATATTAAATGCAATGTTATATATGAATGTGTAAGGAGGCTTGAAAATTTTTTTGTGAAAATATCCCAAAATTTTCCTAGAACGGTTTGAATTCTCCTTATGTGTGTATATAATAAATCTTTCAAAGTTAATGTCTATGTCTGTTTTCAGAAAAATTTTAAGAGTTTTATGTTTAATTAAAAGAAAGTTATGTTTTTGTGAATGAGTGAGATTGGCTCTGACTTATTCATAGCAACTTTGTGTAGGGTTTCCTAGGGAAGGTTTGAACCACTGAACTTGGAAGCAGGCCAGTGCTTGATAATAAGTTGATTAAAAATTACTTTAGCATAGTAATGAAGACCTACTCCTTGGGCCCCTCTCTTATCTAACACTTGATTTAAATATACTGTGGCTTACTTGGAGACCTGGTGTGGCACTGCAGGGCAAATACTAGACTCCTAACCACAGGTTGCAGTTCAAACCCACCAGCTGCTCCTTGGGAATCCTGTATGTAGGGTCACTGTGAGTCAGAACCTACTGGACCGACCTTAACAACACTTGTTAAATACTGTCTGCAGATGGAAAAGGAAAGGCCTTGGATTCAGCATTTGTATGGTTTGCATGGCCCTGTTCAGTCAAGCTGAATGCATGTTACATAATTGCCTGAAAGAAATAGGAAAGCTACTTTCTCCGTGACTGACCAGAATGTGTGATAAGGTTTGGTGTCAAAAAGGGCAAGGTGGGGATCATAGCAATTATGGCAGAGGCATACTAATTTCCTTTACAACTAGCTTTGAAGATTCATTGTAATTTATTATTTACTGCTTCAAAACTATATTCTAAGATTTAATTAGCTTTTGGGGTTTCCATAAACTATGTCTTTTCTAAAATTGAATACCCTTTTACTGTTGTTACGATGAACACTGAAACAGTCCCAAGCTGATGTTTCTCTAAAATAGGGATAAATTAGGTTTAACCATTAGCTTTGTGAAAATTTAATCAGGTCACTTAGACAAAAGTTAACTAAATTAAATAAATCTTATGTTTGTGGTACTGTTAATCAACACTTACTAATAATTTAATAACATTGACCTTCACCCCTACCTTGGGATCTTTAAAGCAGGACAGTTGGAACACGTGAATATAATGTTTCTCAAAAGCAGTTTTAGATAGTTTGTTTCCAATTTGTATTTGAATATGTTATTTGCAGCGGTAAAATACAAGTTAACTTATTTTCAATTATCTACATAATTATACACCTTACATACTGCCCAAATTATACAATCTTTTGAATTTGGTAGTAATCAAATAATTAGTTGCCAAAAAAGCAAAAGTTCAGCTTCTAAAACTGGGTTAACGATCTTATGTATTTCCTGTTTGCTCTTCTGAAGTAGTACTCAGATGCTTATTATCTTTGCAGATGAAGGCTCTTAAGTTGAGTACTAATTCTGCATTAATTAATACTCAAAATAGCATAAGCTTTTTAACATGTGGTTATTTTTTTAAATAACAAGACTTTCCAAATAATAATTTAAATCTTTTTGAATTCCTATTGAAAATGAAATATTTGCATGTACTCCTTTTAATTAAAATATAATGTTCTTTTTGTTAGAAGTTCTGCCTGAGGATTCTATATATAATTAATGTAAGAAAAACAAGAGGTTAATCCCTTGGTAGGAAACTGGTAATGGATTACAAGACCATAGCCATGAAATTCCAGGAATGGGACACACTTTCTCAGAAAGATGCACTTAGACCTAAAGTCTAGAGATACTAAAAGTGCCCCCTAGTGTAATTAGCCAAAGAGTGTTATCATAAGTAAGGTTATAACTGATGGTAAGTATGATTTGAAGAGTGGAATCATTACTTTGTTTACCTAGAGGAGTACCTTGAGAGTTTATTGGAAGCTTTATATTTCTTACAGACCAGTTGTATTGAGAACGTGTACAACAACTGCCTAGGCATTATGACCAATGTCTTAGTATGGAATACCTGACTCTATTCCTAGGAACCTGGGGGAATTCATATAAACTTTGTCTCCAGTTTTTTCATTTCTGTGTTTGGAGTAGACCAGTGCTTTTCAGATTGTAGATTACAGCCCATTATGATGTTGTGAAGTCACTATTTAGTGGTTGCTACAGGGTTACCATGAGTCGGAACCCACTCCACGCACGGCACATCACCACCACCACCACCAATTATATGAAGCAAAAAAAATCAAAGCACATTACATAGATTGAGTATTTTTTTCATTAACTTTTTAAAATGTGTGTGCTTATTAGTGTATGTCTATGTACTATATTAAGGAGCTCTGGTAGTGTAGTGGTTACGAATCGGGCTGCGAACCTTAAGGTCAGCGGTTCGAAACTACCAGCCGTTCCGCGGGAGAAAGGTGAGGCTTTCTGCTCCCGTAAAGATTTACAGCCTCGGAAACCCTGTACAGGGTCGCTATGGGTCGGATCCGACTCGATGGCACTTAACAACAACAACAAATGTACTATATTTGGAAATTAAGTCTCATATCTCTCGGATAGTTTGAAAAAAAGAACAAGAAATGTTCACCTAGTTTCCAGAAACCCCAAGTGAAAATTTAATGTGTTTAGACATTTCTCAAATAACAAGTTTTGTTTTTTAAATATTTTTTATTTGAAGATTTTATTTAGGCATAAAAGTATAAATAGAAAAGATACAAGGTTTATGGTTGAGTTTTTAATTTTCTGAGAGATGAGAACTTATGTCAAGTATAATCATTCATAAGGAGCTCTGGTAGAGGAGTGGTTACGAATTGGGCTGTGAACCGCAAATGTAGCAGTTCGAAACTACCAGCTGTTCCGCGGGAGAAAGATGAGGCTTTCTGCTCCCGTAAAGATTTACAGCCTCGGAAACCCTGCACAGGGTCACTATGAGTCGGAACCAACTCCACAACACATAATCACCACCATTTATAATTACTAAGTGTGATAATTTAGATGTGTGTAAAATGCTATATGAGAATATAGAGAGCTAGTGATTAGTTCTGATTATCAGGCTCAGGAAATAGCTCATGACATTAAAGTTTTCTCTCAAAGATGAGCATGCTTTCATTTGTTTGGGCTAGTGAATTCAGGAAGATGAGTCTGGACACTTTGGGTGTGGCTGAGAATTCTAGAGGCCTTGCATGCCTTAGTTAAACATTTAAACTTTATTTGAAACCAGGGAGAACTGTCAAACCAATTAAGCCTGAAAGAATCAGATCTGATTTTAGAAAGGTAATGATTGCAAGATGGTTGTTGAATGAAAGTGGAGAAACAGTCAAGATACGGACAGTGGTGAATTATGAAAGAAGGGGGCTGCTTATGAGAAGATGGGGCCAGGGACAATAAACAGAAATTTCAAATAGCTCCTTTGTTGAAAGGAAACTGTAAAATACATTTTTTGACAATACTTACACAATAATACACTAGTTGAGTTTTATTGCGTTTTGTAGCTCTTTGAATTTTATTTTGTTGTTGTTAGCTGCCATCGAGTTGGTACCAACTCATATAGCAAGCCTATGCACAACAGAACGAGTTTTATTTTAGTGTATTGGATACACTGGAGCAAATTTTTATACCTTTGCAAAAGACCCAAGGAAATGTATATGTAATGTTGAGTGCTTGAATGCTTGAAATAAAGCTACATATATTGGAATTTGGAGTCCTGGTGTGGTGCTGTGGGTTAATGCACCAGACTCCAAAGCAGTTTGAACTGCAATGTCAGTGGTTCAAGCTTGCCAGCTGCTCCTCGAAAACCCTATACAGGGTCTCTGTGGGTCGGAACCAACTTAACAACAACAATAACAACATATTGGAATTTGTCTTATTAATTAATCAACTGTTATTGTTGTTGTTAAGTGCCGTCGAGTCAGTTCCGACCCATAGTGACCTTGTTTAGGGTTTCCGAGGTGTGACTGGTGAACTTGAACTGCCGACCTTGTAGTTCAAACCAACTTTGAAGTCCAGTGCCACACCACATACACACACATACGTACACACACGCGGTGGTGGTTATGTGCTGTGGAGTTGTTTCCGACTCATAACCCCTCTATATAGGGTTTCCAAGACTGGAAATCTTTATGGGAGCGGGAAAGCCTCATCGTTTTCCTGTGGAACAGCTGGTAATTTTGAACTGCTGATCTTGAGGTTAGTAGCCTGATTTGTAATCACTACACTACCAGAACGCCATAAAAAATATATATAAATGAAAGTTTCTAGTGGTAAGAAGTAAATCGTGATTAGTAAAAACATGACCTTGACATGGTCCTTCAGTCATTCCTTTTAGTTAGAACCTTATGTGTTCTAACTGCATTCTTGATATAAACCCATTGCGACTGAGTTGATTCTGACTCATAGCCACCGTACAGGAGAGAGTAGACCCTGCCCCCAGAGGTTTTCCAGGGATCACATCTTTAAGAAAGCCGACTACCACAATTTTCTCTCATGGAGTGACTGGTGGGTTCCAAGTGCCAATTTTTCATTTGGCAGCTGCATGCTTTAACCATTAAACTTACCAGGGTTACTTATTGTTGATATTGGAGACTTAAAAACATAGCTTTTTTGAGGAACCTCACCTGATACCACATCTCTATCAAGTTAGCTGTTATTTATTTATTTGGGCAGCGGGGGGTAGCGTAGTGGTTTTAAGTCGGGCTGCTAACCTCAAGATCAGCAGTTTGAAATTGCCAGCTGTTCTGTGGGAGAAAGATGAGGCTTTCTGCTCCTGGAAAGATTTACAGCCTCGGAAACCTTATCCAGGGTCGGTATGAGTCAGAACCAACTCTGCAGCACATAACCACCACCATCACCTTCACAGTATGAGAATTCCTTTTACATTTTCCCACTATCTGATGGGCTTTCAGTGAACTGCTTAAAAGAACACATGCACATTTCACTTTAGTATACAGTGCCTTGCTAGCACATTGTGACCACTTGATACATGTTTGAATAATGAACAAATTAGCCAAAAAGCTGTAGTGTATACTGAAAATAGGGCAAGTAAAAGAAAATTGAATTTAAGAGGTTAAAAATGAAATTATGTCATGGGGTGAAAATTTGGTATAATAATATTTGGAAATCTCTAATTATTGGTATATCAACATATATTTTTTTAGGTGCTGTGATTATGACTGGCAACAAAACAGAAATGTCCCTCCCCTTATGTAGGGTTTTCAGCCAGACAGTATATGAATTCCAATTGTTGCATGATGGACACTGGGGAAAGTATTATGAAGAAATTCCTAATTATAGATGAGATAATAGTGGAACTGTTATTAAAGATTATTATATAATTTCCTTTACTGAAATTGTTAACATTAGTTTTTTGACACTATAAACATCACAGTTTTGTAAACCATATGCCGTTTATTAGCACATACATTGATTTTGAAAATCCTGTTGTGATGCTGGACTGCTAACCTCAAGGTCAGTGGTTCAAACCAACCAAGCACTCCTCTGAGATCCTCAACAGGGTCTATGATTTGGCACTGACTCGAGGGCATTTCACAACACTACCAGTAGAGATACCCATCTGATTATTTTGGTTCAGGTAAAGTTGTTAGTGAAATACAGGACTGAGATACGAACCTAAACAAGAAGACAACCAATACAAGAAAGTCTAAGTAGTCCTTTTCCAGCTCCAAAAAGCATGTACATCATGTTTCTCCAAAGCTTCTCTGAGGAGATGTAGATGACTACAGCTTCTTTGCAGAAGAGTCCCTTTTTTTCCACAAAAGGCTTAGCCATACAGTAATGAGACAGAAAGATGTATGCAAGCATAGTACCTCAGAAAAAAATTAATTTAAGTTTTAGTAACACAATTAATTTATTCAGCAAACAGATTTTGTGTCAGATACTATAATAGGCAAGGTAACAAGACTAAAGCATAGAAAATTTTAATGCACAGGCTGTCCCCAGATTATGAACAGTTCTTTTCCTAAATCTACCTTTGTAATGAATTTACATGCATTTGGAATTGTTAGGATTGATACAATAAATATCTAATATCAGTCCAATGTTTGTGTGTACTAATTTATGAATAAAAAATACTAAAGAAATGCTTCCAGATACACTAAAAATATTTAACATATAACATTGTAACAGTATAATAATAACAATGTTCTGATGCTTCTTGCAAAGTAGTGCCCATTTTGTTACTGCAAATCATTCTGTGTACCTGAAATTTTTCTTTGAATAGGCTTTCTAGGGATTGGTTTGCAACTAACTACAGGTTTCATGTAACTCAGGGACTACCTGTATTTCTTTTGAATCCCACAGAGGTTTTACAGTCTTTGATCATTCGGTTTGGATGTTAAAAAATGCCTGAATGCTCAAAATAAATTGCAAAAATACTATATGTAAAGGATTCTTGGTGTGGTGCTGTGTGTTAATGTGCCAGATTGCAAAGCTGTTTGAACTAAAAGGTTGGTGGTTCAAGCTCACCAGCTGTACCTCAGAAACCCTACACAGGGTTGCTATGGGTCAGAATCGACTGGACTGCATTTAACAACAGTAACAATGGAATTTTCATGGTTAAAATGTATGCTACTAGCTTTTGAATCACTTTGAAATCTCACATACCAGATTTACAGATAAAATCTCAACTTGGATATAATATGTAAAAATGTTTCAAGATAAGAGAATTTATATTCAAACAGGGTTTTTTTTTTTTTTCATTGTGAGGATAAGGAGCAATAATGTGCATTTTGTCTAAACATTCTAAGGCCTTGCAAGTGATGGTGAACCTATCCATCAGCACAGCTTCTGTGTGCATGTGCACAAACACAAGTGGCAGGTGAACAGTATATCCTTAAAAATGCAGAAGGAAGAAAGCTGGGAGCAACAGGGACTAGCTTTTTCCTAATTATCCATAATCATGATTTTATAATCTGCAAGCTATCTACATATAATGAGTAATTGAGTTATATCTGATATATAATTTACCAATTGGCCTATTTCCTTATTTGCCTGGGGATAGAAAACAGACCTTATGCTTTACCAATGCCATTAATAAAGCTGGAATACGCAGATGCAAAGTGCAACACTTCTTAAGAAAAGTTATACTTGCAAAATTGAACATTTACATGTTGCCAAGGAGTGTTTGTGATTTACATGTATTCATTTATTTGATCCTCACAAAACTATAGAAATAAGCCTTCTTGTCTTCAAAAACCAAGATACTTGTGCTACTTACTAAGAACTAAAACTAGGTTTTAAAGCACACAAATTAGCCAGACTGCAGACTGTATGAGGATAAGTTTCTGCAAGTTAATTTAGTTGACAAGCTTGCGAAGACAGTTTCAGTACAGAGAGGAGAGTAGAAGTTACACATCATCATGCCTAAGGAGATGGAGACATCATTTCACTAAAGGACAGGATTGATTCTTCTGCAGTTTGGGGACATTTTGAACAATTTACAAGCTTTGTTTTTTGCTTTTTCAGTAAGCTTCAGTGCACAAGACTGCAATGTGTGTGTTTCACCAAGTCTCCTCTCTTTTTATATTCTTTGGCAATATTTTATGTCTCATTGAGAAACATAATGCTTATCATTTTGGGGCCTTGTGCCCATAGTTTGTATACATGCAAACAATATCATCCTATTCAGAACTGTGTTAGTCTTTTCATAGTTTCGGAATAGTTTAATACTGAATCTTCCAAAGGTAGGCTTTAAGGGAAGGTATTCCTGAGCTCTGTCATGCACTGAACTTCTAACCCTGGACTGCTAACCGCAAAGTCAGCAGTTCTTGGGAACCCTATACAGGGTTGCTGTGAGTCAACGTGAGTTGACGGATGTTTAACAACAACAACAACTAAAGATAGACACGTAGACTAGCTAGTGAATAAATTATTTGTTTCAATTCCATAGTAGTGTTAACTTTGTATATTTTTGTAAATTATTGGAACATTCCACAGAGTACCTGGTGTCACAGTATCTTTTTGCTTTTATAGTATATTTACTTCTGAGTGTATTATTGTTAATACAAGTAATAGTAAGGTGCTAGCCGTGTTAGCCATGAACCACACTGGAAAGGCACAGGAATTGAGTTAGGGGGATTTAGAAGAAATAACAAGAAGGTAATTGTAAGTTGGGAGAGATGGAAAGAAGTGGGGAGTAGGGAAAACTGAAGTAGTCTGAAGGCTATTACCTTTAGCAATAAATATACTTATCAGATTATTAAATACATGTGTTTTGGGCACAGACCACCCAAAAGAAATAGATACTAGAGACGGGGAGGGGAAGGGTTATAGTGAATACAAGTGAGTAAGAGTTTATGCTTGATGCACATACCTTAGTAAAAGCTGCCAGTATCTCCATATTGGCATAGAACACATCTAGTGTACAGATTCTGGTAGCTCTGAACTAGGAAAGAAGGTCAAGGAAACTTTTGTATACTGTGAACTATTTGCACTTTAGTACTCAGAGTGACTTTCAGATCATTCCCATAAAGGAGGACTAGTATTTTCCTTATTCTCTTGGGCTGAAGTGTCTTTTTATTTATTTACTGACTTAATGCAAGGTCTGCATCTTGGTAGTTTGTGTTGATAGTCATTTTTCATCAGCTCCCTGATTTCTTAGGTCAGCTGATTTAGAAGTACATCTTGTTGCTGTGCCAAAATGGCTTCAACTTGTTTAGGGTTTTTTCCCCTATCCGTATTTATATTGAAGTATGTGTGTTTTTATGCATTTCCCTGAGAACACATTCCCACACTACTAAATATTATTTGTTTGTAGTTTATGCTTGTAGTACATTTCACTTTTTGATCTATTTTTGTTTTCTTTTTTTTTAACAATGTCACGATTTTCCGTTTTTAGGGATCTCAGATTTTTCATTGGTATGACTATCTTTCATTTTAATCTTTGTCACATTGTAAAATTCTTTGGTTATGGCTTGTTTTATAAAGATGGTACCAATTTGTAGCCTCAGACATACACGGCACTCCTTGTTTTATCCTACCCAGATAAAGCTTTACTAATTTCATAGAAGAAAATGCCACCAGAATTTTATCCCATTGCTCTTTTCTTGTCCTTACCCCGTTAAATTGAGCATTGTATATGTGTTTTCACTACTTGTGCTTATTCTGTTTTCCTGCCCCTCCCCTTTTTTTCTTTACCTATTTTGAAATTGATATTCTATCTGTCAGTTGCTCCTCGGAAACTCTATACATGGTCGCTATGAGTTGGAACTGACTCGATGGCACTTAACAACAACAGTATTGATTTATAAGTACTTTTTTCTTTAAATTATTTAACCTTTAACAGTGTATATTGACTCACTGCCTCTTGGAACTGACTCTAAGGCACTCAACAACAATAACATTTTTGGTGTTTACTCTTTTATGGTGTACAAAGTGCTTTAGATTGAGATAGGTGGATTGAGTTATTTGTGAAATATTTCATGAATGGTAATTCATTGCTGTTTTGAGATCAGATTTACCTATATTTTGTTTTTAGTACTTTTTTGTTATTCCAATAATAGTCATTTATCCTTGAATTAATATAAACATAATCCATTTTTTATTAGAACTTAACAGAAAATAATCTTTGCTTTTGTTAAGTGCTGTTGAGTCGATACCGACTCATAGCTAACCTATTGTATAGGGTTTCTGAGGAGTGGTTGATAGATTTGAACCACCAACATTGCAGTGCAAACTGACCTTGCAGTACAGTGCTTATCTTACCGTGCCACAGTAGGACTTAGTAAGAAGAAAATAGTAAGTGTGCCTAAGACTTCCACCTATGGAGTCTTGGAACAAAGATTCCCAAACCAAGTCAAGTGATAACTCCTCTTCTGGATTTATTTTTATTACTAAATTTCTTAAAACTAAACTCTTCAGTTTTAAGTACTTTGGCCTCAGTAACATCTGTGTATATTATTACATTAATATATTAAAGGGAAGATCTATTTAAAGGAAGCAGTTTTTTAATGCTAGTATCTTTCGCAGTTATCTTCCGATTTTTAGTTCCTTTGATATACCAATTGATGGTTACATACAAGAAAAGATCTTATTTTAGTTCTGCAGAAAACAGTGTTACCTCCTTTTAAAGGCATCATTTAAAAAGTGTACAGTCAAATTAAATTTCTTTCTCTCTGTTTTGCTCTCCTTCCCTGAATGTTCTGGTGACACATATTTGAAAATACATTTGAGTTAATTCTTTTAAAAACTTTGTCTTTTTATTAAAAACTGAGTACTTCGCAACCACAAAATACAGATATGCTAACACCTCGCCAATCATGAATTAAAAGTTATTACTGTCATTTAATAATTAATTTTCTAAATCTCATAAGGAGCTCTGGTAGTGTAGTGATTACAAGTTGGGCTGCTAACCTCAAGGTCAGCAGTTTGAACCTACCAGCTGGTCTGCAGGAAAAAGATGAGGCTTTCTGCTTCTATAAAGGTTTAGAGTCTCAGAAATCCTATACAGGGTCGCTATGAGTCAGAACCAACTCCACAGCACATCACCACCACCACCACCACCACCACCACCATAAGTTGTATTCCATTTTGGGAAGTGGTTTTTGTTTTAAGCCCTAGTAAAGAGTTCTGGTGTGGTGCTGTGGGTTAATGCGCCAGAATGCAAAGCCTTTTGAACAGCGAGGTTGGTGGTGCAAGCTCACCAGCAGCTGCTCGGAAACTCTATATAGGGTCGCTATGGGTCGGAACTGACTCAACGGCACTTCACAACGACAACAAGGAGTGCTGGTGTGACACTGTGGGATAAAGCACTGGACCACAAGGTTAGTTTGAGCCACAAGGTCAGCAGTTCAAATTCACCAGCCACTCCTTGGAAACCCAATCCAAGGTCACTATGACTCAGAACAGACTCAATGACATTTGACAATCACAACAACATCAAATTCATGGAGTAATTCATAGCCATCTGTTGCTTAATGGAGGTATTAAAATGTGCTAAGAATATGGGTAAATATTGGATGAATAAGCAATAAATATATCTCAATGAGGTTGCAAAAGATGTTAGTAAAAGATAATGTTAAAAATCCTATTTTCCATTTGGTGGTGGTTTTAATTTTCAGTTTTTACCTGTTGTGTTTTGAAGTTTAACCATGAACACAGTGGACTCACTTCCGCATTCTTTTTATTTACTGTGGCATTTTCTGATCGGTCCAGAAGTGTTTCTTGAGAAATGTAATAGCATTTTAGTACAGTGTTCATTGGAGCTCTGTTAGTGTAGTGGTTTCAAGTCGGGCTGCTAACCTCAGGGCCAGCAGTTCGAAACTACCAGCTGTTCTGCATGAGAAAGATGAGACTTTCTGCTCCCATAAAGATTTTTATAGCCTTGGAAACCCTGTACAGGGTTGCTATGAGTTGGAAAATACCCCAGGGCACACCACCATCACCACCAACAGTGTTCCTTGGAGTAAAATTTTTCGTATTACGTATTATTCCATTGGCTAATTTCCCCCACAAACTCTTCTATCTTTTGGATATATACCTTTTATATATTATATGTAAGTTATTCATTTTGTAAAAAATAGTCTTAAGTTATAGACAAATAGTCTTATATGCTAGTGGTGACTGTGCAGAATTTGGATTTAAATTTTTTTTTATACGCATAGCAGATTTAGAACACAAAGTTTTGTCATTATATATGGGGGAAAAATAAGGGGAAAAAATTACATGAATTTTGTTCCTAAGTTATTTTTAGAGATGGGAGTATATTTCAGCAAATTAATTATTTCCTTCCTTCCTTTCCTCTCTCCTGGTCTCCTTTCCTCTCTTCCTCGCTCCCCCAGCAAAAACACCTATTCATCTTTGGGAGTGTATATCCATTAAACAGAACAAAACAAACATGACTTCCAGAAAATACTTTGCGCTTTTAGGGAAAGCATTCATTAAAAGTGGTAGTGTGGGTTAATGTGCTGGACTGCAAGGTCGTTTGAACTGCATGGTCGGTGGTTCAAACTCATTAGCCACTGCTTGGAAACCCTATACAGGGTCGCCATGAGTCAGTTTGGATTCAGTGGCACTTAACAACAAGGAAGGAAGACATGAAATTGCTTCCTTCTTCTGGTGGTCGGGGTTGGGGGGAGAGGTTAAATAGCTCGTGTTTTTAAAATAATTGAAGTGTTAGTGTGGATATCAGTAAAGAGTTGAGACTAGTTTCAGACTGTGTTAATCTTTCATACCTGAAGCGAGAAATGAATACTTCATAGGAATTTATGTGGGGATAGAATGCCTTTTTTCTTCTAGAACACTTGTGTGAATCAGCCCGTGGTTGAATTTCTTTGGATACCTGTTTGGTGTTGAGAGAAATGAGTGGGTGGTTTCACTGCAGTTTCAGTGTTGTTAACTCAAATAAGTTCTAGAGTTGTAATTAATTGGCCCAGTATAGATTCTTTTAATGAGTAAAACAGCTGTTATATAGTGACTTCTTAACACCTTTGGCAGTCATTGCTGCCTAATAAAAATTCATTAGCTTGGAATTCTTATATTCTGGTACATTGTTGTGTCCTTTTTGTGATTAAATGCAAATTTAACTTTTTAAAAATGAAGCTTTGGTTAGTAGGTTTTTTTTTTTTTTTTTTCTTTGCTTATTAAATTTTTTTGTTGTATTATCTGGGAAGCCTGCCTGGTAAATACATTAAGTGAGGTCTCCACAACTAATAAATTTTATGAGTCAGACTCTAGTAAGTGACAGGAGAGGACTAGGATTCTTTTAACCAGCATGTTTTGTAATGAATTACCGGATGGGGGAATATAGTCTCACATGTCTACATTTTTGCTTCTCGCTTAAATGCATATAAGAACAAATACTCTGAAGCTGGATGTGGAAAATACATTTAGTTTCTGATGACAAATGATAGTTAGAAAACATTGCAAACTATTAGAAGTTTATAATAAATTGTTGATGTAAAGGTAGATAGTCTTGTACCAATTGAGGTGATGGAATTGTTGTTTTGCTTTGTTATATATCCTGTGGTTATTTTCTAGCTTTTTTATTGTCAACAAATAAATTATGCAGAATTACTTAATTTTATTTTGAAAGTATAGTGTGAATATGTTTAGAAATTATATTTCTGATGCTTATTGTTGAGTTGAATTTTAGGAGTTCTGCTGGCACTATAGATCTGACATTGGACTGTTGACCACAAGGTCAGCGGTTCAAACCCACCTGCCACTGGGCAGGAGAAAGATGAAACAGTTTGCCTCCATAAAGACTTACAGTCTCAGAAACTTTATACTATGTTGCTAGGAGTCAGAATTGACGGTAGTAGTGCGTTTCATTTTGGATTTTGGGCAGCATATTAGTTAATTGCTGGACTACTAGCCAAAAAATCCGTGATTCAAACCTACCTCCATGGAAAAGACCTGGTTATCTACTCCTGTAAAGATTATAGCGTTGGAAACCCTGTGGGGCAATTTCACTCTGACATACAGAGTTGGTCTGAGTAGTAAAAGTAGCCCTAGTAGTGCAGGGATTAAGCATTGGGCTGCCAACTGCAGATTTAGTGGTTCAAACCCACTAGCTGCTCTAGGGAGAATGATGAGGCTGTCTACTCCTTTAAAGACTGAAAACATTATGGAGTAGTTTCAGTCTGTTCTAATGGGTTGCTAAGAATCAGAATTCATTTGGCAACACTGGGTATGAATAGGAATTGACTCAACAGCACACAAAAATAACAACAGCAGCACACTGATTTTAATCAGTTATAAAAAATTAATAAATGAAAAGAATATTTCTTATTCTGAAGTAAAAAAGATGTTAAAGTTACAGTTCTGATTTTTGTGAAGCTATATCCGTAGTAGTTATGAGTTGGGCTGCCAACCTCAAGGTCAGCAGTTCAAAACTACCAGCTGTTCCATGGGAGAAAGATGAGGCTTTCTGCACCTAAAGATTTACAGCCTCGGAAACCCTGTGCAGGGCCGCTATGAGTCAGAATTGACTCCATGGCACATAACAACAACATATGTAACTAGTGACTACAGTGCCTTGGATGATGATGCTGAATTCCAGCAGGTAGACAATCTCTTACGGATGCAGTTTTACAGTAGGACGCATTGTATAGGGAACTCTGGTGAAGACACCATTTTTGTTGTGCTTACAGATTTGTCTATTGACATGAATTTTTCATAAATTTCTACTGATAATATGCACAGCTTAGTACTTAAAATAGAAACTTTGAAACTGATACAAAGTTAAATGCAAGATCTTGAGTAGACTTTACACTTTGGTACATAGTAATTATTAAAGTATAAAATTGAGAAAGCATTTATTCAGTGTTTACTGAAACTACCAGCTGTTCTGCGGGAGAAAGATGAGACATTCTGCTCCTGTAAAGATTTATAGCCTCGGAAACCCTGTAACAGGGTCGCTATGAGTCGGAACTGACTCCATGGCACACAACAACAACAATTGTATGGTAGATATTGTTTTGAAAATCAAGGATATGTTGTTAAGTGCTATCGTGTCTGTTCCTACTCGTAGTGACACTCTATAGGGGTTCTGAGGAAGCAGCTGGTGGGTTTGAACCTCCAATCTTGCAGTTTGCAGTTAGCAGTCCAGTGCTTATCCTACATCACCACAACCATTCTCTACCATTTGCTAAGGAGTTCAGAGTCTAATGGTGGTGGTGATGGTTGTTTGCCGTGGAGTCTCTGCCAATTCCTAGTGACCCCTCCCACGTAGGGTTTATGAGGCTAGTCTGTACAGGAGCAAAAAGACTCATCTTTCTCTTGCAGAGCTACTCATAGATTCGAACTGCTGACCTTGATATTAGCAGCCCAACTCATAATCTCTATGCTATACCAGGGCTCCTTCAAAGTTTGGTGGTGGTGGTGGTTGTTAGGTGCCGTGGAGTCAGTTCTGACTCACAGTGACCCGGTACAGGGTTTCCGAGGCTGTAAATCTTTACGGGAGCAGAAGGCTTCATCTTTCTCCCACGGAACAGCTGGTAGTTTCAAACTGCTGACCTTAAGGTTTGCAGCCCGATTGTAACCACTACGCTACCAGAGCTCCTTTTTGAAACCTTATACAGGGTCTCTATGTGTCAGAATCGACTTGACGGCACTTAACAACAACAATGCCTTTAAAAACAAAGCACCATATACTTACACTGTTGTAGGCCCAAAGATAATAATGATAAACAAAATAGTTATCTTTCCTCAAGGAGTATGGCTTCTATGTAAGTTGCCCAAGGACAGAGATCATTATCCAAAAATTTTTGTTCACTGTTGTATCTTAAGTTCATAGAACAGTGTTGAGTGCTTAACCAGGTGCTCAACAAGGGTTTGTTGGAAGAAAGCAAACAGATAGCCCAGACCTAAGCTGAAATTCTTCTTTCCCCATAAGCTGAGTTTTGAAGGGTAATTGATGCCTAAAAGAAGACTACCCCTGTGTGAAGGGAACAGTTTAAATATAGATCCTGAGCTTAATGAGACCTACTCATGGCCGGCTGCCCTATGTGCAAAACAGAATGCTGCTGAGTCTTGTACTATCTCCATGATTGGTTGTAGATCAGATCATCATGATCCATAGGATTTTCATTGACAATTTTTGTATGTAGATGGCCTGGCCTTTCCTACACTATGTTAATGTCTAAACTCCATTGAAACTTGCCTAGTGTCATGGAAACAAAATTCTCTACTGACAGATGGGTGGGTATATTGGCTATGATACAGCACTGAGTAACAGGGTAAAGTTGAAGCTCAATTAAAAACATAGATCCAGATTACTCTGTATTTATGAACTATGCAGACATTAAAGCTGCATGCTTAGAATATTAAGAGCATTTTTCTGTGGCATATCTTGTTTTTAATAGGTAAACTTATCGAAGTTCTTTTTAGTTTTATTGAACACTATTTTACAACTTTTAAATTGCTCTATTTTAATGGCACTTGTGAGTTGTCACACAATAGTGGGCAATTTCTTATTTTTTTCTTAACAAGATTTCATTTTGATAAGAAATTTAATCCCAAAATGTTTGGAAGAGAACTAGTGCATACTGTCCTTTAAATATGAGACTGGTTTTTGTTTTTTTAAAGTATTAATGTTTAGACAGTTGATGGTACTCTAAATATACGCTTTTCTTTAGAGTGTTCAAATTGTCCAGAACTGTATGATCCTTTGTTGTTGTTAAGTGCTGTCAAATCGTTTCTGATTCATAGCAACCCTATATGCACAACAGAATGAAACAATGCCTGGTGCTGAGTCATCCTTAGAATTGCTGATATATTTAATTCCATTGTTACTACCACGGTGTCAGTCTCCTTGAGAATCTCCCTCTTTTTCGATGATCTTCAACTTTACCAAGCATGACGCCCTTTTCTAGGGATTGGTCTTTTCTGACAACATTTCCAAAGTTTGACTAGGTTTTGCCATTCTGGCTTCTAAGGAGCATTCTGACTGTGCTTTTTCTAAGACTGATTTGTTTGTTCTTCTGGCAATCCCTGGAACTTTGAATATTCAAAACTCAAACGCATTGATTGTTCTGGTTTCATTGTGCAACTTCATATGCATATGAAGTGACTGAAAATTAGTGAATCCCAAAATACGAACTTTTCTCGCCCTTATATTTGTTTTTCATCATTTCATTGGTTATTAGCATTAATGTGTTTCCATTTAAAGTGGTGCATTTTCTGTCTATATATTCATTTTACTTGATATATTTTAAAGATACAATTAAGCTGTAGCTTTCTTTGAAAAAGTTTTTGTTTGAAGTGGTTTACAATGTAAAAAAAAATATCAAAAATATAAAAAACCTAAATTAAAACAACAAAAAAGCCAAATTAATTTTTTTTTTTTTTGTAGCTGTGTTGCTGTTGTGGTTGTTAAGTGCTGTGGAGTTGGTTCTGACCCACAGCAACCCTGTATAGGGTTTCTGAGGAGCAACTGTTGAGCTTGAACCACTGACCTTGCAGTCCACACCAGGACCTCATGTTGCTGTTAGGTGCTGTCTAGTCAGTTCTGACGCATAGTGACCCTTTGCACAAAAGTATAAAACACCTGCCCACTGTTGCTGTTAAGGTGTCAATCCATCTAGTTAAGGATCTTCACTTTTTTGCTGACCCTTGCCAGAACAACAAACAGATCTATGTTGGAAGAAGTACAGCCAGAGTGCTCCTTGGAGGCCATCCTGGCCAAACTTCGTCTCTCATACTTCAGACTTATTGTCAGGAGGGGCCAGTCCCTGGAGAAGGATATCATGTTTGGTAAGGTGAAGGGTCAGAGAAAATGAGGAAGACCCCCAGTGAGATGAATTGGCAAAGTGGCAGCATCAATGGGCTCAAGCATGGCAAGAAATGTGAGGTTGGCCCGGGACCGGGAATTGTTTCATTCTGTTGTGCATAAGGTCGCTATGAGTCGGTACAGACAGACTTGATGGCCCCTAACAACAAAACCACTTTACCAAGTATATGTAGATGCACTATCTTTAATTTGTTTGAACACTGTCTCTAGATCTGGTTTTTTTAAGAATGTGTTTAGTGTTTCATGCTAACCAACTTTACTTAAAAACAAATTGCTATGTTTTCGAGGCCAGTATGTTTATGCTGGAAGACAACATTTTACTTATTTATTTTCTTTATTGATAGCATGAAAACAAGTGCCCTGGGTTAATGTGCTGGACTGCAAGATGGGTTGAACCGCAAGGTCGGCAGTTGAAGTTTAGCAGCCCCTCCTTGGAAATCCTTCTCCAGTATACAGGGTTGCTATGAGTCAAAACGTCTCGACGGCACTTAACAATATCCATAGTGTATGCTCATATAATGCTAACAGGTCACAAGAATTGCATGTTAGTGAGCACAAAAGATATTAGATGCTTTCAGATTTGTTAGGTTAGTTATTTGTTAAATTGAATTTAAGGAATAACTGCAATAAAAATGTCAGTCTACAAATTTACACAATAGATTTTAACTTGCTACATTTTGCTAAACAATGGTTTTATTATATATCCTTGATTTTTAAAATTATAGTTTGTTAAACCCTTGAATATGTAGCAATTAAATGAAAAAGTTGAAATTTTAATAGTGTATTAATTTTTTTTAGGCTTACTCTTAGTACTTATTCTCTTTCATGTAAATTTTTTATAAGTAAATGATGAAATGGAAAAGTTTTACTTTCAGGAAGTTCATAAGCATGGTTGAAATCATATCCCCTTCTCATTAATTTTTTTTTCATTTCTATTATAGGAAGAAATATCATTAGCATATGTAAACATGAATAAATCAGAGACTTTGTATGCCAGCACTGCTAATAAATACACTGTGGTCCAAGTTAATGTTTTGGTGGAGCTTGAAGTCACAACCTCAGCACCATTGAGGTCCCTGATAATCACTGAGGCATGGTGCTGACTGTGACCCTCAGACAGCATAAGTAGCATCCATGACAGGGTTTAGTTCAAAGTAATTAAGTAAAATTGTACTATGAAAGTTGAATAGTTTAATTAGAAGACTTTCATAGGAATATATGGTTTTAAATAAATGTAGAAAGAGCATTATGAGCTGGGGCAATGCTAGAAAAGCAGAATGCTCCTGATTAAGTGCCTGAAGTATAAGCTTGTAAGCAAGCTTATCGTTTATTGTCTGAACAACATATTTTCGTGTAAAAGTGCTCATAAATGATGAAAAATCCAATGATAGAATTCCAATTCTTATCTTACAGATTCCCATCCAGTAGTAGAGCATCTGTTTATTAGGAGCTATCCTCTGCATGTGAATGATTTCAGTCCTAAGTCACTGCACCTGTTGCCTGGGAGGTATTTATTCCAGTCACTAGCCTTAAGCGCAGAGAGTTATTGCTTGACATTTTACAGCTTGGGGAAGGGGGATGGCTGTCTTTTCAAAATCATTTGTTCAGAAAGGAGAAAATGGAGCAAAACAGTTCATTTTACTCTAAGCACCGCTATTTGGCAGTATTCACATTTGCACAGCACAAAGCTGCGATATTGATTTTTTTTTTTTTTTTTCCCCCTTCTTGTTCACAGGGCCTCCCACTAGTTCTTTCTTCAACTGTCAGGGTTGCAAGATAGATTGGGTTACACTTTGCTTGTTGGAATGCTTTTTTTTTTTTTCCTTTTGTTGAACTAGAAATAGAATATACAGCTTAAAATAAATGTCATAGTAATAGTGTGGTTAAAAGGACTTAATTTGGGGATTTCTTTGTGCTGACTACCTTAACTGAGCAATCTTATTGAATACTTGACCACCAGACAAACTGCTGCCTTAATGCCTCTCTTTTTTCCACCAAGAGTAGCAGTACGCAGTACATTATAGATAAATTCTCCACAGTGTTGCTAAGTGACGTTGACTCAATTCCCACTCATTGCGACCCTGTTCAGGGTTTATGAGGAGACGCTGGTTTGAACTGCCTGCCGGCCTGTGGTTCAAAGTCCAGTGCTCATCCTACAGCACTACACCAGTAGGTAGGCTGCATGCCTGCTGCTGATTGTCATCATCCTTTGGAAGGTAATAAAGTAACCTTTAGTAGCAGTAGCAGTGGACTCATATTACAGCAATTGTGAAGATGATACTGAACTGGGCAGTGTTTCGTTTTATAATGCATAGTGTCGCTATGAATCAGAACCGACTAAATGGCACCTAACACCAACAACAAAGTGACTTGTAAGAATGTAAACCTAGGAGCTAAATTGCTGGGGCTTAAATGCATCAGACTGCAAGGTTGTTTGAACTGCAGGGTTGGTGGTTCAAGCTCACCAGCAGCTCCTTTGAAACCCTATACAGGGTTGCTGTGGGTCGGAATCTACTCAACAGCACTTAACAGCAAAGCACTTTTACTGGATGTATTAATGTGGACAATTTAGTTATTCTTTTTATTCCTCAATTACCCCTGTATTAATTGGTGATAATATTACCTATCATATGATTTGTTTTTCAGTTTTACAGAGACTTCAAAAATTCCATTTTCTTTTTATTCTATTTTCCATTAACTATTTATTTGAAGACCCTCTTAAGTAGTTAATACTTATTTTTAAAGTTCTCAGAGATACATCCAGAGATGGCAGAGTACAAATGGTGGCTAATCCCTCTCCTCCTAAAACTAGTATAATACTGGGTAAATTGTCAACAATGACCATTTTGTTGTTGTTAAGTGCTGTGAACTTGGTTCCAGCTCAACCCTGTATAGGGTTTCCGAGGAACAACCATTTTAGGGGCTCCAAAACTGACCAAAGGCAAATAACAAATTGAGAAGCTTTTGTTCAGGAAAAGCTGCTAGAACTTTTGATGTATATAGTAGAAGTTTGAATCGTTATCCTGGGCTGTCTCACATCTGCCACCTCCCACTCCTTAGCTCTGACATTGTGGTAGTTTCACCAAAGCAAAGCTGAAAAGTGAAAACCAGCAGCTTTGCAGACAGCGAGGAGATAAGTTTGATGGAAGGTGAATGTCCATGTGTAGTAGCGTTGTCAGAAAACGTAGTAAACACTGTAGCAACCACTGGGGTAAAGTCATACATAGCTCTACTAGTCTGCAGTTGTGGTCCTGGTTAATGAAAGATCAGAGGGCCAGTACCAGTGTAACAGACAAATGCTGATTAACAGCTTCAGTGTGACTGTGAGCTGGAATTGATGCCAACAGCATTTAACAACAACAATAATACATTGTTGTTGGAAATGAAATAGCTATAAGTTCTCCAAGCATTTGTGTGTGTGGTAAATATACACATAGTAAATAGTTTCCCTTTCAGCATTCTTAACTGGTACAATTCAGTGTCATTTCTGTTTATCAACATGATAAAACTTTCAGTTACGTGTATTGAGTTGTCCAATCATTGCCATGATCCATTACCAAAATTTCCCATCACCCTTAACAGAAATTCAGTGTCCCCTAAGTCTCCCTGCATTCTCAATTCATTTTGAAGGTACACACATGTGCAGAGGAACCCTGGAGGGAGGTAGAAGAAATTGAAATTTCCAAAGTGAACTTGAAAACTACCTGAGCATGCTATCCAACACACACTTGCACACAGAGTCAAGCACACACAAATTGATCAGCTAAGGATGCAGATCTTATAATGAGCTTGAAGTTTTTGTGAAAAATATTTGCTCTATCTATCATTGGCTTTCCACCAAGCTATGCAGAAATAGGGTGACACTTAGGAAGCCAAGCTGAAAAATAAAGAGTAGAAATAAAAGGAAAAAACTGAGTAAGAACATATACCACAGACGGGGGAGGGAGACAGGTTCTGCAGAAAAAAAGTCCACTCAAGTCAACTAAGAAGGAAATACTGCAACTGCAACAAACCTCAGGGGTACAAATAATTTGTATTCAGAGTTGCTGTTTTTGTTAGATGCCTTCAAGTCAGTACCAACTTGTAGCGACTGTATGCACAACAGAATGAAACACTGCCCGGTCCTGTGCCAACCTTAACAATTTTTGTCATGCTTAAGCCGATTGATGCTGCCACTCTGCCAATCCATCTCACTAGGAGTCTTCCTCTTTTTATCTGACCCTCCAACTTACCAAACATGATACGCTTCTCCAGTGACTGTTCCCTCCTGACAATATGTCTGAAGTATGAGAGACAAAGTTTGGCCATCCTGGCCTCCAGTTGGGGAATGAAGTGACTCTGTGTGATAAGCACTGGTCTGTGAACCGCACGGTCAGTGGTTCGAGCTCAGGAGCCATTCTGAGGGAGAAAGATGAAGTTTTCTGCTCTCACAAAGATTAATAGCCTCAGAAACCGTATACCATGTGCCTATGAGTTGGACCTGACTCAACAGCACTTAACAACAGCAGTATATTATTTAAAATGCTCCGCTTTCAACAATAATAAGATTGCAAGATGTGCAAAGAAAGGAGAAAGTATGACTCATACTCAAGAAAAAAACAGTCTTTGGAAACTACCTCTGTAGTGTTAGATTTAGCATATAATGATTTCAACAATACTATTGTAAGTGCATTCAAAGATCAAAGTAAAACTATATTAGGGAATTAAGAGAAATTCTGATGACAATTACAATGGATAAGTAATCTCAATTAACTATTTGAAAAAATGTCTTAGAGAAATTGTTGACACATCCTAATAAATTAACATTTTTCTCCCCAAATACAGATGTCCCAGCTTCATGTGAGTGAGGTACATGTACATGTACAATTCTTGTGTTCCACATAGGAGACCCAAGTTCAATTTATAGCTCATGCATAGTCACTCATCTGTCATTGCGTAAACCTAGATGGAGGTTATGTCAAGAAACAGTAACTTTACATTGTGATATAAAGGTTTCTGGTTTCCATGATTTTGTAGCAATAACCCAAAACCATTTGCCATAGGGTAGGCTGTGACTCATAGCAACACTGTATAGAATTTCCATGGTTGTAAATCTCTATAAAAGTCCAGAGTGGTTGGTGGGTTGAACTGCTGACCTTGTTTTTAGCAGTCCAGTGCGTATCCTGTAGTGCCACCCTCTTATATATATAAAATACTGCCATCAAATCAATTCTGATTCATAGTAAACCCTGTATAGGGTTTCCAGGTCTAATTCAGGAATTGGATTCCATATACTTAATGGCATATGTATGTAGTACAATATTAGACATTGGGGTTATAGCTAAGAACCTTATCATAACCACCTAGCAAGGATAATAGATGATACAAATGATTATACACATTACCATTTTGAAATATTAGAGAACTTTAAAAAGTTTGTTGAAAAGTAGAATTAAAAGATAAAAATACAAAATAGAAGCATTATTTCACAACATGAGCTCCATCAAGATCAAGATACTTTTGAGTGTTTTCAACACAAACGTGCTTCCCAAGCTGTACGTGAACTACATTATTGTGGGAGCTGTGCTATTCACTCTCAGTGTTTCTAATCACAAGTGATGATCCCAGCTATTTAGTTCATCCCTAACGAACTGAGGGTACTGACAATTTAACCATGCCAGTACATCCTGTTTTACATTATTAACGGAAGAAAAATGGGGGTACCGTTTAAAGAATTTTGTAAGATTAAGAAACAAGAAGACATCAGAATGAGACAAAGCAGATCTGTAAGGTAGATGCTTAATGATTTCCCATTGAAACTCTTGCAAAATGCCCTTGTTTGATGAGAGGAATTAGCAGAGAAGGGCTCGCTAGTGAAGCTTTCCTGGTAAAGCTTTGGCTAACTTTTTCAAAATACTCTCATAGTAATCACATGTGTTACTGTTTTTGGCCCTCCAGAAAGCAACAAGCAAAATGCCTTGTTGTTGTTGTTAGGTGCCATTGAGTTGGTATGGACTCATAGTGACCCTATGCACAACAGAGCGAAACACTGCCTGATCCTGGGCCAGCCTCACAATTGTTTGCCACTCTTGAGCCCATTGATGCTGCCACTTTGCCAATCTGTCTCACTTGGGGTCTTCCTCTTTTTCTCTGACCCTCCACCTTACCAAACATGATACCCTTCTCCAGCAACTGGTTCCTCCTGACAATATGACTGAAGTATGAGAGACAAAGTTTGGCCATCCTGGCCTCCAAAGAGCACTCTGGCTGCACTTCTTCCAACACAGATCTGTTGGTTCTTTTGACAACCAATGGAACTTTCAATACTCTCCTCCAACACCAGAACTCAAAAGCATCAATTCTTCTATGGTCTTCCTTATTCACTGTCCTCAAGCTGAAATCTTTGCTCTTCAATACTTTAAAAAGGTCATGTGCAGCAGATTTGCCTAATGCAATACATCGTTTGATTTCTTGACTGCTGCTTCCATGAGTGTTGATAGTTGATCCAAGAAAAATGAAGTCCTTGACAACTTCAATCTTTTCTCCATTGATAAAAATGTTGTTTATTGGTCCAGTGGTGAGGATTTTTGTTTTCTTGACATTGAGATGCAATCCTTACTGAAGGCTGTGCTCTTTGATCTTCATCAGTAAATATTATAAGTCCTCTTCACTTTCAGCAACCAAGGTTGTATCATCTGCATATCACAAGTTGTTAATGAGTCTTCCTCCAATCCTGATGCCATGTTTTTCTTCATAGAATTCAGCTTCTCGGAGTATTAGCTCAGAATACAGGCTGAATAAGTATGGAGAGAGAAAACAACCCTGTCGCACACCTTTCTTAATTTTAAACCATTCAGTATTCCCATGTTCCATTTGAACAACTACTTCTTGGTCCAGGTACAGATTCCTCATGAGCACAGTAAAGTGTCAAGGAATACTCATACTTCGCAATGTTGTCTGTAGCTTGTCATGATCCACACAATCAAAAAAGCCTGTGTGTAGTCAATAAGTACAGGTAAACATCTTTTTTATATTCTCTGCTTTCAGCCAAGATCCATCAGACATCAGATATGATATCCCTCTTTCCACGGCCTCTTCTGAATTTGGCTTAAACTTCTGGAAGTTCTCTGTCAGTGTATGCTTGCAGCTGTTTCTGTATTACCTTAAGTAAAACTTTACTTGTTTGGGATATTAAAGATACTGTCCGATGATTTCCGCATTCCGTTGGGTCACCTCTCTTTGGAACGGGCACAAATACAGATCTCTTACAATTGGTCGGCCAGATAGTTGTCTTCCAAATTTCTTGGCATAGATAGATGAATGAGTGCCTCCTGTGTTGCCTCACTTCCTTGAAAGATTTCAATTTTTCTTCCATCAATTCCTGGTACTTTGTTCTTTGCCAATTCGCTTCAATGCCTTGAGCATCCTGAAAGACTGTTGCCATGACGTTTGCTCTTGACCAGTCTACTTTTTGTTTGATTAGACCACTGGAAATCTGGTGTGGCACTTAAGTATAAGCCCTGGACCACAAGAGCAATTTGAACCACAAAGTTGGCAGTTCAGACTCACTAGCTGCTCCTTGGAAACTCTGTTCAGGTTTGTTCTGAGTCAGAACCGACTTGATGGCCCAACAACAACCACACACCTCCTTAGTAGTCATTGTTTTGATTGTGCTTTTGGCTTTAGGATCATACTGGTAAAGCCATGTTCAAGATATTGATCCCACTTGTTTCAAATTTACATTGCAAGCTTTGTTCTTGTCTGTAACTGATTTGCAACATTTGGTACCCATGGAGCAGAAAATTTGTTTGACTTAGATTTTTCAGTCAGAATTTTATAAGCTGAACCAATAGAAATATCAGTGGTGTTGACTATTGTTTCTGCTATTAGGGCATGAACAAAATTTGTTTCCTCACAAATTGATGTTGATGGTTTTCATCTTCAGCATTGTTTCTACCCATCTTCACACCAGTTATCCATTTGTAAACTGCTGATTTCTTTGGGGCATTGCACACAAACTTTTTGTAAAGCAACAATAATATCACTATTCTTCTACCCAATTTTCAGCGCAAATTTGATGTTTGATCTTGCTTCAGTTTTAGCAGAATTCATCTTGTTCTGACAAATTCATCTTGTTCTGACAGGGACTGTTTTCAGACTAATGTTTTACCTTACATAGTACCTCAAACTAGTTCCTGTTCAGACATGTTACATAACAAATTGACATGAGTTTATTTTTGAGCAAGTTCTTTTTTTTTTTTTTAAATTCAGACGTAGGTTTATCATGCCTAGTATTCTATGAATTTTATAAAGACCTCTTATAATAAGTGCCATGGAAAATACATGTATAAACTTTAATAGAACTATAGTTGAGGGAGCAACAGTTTAGAAAACAGAACAAATGATTGAAAACAAAATTGTAAGTATTCAGTAAAACAGTAGTTACTATTAAGAGCTCTGTGACTTCTGTTCAATGAAAGCATAAGTATCATGATCTTTTTTCTCAAACGTTCTGTGTTGGAAGTCTACTGTACTATTAAAATGTTATTTCTAGCTCTACTTTTTTTTTAATGTTTTATTGTGAATTATATGATAGTTTACACGAGAGAACTTTAGTTTTACATTCATTCCATCGTATATCATCTCATTGCCATGGTTCCAATCCACTTCATGCATTATCCACCAACCAACCAAAGGGTATATCCTAGATACCCGCCCCCTATACCCCTCCACTCCCCCCTCCCCAGTTTTTGGCCCACAGTCCCTTTTCCTCTCTGGATCCAAAGTCCCCAGCTGCTTCATCACTCCACGTTTTCTTCTCTGTCTCCATCTCAGGCATCTTTGTTTCTCTGGGTAGGGTCCCACTTTCGGTTCTTCACCATTGATGGTCTCAGAGACCTCCGCTCCTAGACTGGAGAATTAATCACTCCCTTCCTTGTTACAAAACGTGTACCTTTGCATTTCCAACCCTTATAATCTGTCCTGATAAGCATTATTCACTACAGTATCACGAGTTACCCATCTGTATTTCCTTTCATCAGCTTTGCCCAGACAGATTGAATAGTACCCACTGGAGATTCTGCCTTCCTCCATGCTCCCTAGCACTAGGTTCCCTCTTGAAAGCTTGTAAGCCAGTCACTTCTTGCCTTTGTAGCCCCACCCCTCCCCATTTGAGTATCCAATGACCAAGTTGCCCATCTCCATCCACTCTGTGTGTGGAGGGGGTGGGAATGTTTCTTGTCTAGCTCTACTTTTCCATTTCGTTTTCTTTCTTTTTTTCTGGATGATTAAGACAAAGAAATACTCTTGTGAAAATTCAAAACAACAAACACTTAACTGTAACTTAATTTTCTGAAGCAGAGGATAATTTAAATAGAATCATAAAGTTGCAAACAAACAATGAATGTAACTACACAGTGCCTCATAATTTATTCAATTTTTAAAGTATAATTTTCATTTTATTTTCTTGCTAGTGAGTTTTTTTTTCAGCCTTTAAGGACCCAAATCTTTACATTGGCTTGGGTGGTGGTCCCAGGGCAGCCCCTTCAGGTCTAAATCAGGGTGGGATTGTTATATCCTTTGTGCTTCACGAGAATGGTTCCTGACTACCTTACTGTGAATGTTATAGGTCACACAATAATGTAATTCACATATAGCTTGGGAAACACATTTGTGTTGATGACACTTGTTTGGGAAATATCCCTGATGGGCTGTGGCCTCTACAGCATTTCCAATTACAAACTTCTTAATGGCCTTGTCTTTGGGCACACAGCTGGTGCAGTTCCTGCAGTGAATGGGTTGCTCATGGCCACACCCCTTTTTTCCCCATGACCTTTGTTTCTCCTTTTGTTTGTCATCTTTGAAGCAAGGGCCGAGAGCATAATATTTTTTACAACATGTAAAAAATGATAAATTATGGTTCCAAGCCTGGTTCCTAAAAATATGTACTAATAGTCTTAATTGTGTTAGTCTTAGTATCAGTATTAATGTGATTTACTGTATTGCACAAGAGAATTATAATTGTAAGTAATCTCTGACTTTAAAATAGGTAGTGTTCCTCATGAGAAAACAAATTTTCTGGTTGTTTGGTTGAATTTCAATTCAGCCATCACCACAGAAATAGTTTAAGTAACTAGCTTCTGAAGCCTTAAGAAGTTAAAACAAAAATACCATGTTGGTTTAAGCTGGATCATTTCAATTGGGGTATAAGGAAGATAACATAGTAAGTCCTTATTTGTGAACTTTTTGATGAAAATTTTATTTTGAAGAATTGGCCTGTCTTGACATTTTCCCACCTTCTTGTGTGTATTCATTATCCATTGAAAGAGTATCTCGCTTCTGATACTTTGTTGTTGTTGCTAAGTGCTGTTGAATAGGTTCTGACTCATAGCAACCCTGTATAGGAGTTCTGTGAAGTGGCTGGTAGATTTGAACCACTGACCTTGCAGCTAGCAATCCAGTACTTGTCCTACATTGCCACACCAGTATTTCCATATATATATTTCTAGTACTCTCATAATTCCGCAAACCATTCTAGTGAAAACCTGCCAAGGTTGGGGTAATCCTTTGAAGATTTTCATATTCCAAAATTTCTGTTTTCTTATTTTCTCGTCATTCTAGTATCAGTTTTCTCAATAGTACTGAAATTTCAACTAAGTTAGAGAAATGCTGATTTTCTAAATCATAGCAATGTGTGGCCCAATAACCTTCTTGAAGTAGTATTTGCACCTTAGAAAGAAGATGCAGATTTATCCAGGTGACTTTCTATCTCATTGAATTAGTGAGTGCATTGTGCAGTAAAGATAAAGAGAACAGATCTGTGCATTGGATTGACCTGGACACAGTGACCCAGCTCTTTAACTTGGAGGTTTACAACTCAGAGTAAAATACTTCAGAATGTTGGCTTCCACTGTAAAAGGGGATATACGAGATAATCTGTACAATGCAGAGTAATTAAAAGACTAGAGATAAGCAGGGTCAGATAAGTAAGCATGGTATAGCTAGAAGTTGCTGTTGTGTTCTGTCAGGTTGACTGATTCATAGCAACTTCCAGGATTAGAAAGCCACATCTTTCTTCTGTAGAGTACCTGGCAAATTCACACTTCTGACCTTGCAGTTAGAAATCCAACAATTAACTCAGTATGTCACTAGGACTCTTTATAGATAGACGTGGCGTTAAATGCTATTGTATTGAGGCGGTTCTGACTCTTAGCGACCTTGTATAGGGTTTCTGAGGAGTAACTGGTGGGTTTGAACTGCTAGCCTTGTGGTCCTCAGTCCAGTGCTGATCCTACAGTGCCACACCAGGAGTCCATAGATAGAGGTTAGAGAACTAAATAAAAAATTTGGATGGCACAGGAGTTTTTGATGCAATAGCTTATTCATAGATAGCATAACAGTACTTCATGAGTGTACTTCTCACACATAGTTGTTCTAAGTGGTTTTTGAGATTTCCCTGCTTCTATCATTTGTCCTATGTTTTGTTATTATTTTATGGAATTCCTGGGAAAACTGTGGTTGAAGTTTAAAAGTCTCATTTTCTGTTTACTGTCTTTTTAAAAATACCCATAAATGATGTTGGTCTATACTCTGATACATCAGACATAACTAAATATATGGAGTGAGTTTTATTAAATAGGGCTTGGTGTGGTATAGTGGTTAAATGCTCAGCTGCTTGCTGAAAAGTTGGTGCTTCAAATCAAGCAGCGACTTCACAGGAGAAAAGGCTTGGGTCCTATAAAGATCACAGCCTAGGAAATCCATGGGGCAGTTCTGGCATGTGTCAAAACTGACTCAATTGCACCTAATAGCAACAACACAAGTGAGAATCTACACCACATAACAATAACAGCACATTTATTAGATGCTTTTATATACATCATTTTAGAGTCAAATTGATAAAAAAAAATGTTACGTATGTTCCATTTCTGTTTAACAGATGACAAAACTGAATTTTAGAGAATTTTTGCCCACTTTGGGTCATTCAGTTAGTTGGATTGTAGTAGTGCTTGCCCCGTTGAATGCCCACTGTGATGTTGGATTTAAATAAATCTCTAATTCTATCCACCTACTACTGATCCCCCCAAAAAAGGAAAGAAGTGAAAACAATAGTTACTATTCAGTTGATTTTGAATCATGGTGATCCTCACGTGTTGCAGTATAGAACTGCTACCTAGGCACTGTGGGTTAATGTGCTATATTGAGAAGCTTACCAGTTGCTCCTCAGAAACATTATATAGTGTTACTTTGAGTTGGAATGGACTTGATGGCACTTAACAATAACAACATAGGGTTTCCAAGGGTATGCCCTTTTAAAAGCTTGTTCATCAAGTCTTTCTTTTGAGAGAACTTTGGGTGAGTTTGAACCAGTATCATTTTGGCTGTTACTTGAGTGCTTAACCATTTGTGCCACCCAGAAGTAAAGTACATATAAATTGGAATATGTTATCCTGCCATAAGTATCTTGCTATTATTTTTGGAATAAACTGCTATGGCGAAAACGTTTTTAAGATAATGCTGGTGACAATAGTTAACGTATACAAGTAAATGAAAAAGTAAGGTCCATGTACTAGTATTGCAAAAGTTTTACTCCATTTTGCACAAATGAAAATTGTCCCGTGATTAGTTATCACTTGGTAGCTTTGTAAAACTTGTCAGTATTTATGAATCCTTAGCTTACATATGTCATTTTTCTTTGGAGTTTCTCAAGAAGGACTACTTAATTTCTGATTGTAATAGGTTACTTGGAAAATATTTTGTTAAAAGTAAATTTAAGATGTTTGAATAATTAAAAAAATACTTTATGACAGCCCTTCAGTTGAATATTTATGTATTTGAAAATTCATTTTTAAAATAACTTACTTCATAAATGAATGTTTGTTTTTCCTTTTTTTTTTTTTTGTAAAGGTTTCAGCAGAGCTGCTTTACCATTTGGGTTAGTTAGGCGAGAATTATCCTGCGAAGGTTATTCTATAGATCTGCGATGTCCTGGCAGTGATGTCATTATGATTGAGAGTGCAAATTATGGTCGGACAGATGACAAGATCTGTGATGCTGACCCATTTCAGATGGAGAATACAGACTGCTACCTCCCAGATGCCTTTAAAATTATGACTCAAAGGTAAGTATTTCACATCCATATTAGTAAAATGATTATAATATTAATTCCAAAGTGGATGGATACAGTCCATGTCTTGGTAGACTGTTACTGATTGGAAAGTTTTACTTCCTAATATTGATTTCTTTCTATTTATGAAGTTACTAATATTGAAAACAAATATTTTGTTTTTTAGAGCTTCAGAATTATAAATATTTTCTGTAATATCAAGAATCTTTAAATGTCCATATCTATGTCAATAATTCTTCTTTAACTCTTTTAAAATATAAAACAAAATAAAACAACATCCTCAAGAACGCATACGTAACTAAGTGCAGAGTTCCTTGTTTATATTAAGATACTGTAGATAAAATCCTTTTTTTTTTTTTTTTTTCAGATTAGACCTCTCAGCAGATTTTGCTTTATTCGATGTTAATGACACCCCTTGTTAAAAAAGTATTTTTAATTGGGAATCATCAATATCTATTAAGACAAGTGGAAAAAAATGTATTTATGAATAGTAAATGGGTAATTCTTCAAGTACTTAGATTGGGTTGCTGCTGTTTTAAAGTGCTGTCAAGTTGGTTCCAACTTATACCTACCCTTTATAGTGTGTCTAAGATTTAGGTGCTCCACTTTATAATTGAAACCATTCCTTTCCTTTTATTTCCCTGAAAATGACTGTAAAAGAAAAAGCAAGAGGGTAAAGTGTGTTTTCTTTAAAAATTTGGACTTCAGTAAATTTTTGTACACAGTGAAGAGGATTCAAGTTTAAGACAAGTTAGGATTTGACTATACTGTTTGGATGTCCAGGAAGCTGTTGTAGTTTCTCTAAAAGACTTAGAGAGCTGGTTGTAAAATTTTTCTTTAGTTGCCTCAATAAGATTGAACTCCAGTTTATTAACAGGTGGACAGTATCATCCATGCCCTGGTTTATTTTGAATATTTAATATGATAATGTATTGAAAACTTCATTATGAATGCTAAAATGATGTTAATGGAACATCTTAAAATAATTCAAAAGAGCATGGTGGCATAACATTTAAGCACTTAATTACTTACCAAAAAGTTGGTGGTTCAGACTCACCTTGTGTTTTCATGTAGAAGATGATGGAGTCCTGGTGTGGGAATGTAAGAGAAGCACTGGACTTCCTTAACTGTAGGGTTGGCTTTCAAACCCACCAGCCATTCCTTGGACCAGACTCAACAGCACTTACCAACAACAACCTGTTTAGGATACTTCAGGTGATGTCAGCTATAATTATGGTTAAACTAGTATAATAATGTTTTACTAGTTTAACCATAGTATAATAATGTTTTACTAGTTTAACCATAATGTCAGCTATAATTATGGTTAAACTAGTATAAAAATGTTTTTTGTGGGTTAGTTCGAACAGAACATGGGAACA
>NW_006408520.1:38688857-38797638 GCF_000296735.1 Chrysochloris asiatica | reverse complement strand
CGACTCGATGGCACCTGACAACAACAACAACAGTATAATAATATCTCACCTCTCCAGAATTTCCTTATTTGCCAGTTTTTATTATAAACAATACCAGTCATATTTAGAGACCCTCTGAAGGGACATTTATGTAACAGAGTTTACTATATATCATGATTTTTATATTTTATTTCCTAGGAAAACCCCTCATCTTTGTAGTGAACGCACCCCTCCCTCTAAAGTAAATACTTTTGCTACCCTTTAACCCCACATTTCCCAAATATGTTCACAGTATTATGACTAGGTTCTAATTTATTTCCTAGTTCACTTTAAAGTAGAAATTTTATAGACTGGGGGCTGTCATTATAGGCATAATACAAATATCAGAAGGTGATAGGGAGTGAAGGGAAACATGGAGAAATTAATTTTTTTAAGATGCTGGACATAAGAGTATGAGTATGGATTGCTAAACATTTTCAAAATTCTCAGAGACCATATATTGATATAATATAGTGATTCATTGTTTCTGTTTGTTCATTTTTTAATATGATAGTGATAAAGATGTTTGAACAAACCAGAGAACATACATAATACTTTTGAAATATCTCCACCGAAATGTTTTTTGTGGGTTAGTTAGAAATTTAAGTTAAAATCTAGTTTACTTAAATGGTACTTCATAAAAGTTGTTTTGTTTTAATTTTTTATTGTGAATTGAGTGAAGGTTTACAGACAAGATTCATTAGTTTTACATTCAACACATCCTTTTTTTTTCATCTAAATAATTGCAGTCCCCTCCCTGCATCAACAGTTATCCCGCTTCCTCCCTGTGATTCCTGTTTGCATTCCATCCATCTTCCCATCCCTTCTCAAGTTTATCCTTAGGTAAATGTTGACCTTTTGATTTTAAATGATTGACCATTCTTCCTTGATGAGCACACCTTGCTTAGTGTTGTTGTTTGTTGGTTATGTGCGGTGGAATCGGAGCCAACCCATAGCAACCCTGTATAGGGTTTCTGAGGCTGTAAATCTTTATGGGAGCAGAAAGCCTCATCTTTCTCCCACGGAACAGCTGGTAGTTTCGAACTGCTGACCTTGTTATCCTTCTATATACCTCTCTACTGCTTGACTAAAAATTGGGCCAAAAGAGTGAGCTTTTTTCCAGAACTGAAGGTGGTCAAGGCCTACAGTCTCGGGTTCCTTTGTTCTCTTTCTGACTAGCAAGGCTGGTGTTTTTTATTCTTTTTCTTTAATAGCATATAAGTATTCTTATTAAAACTTACAGTTGTCTATGGACTATGTAGGATTTTAACATCTGGTCTTTGAAACAAACTATTTACAACTAACTCTTAAGGAAAATTATTTCTGTGCTATAGTAAAATTGTGGTGTTGAACGTTTTGTTCATAGGATTTCAAAGTTTAGAAACTATCGTTACTAGGGAGACAATATGATGAATATTAGTAAACAACTCATCAGCTACTCTTTCTATGTTGATCCACCTGTTCAATGGTAGTAATGAAAGTTGGACATCCAGTAGTAGACCATAGAGAAACCTCTGACGAGTAGAAATCAGTGGGGATTGTTAGAAAAAGGGTATGGAAGAATTGGCCTTACGAGATTATAGGTAAATTCTCTTTGTGGACTATATGCATTTAAATCAAATATCTAGCCAAATGCTTGTCTTATCATACTTGTACAAAAAATTGTAATTACATGCTATAGGAAATATGCAAAATAGGCATCAAGTTATTTTTGTTGTTAAATTATTATTAAAAAGCAGGGATGTAAACTAATAATATCTCTGAAAGGAACTAGTGCTTTCGGTGTATTATGAAAACATATACATGTTTCTTGCTATGAAAATATTCAAATAATACATAAGTATTGATGAAGTAAGTGGGTAGATCCAAAACTGACCACAGAAACTCCATTTATTAATTGTTGTATTATGAAAATAGATGGTAGTTATTTACATAACACAATAACCATTTAAACATGAACATTGGTGTGACGCTGTGGGTTAATGCACCAGACTGAAAAGCTGTTTGAACTGCCAGGTTGGTGGTTCAAGCTCACCAGTCGCTCCTCGGAAACCCTATACAGGGTCGCTATGGGTCGGAACCGACTCTTCGGTACTTAACAACACCAATTTTAATGCAAAGGAAGACAATGTTGGGAGGACTTAAAAGTGAGTTTCTTAGTAGAATTTTTGAATAACCCATTCTTTATATTTTCTATATTTTGACACATTGGACTGGTACATAGTTAAAATTAGCTATAAGAAAGCAAGTAGGTAATATTTTCATATATGAATTATTATTGAATAATTAGATAGAGAAACTTTTCTTGATGTATTTGTCTGTTTTACTCTAAATATAGTCCCTTTAGTAATTAACAAAAAAAATTAAATTATTTTTACCAAGCTTCTAAAAATTTGGCTTTTTTTCCTCGCAGTCAGAATCCTCAAAAGAATATGATATTCAATAAAGTAGAAAGAATAGGTTTTTTTCCCCTTTAATGTAATCTCTCTTTGAAAAATGCAGATTAAGCCATTGGCTATTTCTATTTAATATTCTTTTATATATATGTTGTTGTTAAGTGCCATCAAGTCCGTTCCAACCCATAGCGACCCTGTATAGGGTTTCCGGGGTGCCGCTGGTGAGCTTGAACTGCCAACCTTGCAGTACAAATGGCTTTGCAGTCTGGTGCATTAACCCACAGCGTCACACCAAGACCCCTCTTTATATATAGGCATAGAGATTTTAGTACTATCAAATATCTTTATATTTTTATTCAAGGCTTTTCACTTCTTCCAGTTGTCATCACTTTTTAGCAGTTAAAAACCAAGTAAATATATACACTTACAATTCAGACTGTGGTAGTGGCAAAAATATTAATAATTGTTATTCATTCTCCATTCTCTATTTCCTGCTCTTTTAAAAGTGTGAAAACAAAATTCTATTAGTAGTTCATAGTATATTTGTCTTACAAATGTACTGGAGGCTCATTTTAAACAGTGAAAAATGAAACTATTTCCTAAAATGAAGGGATCTGAATATTTTATGGAATAATCACCACTCTGTAAAGATAGGACTACCTATTGTGGTGCTGTAGGATCAACACTGGACTTGGAACCACAAAGTCAGCAATTCAAACTTACCAGCTGCTCCTTGGAAACCCTATGCAGGGGTGCTGTGAGTCGGAACTGACTTGATAGCACTTAACAACAACAACAACAACAAAAACCTTTAAAGACAATTGTACAAAATAGTTTTAACACTTTGAATTCATTTGACCCAAAGCTCTTCTACTCCAAAGTAATTGATGAGTTAAAATTTGGCCAACTTTATTGGTTCTATGCAGTACTCAGGACAATCTAGTTAGTGTTTTTAAATTAATGTGCCAAGTTGTACCTGAGGTCCTGTTGTTTACATTTGATCCCATTGTTGTTTGTAACTATCCTATTTTCATGTTGTCTACTCTAAAAGCATTCTCATTTTCATCAAGATAGAGTTTTGATTGAGATTATGCCTTTGGTACTTTGGCCTACAGATCTGAAAATAATTACAGTATATAGATAATTACTGTCCCTACATGCTCGTGTGCCCTTTTCCCCTCCAAATGTGCATAGGTAGGACCTGTTATAGGCAGTATTTATTCAGAATATATGTTTAGTAGTGTATCCCTCTAAACCCAAAGAGATACTTCTCTTGATATGCATTGATTAGCTAATCTTCATAAAGAAACTTTGTATCTAAGAGCTATATGAAAAAGTTGTTGAATTAATTTTTGCTTCCTGATTTTCATTTAAGAGAATATAAACTTTAAATCTATCTTTTCAACATTTTTTCACATCCTTTTTTCTTTAATGGCATTTTTCAGAGGGGAAGAATATATATTATAAACTGCCTTTTCACTTAATTTTGTATTTCATGGTATGGTGGGAATTGATTTATTCTTTTCTTGCATTATTATGCATGCTATTTTTCTGTTTCGTATAGTTGTTTAGTGAAAGTTACACATTCTTCTAGGATCTAAGCCTACCATTTCTGAGAAACTACATTATTAGGCTTATACTGTTTTACCAATTGCCTTTATCTATCTGTGGTATCAGTTTTACCATTCGTTTGTCCATTAGGATGAAATGTATCTGGGGAAAAATAAATAACTCAGATACTACTAACCCATCATTTCTGTGTTTAGGTAGTTTCCTATTAGGTAATAGGTTTCCACTAATTCCCTCACTCTTGTCTGAGTTGTTTCATGATATTTAATTGGAATTACAAACACATTCTTATATCAAGGATTTGAGAAGTTACTAGCATAGACTCTTGAACCTTAGTATCATAATAAATAACCATTAAAGCTCTAATTGGTATACCTAATTGGACACATACTTTGCATGTCACTTTACTGATGAGCATTTAAACCAAAGCACTCATTACTGGAAGAGGAGACTATTGACAATAATAAACATGGACCATATAAAACACTCACATTTAGTGTGTTAGAAATACTAATAAATTATTAAATGTCTTTAGAAGGCTTATCCAAGTGTCCCTTATGAGCCTACTTATTAAATATAGAAAAAGAAGTAGTGTAACACCAAGGATTCTTCACCACAGGGTCCTCTGATCTTTTTAAATGAAAATTAGTAAATTGAATCTCCTGCTGGTGGATCATGAAGCCCCTTAGAGTACGAGTGTGAAATGCTGGACTTCACTGAAACTCTCCTTTAATATCTAGCGTTTTACCTTTTATAGTATATTCAGCCGTCTTACAAGTCAGAACAGTTTTTCCCAAAGAAACAACACATTAATTGTTTTCAGCATTTCCTAAGGAATATTTCACACTTACTGTGTGCCTTGTTTGACTTAGAGCTGATTTTTAGATATTTCAGTGGAATGTACAACCTTGGATAATACATTTTAAAGTTTGAATTTATAACATACTTGTTTTTATATTTGAACAAATGCAGGTAGTAGGAAAAAAAGAGAAATTTGTGTTTAAAAATGAAGTCATATCTTATTTCAACACTGTCTATAAATATTAAAATCAAAGTGGAAGGTGAGAATATGGACTCAAACATTAAGATGAATGTGAACAATACATTTGACCTATACATCATAATAATCTTTCAATAATTTTAAAGATGATTTATTCTAGCTTATTTTAGCGATGAGTGTTACTGGATGACAATGTCATCTAAATGGTATATATGCATGTATACATATATATGGGTTTGTAGTGATTCTGTAGGATAAGCATTGGATTGCTAACCAACCGATTCGCAGTTTGAGCCCCCCACCCATTCCGTGAAGGAAATATGAGGTTTTCTGCTCCTGCAAAGATTTATAGCATCAGAAATCCTATACAAGGGTTGCCGTGAGTTGGAACTGAGTTAACAGCATACATATACATCCATACATACACATATATTGTTGAATATTTTATAGTTTTTTACCCACTTAAAATATTCCCTGCTATTCACTAAGAAATGGGTTTCTATTTATAAAGCATGTATTTCAATAAGGTAGTCATGTTAATGACTAGATTAATTGCTGTTAAATCACTAGAACATTTTGGATAAGTTGTTAAATCACTTACTGAAAGGACATTAGCCTAATGCACTTAAGACTAATACATAATATTTGTTTGAATAGTTTTTTGTTTTTTTTTTGGTATAGTGTGTGATTTATTCCTAGTATATACCTACTTTCTGGTAATATACTAGTGACTGACGTGTATAAATTTGACCTACAATAATGCCTTTAAAAGTTTGTACTTTGTATAGATAAGATTTCTAATCATAGTTATAGAGACTAGAAATTAAGTTCTTTTTTAAAAAAACTTAGTAATATTTTATTGTTTTAGGTAAAACTTTACACAGTAAAGTAGTTTCCCATTTAACAGTTTCTATACATATTTTTAAGGAGTTCTGGTAGCATAGTGGGTACAAATTGGGCTGCGAACCGCAAGGTCAGCAGTTCGAAACTACCAGCTGTTCCGCGGGAGAAAGATGAGGCTTTCTGCTCCCTTAAAGATTTACAGCCTCAGAAACCCTGTACAGGGTTGCTATGAGTCGGAACTGACTCCATGTCACATAACAACAACAACGTACATATTTTTACACTGCAAAGCTGTTTGAACTGCAAGGGCAGTGGTTCAACCTCACCAGCTGCTCCTTGGAAGCCCTGTACAGGGTCGCTATGGGTCGGAATCGACTCAACGGTACTTAACAACAACAATACATATTTTTATGCATATTGGAATTGCTGTGGTTCTGTAGGATAAGCACTGATCTGCTAAACACAAGGTCAGCGGTTCATTCCCACCAGCTGCTCCGTTGGAGAAAAATGAAACTTTCTGCTTCCACAAAGATTTACAACCTATGAAACCCTATACAGGGTCTTATAAGTCAGAACCAACTCTACAGCACTCTTAGTAACAAAAGCATTAACAACATGCATATTGTTCAGTGACATTGATTATATTTTTTGTAATGTGCCTGCATTCTCATTTTATTAATCTAGTTTCCTTGGCATGTCTTACCTTCTCATCTTTGTTATAAGGCCATTCATTTTCATACACGGTCTCTGTGAATCAAAACAACCTTGAATCATAACCATCTTGATGGCGCTTAACAATAAAACAGTTCTCATACAGATGATTTTTTTTCTTAAAGGAACACAGTATTCCAGGGTAATACTGTATATTTTATGAAACAATGTGTAACTTAGCTTAAGGTACCCTTTAGGGGTGGTTTCTGTTAAACATTTAGTTAGAGTATTGCAGATTGATAGACTTATGGATTCTTCTAGTCACTACGAGTCTAGTAACTGCCCTTTTTTTTTTTTAAAGAATTTGGATTTTTTATTCTCTCTTTATTCACCCAATCTATCTGGGACCATCTGTTGTGTCCCTGGTCAGAATGGTAGTATCTATTTCATCTGGTCTTAGTTCAAACCCAGCAGCTGCTCCTTGGAAACCCACATACAAATTTGTTTTAAGTCAGAACTGACTTGATGGTACTTAGCAACAAAGCAATGCCATGTAACATTTAAGAATTATTTTAGTATGCAGTATAACTTCAAATTGGAGTCCTGGTGGAGTAAGTGCTGATGACACTGTAGGATAAGCACTAGGCTGATAGTCACAAGGTTGGCAGTTCAAATTCACCAACAACTCCTTGGAAAACCTAGGGATGCTGTGCGTTGAAACCCACTCTGGCACTTAAAAACAACAATTGAATAAATAATGGCCAAATACAGTTTTGGATAATATGAGCATATTCCATTCTAATTCTAGTAAGGACCACTGGTGGCACAATGGGTTAAGCATTGGGTGGCTAACTGCCAGGTGGGTCATTCAAATCTACCAGTTGCTCTGTATTAGAAAGATGAGGCTCTCTCTGCCCCTAAAAAGTTACATTCCCAGAAACCTCACAGAATGGTTCTCCTCTGCCCTAAGGAGCCCTATGAGTCAAAATCAACTAAACTTCTGACTCAACAGTATCGGATTTGTTGGTTTTCTTGGCATTTTTCTTGTATATTTTAGTGAGATTGCTAAGTAAATAAAAAATTCCTTTACAGTTGGCCCTCTGTATCCACAGGCTTCACACCTGCAGGTTTAACGAATCCATGGATTGAAAATATCGAGGGGAGTGGAGGAAAATATAGCAAATAAGTGGTCACAGCAGCCCCTCAAAAGCTAAGAATAAGCACAAAGTGCTGTTGGCAGTTTGCACTGGTGGAGGTGGTGGTTATGTGCCATGGAGTCAGTTCTGACTCATAGCGACCCTGTACAGGGTTTCTGAGGCTGTAAATCTTTAGAGGAGCAGAACGCCTCATCTTTCTCCCGCGGAACAGCTGATAGTTTCAAACTGCTGACCTTGCGGTTCGCAGCCCAATTTGTAACCACTACACTACCAGAGCTCTTGTGGTTTCCACTATGTTGTAGATATTACAAGTAATTTTGAGATGATTTAAATTTGATGCGAGGATATGTATAGGTTGGAGTAGTGGTGTGGTGCTGCAGGATAATGCACTGGACCACAAGGATGGTTTGAACCGAAACGTCAGTGGTTCCGACCATTCAGCTGTTCCTCAGAAATTCTATACAGACTTGGAACCTACTTGACAGCACTTAACAACAACAACAATGTATAGGTTATATGCAAAGACTGTGCCATTTTATGTGGAGTTTGGTATATGTGGAGTCTCCTCAAGCAATTCCCCGTAGCTATGGAGGGGTGACTGTATAATTTTAGTCAATGTTGTTCATTGCCATTGGGTCAATTCCAACTCTTAGCAACACTGTTTAGGGTTTCCAAGGAGCAACTAGTAGATCTGAACTGTCAAACTTGCAGTTCAAGCCTATATTGCTGTCAAATGCTGGGTTTTCCCCAAATCTTCTGTTTTATTGCTAACAGTTTAAGAATTTTACTGTGCCATATCTAAAGCAGAATAGCAATGATAAATCAGTATTATTTACAGTGTGCCTTATTGATTAATTTAATAGACAGATAATGATATTGAATATATTTTTTAAAAATAGTTTAATTTTTCCCTTACTAGGAACATTACTAATTTTTCATATAATACAGATTTCAATCCTGGACCATGTTAGCAACAGCAGCAGCAACAACAAAAAACCTTTATGAAAACTCTGTACATTGTCTGTAAAATTATTGTGGGTAATTAGATTTTGATGATATTTTAGTAAGATTTATTCCAGTCTTGCAGATTTAAAAAGCCCATTCTTTGTATTTTGTGGACTATTTTCTTTAGATTTACTATAGTAATTTATTTACATTTTTTAAAGCTCTTTATAGTTTCACAATTAGGTTTAGATTCCAGTAAAATCTGGTTATGAATGAACATCAGGAAGTGAGTTATTTTCATATAAAGCAATCAGCTGTATTGTATAATTAGTAAATGTCCTAGTTCTCCTTGCATGTCTTCATGTCAGATCGATCCTATAAAGAAGCAGTTTTAGAAGTCTTTTAAACACTCACCCCATGTCCGTGGAGGATTGTCTTAAAAGAGAGTCACTTTATTTAAGTTGGCTTGAAAAACACCAGTGGTTTTTTTTGTATGTTTTTCAGACCACAGATATGTTGTCATTGAACTCTCCTGTAATGACTAAAAATATGCCCCATTCTTTAAAGCTGGATATACCAAAAAGTTAATAGAACTTCAGGATTTTTCATTTGTACAGGGTCTGCTCCAAGGCAGCATTTTCACATAATCATATGTTTTTCTAAAATTTGCAAAAGTAAGAAGATATTTAAATTGTAGTTCTTCAAGGTTTCTGTTCTATTCTAATTTTAATCAAGTGATTAAGTTAAGTTTTAAATTACCAAAAACATTAAAGTATGTTATGATCCAGTCATAGATTTTCTTGTTATTAATTCATGAAATTCTGTATATTAATTTGAAATGATGTGTATAAGTAACTTTTGAAAAATAGTTGTGGTTTGTTTTGTGGATGAAGCAATATCTTTACATATATATGTATATATATTATATATAATAGATATATTAAACAGTTAAGTCATAACAAAGATACTATCAGATAAGTTGATTGATTAAGGACATTTGTATGTGCTTTACCATTTATTTCAAGCCTTGATGAGAAGGCCCTTATTAAGCTGTGATGATTACTGAATATGAAATGTAACCAAGATTATTTTTTATTCAAATATAATTTAAATATTCATCAAAGACAAGTTATGCTTGAGACTGACAGAGACTATTAACATCAAAAAATATAATTAACTGCATTGGGTATCATGAAACAGAGTTAGCCAAATAGCCGAGAGGTCTAATTGCTCTAGAGTTTGAGAAGCAATGGTTTTATTTTATGCCGTAGCTGTGGAATTAATAGTAATGTGGTTTCCTATGTGGGCCAATTAAAAGCTGCCTGTTAAGGTTCATTGCTCTATAGGAAACTCATTGAATATCACTTAGTAAACAGGATTGACGTGTCAGTATGTACAAGATGATAAAATAGAATAAGTGCCATGAAAATGAAAAGTATAAAAAGAACTGTTTTTGAAAACAACTTTTAAAACTCTTTACATTTGCAGTTCTGGTGAGGGCCCAGAATCTACCTTCAGGACTAGACACTCTTTCCCTGCCAGGGATCTGCTTGCTAATGTGCTCACAGCTGAATCCCGCCTCAGGAACTGCCCTAACAGGAAGGGGAAGGGGGGTATTATTAAACATCTTTCTCAGGGGAAGCTTACACAGAATGCCAGGGTACAAAATCCTGAAATCTCTTTGCTTGATTTCAGGACATTTCTCAAGCACCCTCCCAACTCCAGAGCTTCCTCCCTCCCTGAGGTCCCTACCACACCTGCCCTTGTCCTTGTGGCAACCTCTTTTTGTACCCAATCCTGTTTCTCTCATCTCTTCATTGAGGTCTAGAGCACTCCTAGAAACCTTTGCCTCATCAAGTCCACTTCCTGCTACTCAATCTGAGAAAGGTCCTGATAATTTTAATAAAAACTGCCATCAATGACACTGGTTTACATACATTTTAGAAATCTGGCAGTGAAATTGTTTCCAAAGGGGGAAAAAAATTACTTAATTCAAATTTTAAAATGCCTTTGCTTTATGCTTTTAAAAGTTTACCCTTGTCAGGTGGTTCATTTTGTCTTTAAAGAAATAATATTCTGACCTTTATGGCTTTATTAAGCTTTTTAGCTGAATGCAAAAAGACTGCATTCTTGATTGAACTGAAAAGATTTTGCCTTACCCAGGCTTAGAGATTTAAATGTGGACAGACATTCTAATGGTATTTTGACATTAATGAGATTGCTGAAATGGAAAAGTTTCAGGGTCAAAGATAAGAGCAGTAGCAAGATCTTCTAGTCTTTTTTCCCTTAATAATTACATATCAAATATGTGTAATAAATTGCTGTAAGTAATATCCTAAAATATGTGTACATGTGAGTCTACTACTGTAAGCATTACTATATTTCTACAAAAAATTGTAACTATAAAATATTAAACTTCAAATAGTTAATCTCATATTTAGCTTTAACTTTTGTAAGACATGTAGCATTTCTCAAAATTGCTCATCAGATTTTAATATACAATATTAAATATGTACTAATCTTCAGTGATAGATATTTTTTTGTTATCCATTATTTAACACACTTGCCTGTTTATATCTGTGACATAAGAGTGCATGTTAGCTTTTCAAAGGAGTACAGTATTTGCTGCCTCACAGCACACAGCCCTGTACTCCCAAGCCTGTACATATGGTGTTAGCGATATTTTAAAGCACTTGAGTCTTAACATTTTATAGGTCATAGTGAACTGACCCTTTCCAACAAGTTACTGATACGAAGCTGGTTCAAGCTAGGAGTATGATATGGAATGAAAACCGTCTCCTTCTATTGTATTAAAAAAAAAAAATTAAAACTTGTAAGATAGAAAAGTTTTAATGTGGTTTGTTTGTAGTTTACAATTATGGAGCCATGGTTAGTTTCAGAAAATGGTACCTTTCATTCATCGATTAATGTCACCAAATGATTTCTGAGTTCTGTGATTTGCAAGCTAATGCTCCTAGCACTGTAAAGCTATTTATGAACAACTGAGTGAGGATTTGTATTTTCAGGTCTATAGACAGATGTTAATGTCATTATTAAAATTGTAGAAAAGACCATGTGTAACATGTACTGTAAGAGATTCCGAGATCCTTAAGATGGTCATTAACCCCTCAAAGAAAATAACTATTAGAACTAACCTCTAACATCCTGGGGGCGGGGGCAAAAACTGGTGAAGCTGCTGCTGGGCTTGAACTGCTGACCTTCTGTTTCCCAGTTCAGTGCTTATTATATGGAGCCACTGTGCTCCCCATTATTCTGCATAGATAATGTTACAATGTATATTTAGGATATTACCATGCTCCCTGAATTTTAAGCTGTTCTAGTTACATATCTAGGATATATTGTTGTTGTTAATTGCCATTGAGTTGGGTCTGACTTGTAGCAACCCTGTACAAGGTTTCTGAGGAGAGACTGGTGAGCTTGAACCGCTGACCTTGTGGTTCAAACCAACTTTGCAGTCCAGTTCATTAACCTGCAGCACCACACCAGGACTCCGTAGGTACTATCTTCTGTCCTTGTTTCTGGTGCCAGAATTACAGATGAGTATTAAAATATCCTTCTTCCACCCTTCCTACTTCTTTCTAGTCCTTCCCTCCATTCTTCCTCTCTCCTTTTCTAGCTATCTACCTAATTCCTTTCCTTTCCTTTTAAAAAAACATCGTGCCTTTGTGAATGAGATGCAAGAGGACACTTCCTTGATGTTTTTAAACGAGATCTTTGGTTAATATGCGATAGACTGAATGCTTATGAATTGATGCTCACTTATCAAGAATGCCATCAGCAATGCCTTGTTGCTTTCTTATCAGCTACTTCCTGCTGTCAGCCTGGCACTTACTTCAATAGAAAGGGATTTGCATCAAATGTAATACTGTATTATGTACAGCTAACATGGGGTTTTTAATTGTGCAGACACATGAAACTCCTACAGTGGTAGTCAATTTGATAAAAAGGATTAGATGATGAATATTTTGCTATGATTAAAGATTAGTTCAGATTTATCGGAAATAAGCTGGTGAAATTTGCCATGTATTTATCAGTCAGGTAGGAGTATTAAATTTGAAGGTGTATGAACCACAAAGTATCTGTGTCTCTTAATAATAAGTCTTTAGTAGACTTGATTATTTATATTCATATTATGAGCGTTATGGATTGTTTTTGGCCTTCCATACCTGTTCTGCTCCTTAGAGAATGCCAGGAGTCTGTATTTCCAGCTTTTGGTCTTTATTGTTTATGATCTTGCCTTACAGAACAGTTAGATAAACATATACAAATATCTGCAGTTTTATTTAAGGAAATAACCAACTCATATTTGATCAAAAAGACATTTTGAGTTGTTCCTCCTACAAAACGGAGTATGAAAATACAGGAGAAGAATGAGAATTGCAATTTAGAAAGTATTTAATGAATGAAAGTTTCTTTCCATAAAAAGGGATTAGATGTTCAGGATGAATTTAGTAGAAGCCTACTGTACTGGACTACAAAATCAGTTTGAACCATTAAGTTGGTGGTTCAACCCCACCACCTGCTCCTCAGCAACCCTATACAAGGGTCGCTGTAAATTGAAACTGACTCAGTGGCACTTAACAACAACAAACATCTAAGTAGAGAGCAAGTCTAGGACACTAGAAACAAGGAAAGGGCACTGTAGGAGACAATGTATCTAGTGGTTGCAGTGTTTGGGGAATATTATTAACAAGACCATAACAAGTTTGTTTACTTCCAGACATGGGACATATCTGGTCAGTTAAATAACAACTAAAATGCAAAATATAGATGAGATTCCTCATCTATGTCAGTAATAGGCAAATAAACTGCATGGAAAATTACCAATTTAGGCAAAGCCGGAAAGATCACTTAAGGTTCCGGAAGTCAGAGAAGATTTTCACAGTTTTGAGCCAGCAGAGTTTATGTACCACCATCTGACTGATGCTGTGTGCATGCCTCACTTAAGTGCTGTTCTTAAAATGGAATAGAGAGCACCAGTGGGAGGTGGAAAACAGCAGGTCATCAGACCAGAATCCTGAGCTCCTAATCTCTGAAAATTTCCAACTTCAGAGGTTTTATGTTAAAGAAGAAATTGTTAAAAAAATGTAGACAGCAATATCTGAGAAGTGAATTCGGGAGATACTCAGAGTGTTAGCTCACCAGTGTGCCAGCTGTTTTAGGTGATATCAAGATTCTCAAAATCTACATAGAAAATACTGTCTCTTAGGGGATTTTTCTGTAGAAACAAGCACTAAATCCTGCATACATGGTGTAGAAGAGAGATGCTTAGTAGAGAGGGAGAGCTTACTGGCAAAAAGTCTTCACTTTGGAGGCAGTTTTGGGCAGTTCAGTGAGATTAGATCAGTGGTTTTAAAACCGAATTTCCTGGGAGAAACCTAAGTTTAGAGGACAAATGAGTTGCAGAGGAAGGAATTATGTAAGGGTTTGGAGAAGTGTTGTGGGTCTGCATTTTCAGGCTATGCCCACCTCCATTTTTGATCCACTGCATGTAAGCAAAAAAATGTCTTTTAAATAAAATATCTCTTGACAAAGAAGGTTTTGTGTTAGTAGAAAAATTTGAAAGTATTGTGTTTGTGATGGTATTAGGTTCAGTTATTTTACTTAGTTGCCAATTAAATTTTAAAGTGGAAGAGAAAGAAGAGTATCTTCTATTAGAAAATAATACTCCCCCCACCCCAAGAAAAAGAACAGACCATGAAATCAATTCGGACTAATAGTGACCCTGTATAAGGTTTCTGAAAAAGCTCTGGTCGTGTAGTGGTTGTGAGTTGGTCTGCTAACCTCAAGGTCAGCAGTTTGAAACTACTAGCAGTTCCGCAGGAGAAAGATGAGGCTTTCTGCTCCCATAAAGATTTACAGCCTCGGAAACCCTATATAGGATCGCTGTGAGGACTCCAAGGCATATAACCACCACTACCATAAGGTTTCTGAGACTGTAAATCTTAACTAGAGCAGAAAGTCTCATCTTTGATTGCAGAGCTGCTGACGAGTTTGAATTGCCAACACTGTGGTTAGCAGTCCAGTGCTTATCATACAGCACCACCCAGATGCCAGAGTGTTGTTGTTAAGTGCCCATGAGTCAATACCGACTCTTAATGACCTTTGTACAGGGTTTCTGAGGCATAGCTGGTGGGTTTGAACCACCTACGTTGTGGTTTGCAGATCATTTGTTATCCTACAGAAACACACGAGGAGGGTGCTCCAGAATAATTAGCTGCAAATTCCTGGGATGAGTTGTGATATAATTTAATCATGAAAGTGGAATCTCAGTAAGTAGATAATAAGGTGAATACTTGTCTGATTTAGAAAAAGATATATAAGAAAATACAGCTCATGATTTTGGTGACACAAAGATAGTTAATAAATAAAATTCATAATTTTAAAAATAGTTGCATAACCCTTTGCTTTCAGAGTGAGTGTTTCATTATACTCTGTTTAATTTTGAAGGTTCATATATCAACTCTTAGGTACTTTTTCCATTTTCTCCAACATTCATGTTATTAAGATGACACTCATAACTTTACCTGTGTTTATAAACTGAGTAGAATATTTTACTAGCAAAATAATTAGAAGTTAAATGAGCAAAATAAATGATATAAATATAAAAGGTAACTATCTTGTCGTGGTGCTATAGAAGAAGCACTAGTCTAACCCATATGTCACTGTAAGATAAGCATTGGACTGCAAGGTCAGTTTGAACTGCAAAGTCGGTGGTTCAAACTCACCAGCTGCTCCTCAGAAACCCTATACAGTCGCTGTGAATCAGAACTGACTTGACGTCAGTTAACAACAACAACCACCACAAAAGGAGTTCTGTGGTTATGAGTCGGGCTGCTAATCTCATGGGTCAGCAATCCGAAACTACCAGCAGTTCCTTGGGAGACAGATGAGGCATTCTGCGCCCATAAAGATTTACAGCCTTAGAAACCCTATTGAGGGTCACTGTGAGTCGAAACTACCTCTGAGGTACATAACTACCACCACTAACCACAAGGTTGGCAGTGCAAACCCATAGGTCGCTCATCAGAAGCTCTATGCTTGGCATTATCAGTTAGAACCAACTCCAATTAACAACACTAATAAGAAATCATGAAAGTGTATTTAGCTGAAAATAATCTTGATGGAGACAGCACAATAACTGCACCTTGAAGCATTCTCCCAAAATAATCAGATTTGGAGTTCATTTTCAATAATAAATTGAAGTGCTTTTCCTGGTTGCTTGGCAAACACACACATACACACATACCATCCAAGCACTTAATGACCAAGTTATTTTAAATAAAAATAGAAAACGTGTTTGAGCTGATTTAATACTTTACAAAGATCTCTACTGTTGTCTTAAATTTTGCATAGATGCAAAAAAGCCACAGCACCAAAAGTCTTGTTTTTTTTCTCATAATCTTAGTCTGATTTGTATATGAAATTCTGTCAGTATTTATTGCTATTCTGTTATCAAAGTGAGATATAATTATCTCATAGAGAAATTCCTTTTTTTTTTTATTTCACAGATTTATTATATTGACTAAATGACACCCTATCATAGATCTTGGGAATTAGAAAAATACCCTTTAGGACTACTTTCCTTGTTCATCAAATTGATGCCCTAAATAAGAGTGTTATCTTTAAGGTAGACTTAGAATAATAACAACAAAATCTAGTTTATGTAATTCTGACCTCTAAGACTCTTTTTAGTTTCCTGTATTATTTCAAATTCTAAAACTGGGTGGGTAATAAAAGGAGCAGAAAAGCTATTTGTGGAAAAGTCAAGCCATAAGGATGAAACTGTCTCTTCATCAAATGATCTTTAAGAAGTAAATAATTACAAAAGTAAAAGATTTGGGATGACCAACCGAAATCTGAGGATAATTAGAAGGAACAGAGTGCAAAATTCGAAATGCTTGGCATGTATGTTCAACAATTCTGATACCATAATAAGACTAATTAAATATTTAGAAACGAAAAATCCCCTCACAATTTGAAGAAAAATAACCCATGACAAAAGGGACTGTAACTTTGCAGATAATTAGCAAGGGTTATGGGAAGGGAAAAACCTCACAGATTGGCTTCAAGGTTCTACAAGGTCATGTCTTATTTTACGCTGTGTCTTTTATATGGTCTGGTAACAAGTTTCTTGCTAATTTAATCTAACTAGGGCATCCCATAGTGATTTCCCATTTCCCTTGTTAAAAATGTGATCGTTCCTGCAACTGAGAAGTGCAGTTGGTTAACATTTTTATAAATAATTGCTCCTAATTGATACAGGTCATAATAATTTTTTGAGTTATTAAAAGCAGAGGTCTTGAAAATTTGGTCACAGAAGTAATCTTTTAAAAATATTTCAAAATTTTATAGTTTCTTCTCCACTTAAATTATCTTCTTCCTTTCATTAAGTAGGTAGACCTGATGACCCTGTGAATGAAATTTAGTCTCAGTGGCATGCTTTGTAAATAAATACGTCTTATTTTGCTAATAAAAGCAAGCACATTTATGTTGAATGTGCATTTCTGCAAACAAGAGATTTTGTACTGGATTAATAAGGCTCAGAGTGAGTCAAGCCTAATTTGCATTAAACTGACCCCAAGGTCCAGTAAAAAACGGCAAGGAATTTCAATTCTAAAACATGGAAAGTTGTTTTTAGCAAATCAGCATTGCCATTTCATAATGCTTATTTCAATTAATGTGAGATTTTTGAGAAAATGTTTAGTTTCTAAGATATGTATTAACTTTAATGTTAACACTTGTGTTCTTTGTGGTTATAATTTGAAGATCAATACTTACTCAGATAGAAAATAATTGCAGAAGTATCACTTTTATGGTTTTCAACATACTGAAAAATAGAATATCAGACTTACATGCATGAGCTCAAACAGAATTTTACTGGCAACTTTTTGTTGGCTTGATATTGTTTACTGATGTACCTCTTCTTTTGGGGGGAGTGGTAGTTCATATTCTCTTACATTCTTTATTTGATAAATTGGCCTTTTCTAAATTTTCTAAACTGATATATTTACAAAGATCTATTCACAGTTGCAATTTGAATATTATGGGTTACATTCAAAAGTTTTGAAAACACTAATATTTAAGAAACTAAGTAGAGAACAGTTGTGTATAATATATATATGGAGCTCTGTGGTAGCGTAGTGGTTACAAGTCGGGCTGCTAACCTCAAGGTCAACAGTTCGAAACTACCAGCTGCTCCATGGGAGAAGGATGAGGCTTTCTGTTCCCGTAAAGATTTACATCCTTGGAAACCCTATACAGGGTCACTGTGAGTTGGAACTGACTCCACGGCATACCACCACCGCTTTATATATATTCTAACCTATATAAGGCCTGAAGAATTAACATCTATATTGCAAAAAGAAATCTTATAGACTGAAAATTATTAAATTATGAGAACATCGTTATGTGACAAATGGGAACGTTACTCTAGAACACCTCTTTTTTGCCATATTAATTACACACCATTTAGCTTCCTAATGTTATGTTTACTTAGCAATTAGTTAGGCTCACAAATCATCATTAATAAATATTTAAAGGAAGCAGGATTTTTCTTAGCTTTACAAAATAGCGCTAAGAAAATGGAGTCCTGGTGTGGCTCTGAGGGTTAATGCTCTGGACTGCAAGGTCAATTGAACTGCAAAATCAGCGATTCAAATTCACCAGTCGTACCTCGGAAACCATATACAGGGTCACTATGAGTCAGAACCAACTCGACAGCACTTAACAACAGCAACAACAAAATATACAGACGATAAAAGAGCATCTTATTATAAAGTTTAAAGAACAATGAGAAACAACAAAGATATTATTTAACATTGGACTTGGTTTTCCTATTTTTTTCTGTGAAGATCTTTGTATCTTGGAACATGACTGCTTTTTCCTCCCCTCCCAGTTTATTTAGGCAAAAGGATTCCTGGTGTGGTGCTGCAGGATAGATAATGCACTGTACCACAAAGTCGATTTGAACTGCAAGGTTGGTGGTTCAAATCAACCACCTGCTCCTTGAAAACTCTATACAAGATTGATGTGAATTAGAACTGACTTGATGGCACTTAACAACAATTAGTGTTTTAAGATCATATGCTGTATGTATAAAAATTTATTACAAATTTGGCCCCAATACTATATCCACAAGTGATTTGGAAGCCAAAGGGTGGTCCCCCACCCTGTCCTTAAATAAGATAATCAATTTCTGAGGTGCTATATTGCTAGCTTTCATGATACAAAACTATTTCCAAATTGACAGAATTATCTGAGAATCAGATATAGCTGATTGAAGCAAAATTGGCTGTCTGGTGCTTATTTATGAGCAGAAATAGCCATTCATTGTTGTTTTATTCATTGAAAAACACTGAATTTCTATGATGTGCCAGGCACATAAAAGACTTCAGTAAGAATTATAGGTTGGCAACTTCTTTTCTCTTTTTCTTTGCCTGCTGAAGTAAGGTTTCTAGATTTCTTAAACTCATCCAATTGAATAAAACAAACTCTTTCTACTCCCGTAAGGATTTACACCCTTGGAAACCCTGTACAGGGTCGCTATGGGTCGGAACCGACTCGATGGCACGTAACAACAACAACAACATACTCATGAAATATATTTTTCAGTAGTAATTGAGACTCAAGGGTGAATATACTGCTAATTAGAGAATGGATCCATATTTACAATAATTCAACTATAGAGGTTCTCTTCACAGCGGAATGTAGTGTAAGCTGTAAGCTTGTACATGTGATCTGCTTATAGTTGGTACTTTGGGGGAAATGTCATGTCATATGATGCCCCTGGTACCTTGAAAATATTTATTTCCTCTCCAAAAAGTAAACAGCTTTAGCTAAGATACACAGTAGTCCAGACATGGAACAGACCTCCTGCTGGTAGTATTTTATAATTGAATTTTTAAAATAGCATGTGCCTTTAAGAGTTTGAACTTGTTAAAATATTCTTCCTTGAATATATATATATCCAATAAAGTATTGGTCTATTCTGGAGGATGACTACAAGTTTCAGCAAACTTGGAATTTTTAGTTTCTGTCATGATATACTGAGCTTTTCTTCTGCATGCTAAAGTATTTGTTCAAGTCGGTAGATTTTGCATTTTTAATCTTCCTAGAACTGTGGTGAATAATGGCCCCTGGCAGGAGATAATGAAATTTTCTTAATTTATATTTTCAAGCAGAAGCTTCAATTGAAAATGGCATCCTATGGCCTGGAGACATAGCTCTAGTGCAAGTTTCAGGGGAGCTGCAATAATAATGCAGTACCATCAGTGACGGGAAATGATAGGACAGTGAAGAAGTAATTTAAAGAAGAAAAGAGAATGTACCAAAGCTTTATTGTAGCATATCTAATGATCTGCTGAAGATTCCCAATGGTTTTTGGAGCATGACTGGAGAAACTAATGTTATCTTGCCAAAACAGAAGCCCCTGCTTAATCAGCAGAACAAGACTATTGATTAAAACACCTCTCACAATAGATTACACATGGAATCTCATCTCCATACTTTGCACTTGGTAAAGTGTAATAATGAGCATAAGATAATCAAAAGAAGAGTAAAAGCAATTTGTTGGGCATTGTACAATTCAAGATTAGAGTTGAAATGGAAACAAATCTGCATGAATAGTTTGGCCTATTTTTAAAGCTGTAGACAGGAAATAATATGCAGAGTACAAGGACAACTCTGGAAGAATAAACATGTTCTGCCTCTTTAAGTTCTGCAAATATATGTCTGTTATTATTTATGATTTGTTACTACTTTACACTTACCAAGGTATATAATCAAGGCATTGTACAAAGAGCTCACATGCAATATCTCATTTAACCTTAACAACAAATATCTAAGGAAGTGAACATTACATTTCACAGATGACAAAGCTGAGGTTGAAGAGTTTAATACATTTTGTAAGGTCTCAGAACTAAGCAAGCACCCCTGTGATTCAAAAAAGCCTTTGCTGTTAATTACTAATCTTCTCCATTAGCAAATGATTTTGTTTTATTCACCAGAGATTTTTAAATCAACAAAACTTGTTGATTTTTTTTTATACAGCTTATTTTCATATAATAGCAATGTACATTGTGCTATTAAACTTTTTCTTACAGTTTTAAAAGATTAAGGAAAAGCAACTATGCTAACAGTTCGTTATTAAGAAAATTTTAGTCGTAATGAAGCACACTACTGTGTTAACAATAAAAATGTTATTTCATAATATTTTTGTTAATATGTATATGACAATAATTTCTAAGTAGTTTCCACACACTAGTATATATATAACTATAATTGATACTCTTTTATAAAGTGCCCTTTTCATTAATTGCACATATTTCCTAGAGAAATCTTAAGTTTTAAAAAGTTTAGTGGATGCCATATCTGTTAATATTGAGACCTGAGAACATCGATTATGTTTGGTGGTGGTGTTTGGTGGTTGTGTTTCATGGAGTTGGTTCTGATTCATAGCGACACTGCATAGGGCTGTAAATCTTTACGGGAGCAGAAAGTCTCATCTTTCTCCCACGGAACAGCTAGTAGTTTCAAACTGCTGACCTTGAGGCTAGCAGCCTGACTTGGATCAAAATACACTATTTGTAATACTGAGCTTTCAACTTGTTACAAGCAACTAATTGTGATGGCAGGTTCCTGGGTTTGGTGCCTATGATTAAGCGCTTTTGAGTACTAACTGAACGATTGGCAGTTGAAACCCACCCAACGGCATCTTGAAATTAAGTCCTGGAGTTCTACTTTCAAAAGGTCACTGTCTTGAAAATCCTTTGGAGTTGTTTACTCTGCACACAGTGAGTGGACTCTTTGGGACAGCAACTAATAGCAATTGTGATGACTAAAAGATTAATTAATTAATTATTTTTAAATTAGTTCTTGAAGTTTCTTCTCCTACATACTGTGTACAAGTCTGGGCATTATCAACTTTAAATGTTTAATTTTTGCTAGTAAGTAGATAAATTGGTATTTCTTTGTGCATAGGAGGATTCAGATTTTTTTTTTTTCTTCATCTTTTGAGATATTGAGTTGATTTATTCCTGAATAGACTCTCCCTCTCCTTCAGCTTAGGTAGAAAGACTATGTTGTTGTTGTTAAGTGCCATCAAGTCAGTTCTGACCTATAATGACCCTGTAGAGGGTTTTCAAGAACCGACCGGTGAGCTTGAACCACCAACTTTGAAGTTCAAACCGACTTTGCAGCTTAGCGCATTAACCCATAGTGCCACACCAGGATTCCTAGAAAGACTATGTTGTTGTTATGTGCCATGGAGTTGGTTCCTACTCATAGTGATCATGTACAGGATTTCCAAGGCTGTAAATCTTTACGGGAGCAGAAAACCTCATCTTTCTCCTGCAGAACAGCTGGTAGTTTTGAACTGCTGACCTTAAGGTTCACAGCCTGATTCGTAACCACTATGCTACCAGAGCTCCTTAAGAAAGACTATAAGGATGCACTTTGTTATTTTTCAAATTCAGTGATTTGCTCCACTTAAAGCAGTTTTATGATCTTTATGCAGCATTTATAATTTTTTTTAAAATTGTGATTAGTGTGTTATGTAATTGTTTACTAATTGTTACACTAAATTTTAGGGATATTTATATCAGAAATAATACTTCTGTGGTATTTGACCTTGATGATGAAATAAAACATTATTAGATTTATTTTCAGTCATATATAGAATTCCCAGGTTAAATATTATACTCAATGCATGATTAGAATATTTAAAAAGTTAGAGGAAGAAATATTTAATACACCAGCCTGGAAGTGGAAACCAAAAATAATATTTGGAATAATTTACAGATGGCATTTTTCAGTGTTTATTATACAGTCATGTGAAAAAAAATGACTAGCCCTTTTTTCTATTAAAAAAAAAATATATAACAACAACAAAAAGTTGTTGTTAGGAACCATTGACTTGGTTCCAATTCATACTATACACAACATAATAAAACACTGCTCATTCCTGCACAATTGCCCCACTTGTTATGTTTGAGCCCCTTGATGTTGTCCCTGTGCCAGTCCATCTTGTTGGGGCCATTCTCTTTTTTCTGACCCTCCACTTTTCAAAGCCTGATGTTCTTCTCCAGGGACTGACCCCTCTTAACAGCATGTCCATAGTACTAGAGACTAATACTTGCCATCTTGGTTTCTAAGGAGCGTTCTGGCTGTAGTTGTTCCAACACAGATTTATTTATCCTTCTGACATTCTGTGGTACTTTCAGTATTCTCTGCTGATACCATAATTCAAATGTTTGCATATTCTGTGTTCTTTCTTATTTGTCATTCAATTTTTACATGCATATGAGGCAATTGATAATACTATGGGTTGGGACAGGTGTACCTTAGTCCTCGGAGTGACACCTTGGCTCTTTAACGTTTAAAAAAGATATTTTACAGAATATTGTCCTAATGTACTAATACGTCTTTTGATTTCTTGACTGCTGCTTCCATGAGTATTGATTGTGGATCCAGGCGAAATGAAGTTTTTAACAACTTCAGTTTTTTCTCTGTTTATCATGATGTTATTTGTTCAGTTCTGAGGATTTTTGTTTCCTCACATTGAGGTATGATCCATACTGTAGACTGTAGTCTTTGAACCTCATCAGTATGTAGTTTATGTGCTTTTCAATTCAAGTAAGTAATGTTGTATCATCTGCATATCACAGGTTGTTAGTCTTCTTCACAGTCACATTCTCCTTCATAAAATCCAGGTTCTCAGATTAGTTGTTCAGCATACAGATTGAGTAAGTGTGGTGAAAGGATACAGTCCTGGTGCACACTTGTTCTGAACATTCAGTATTTCTTTGTTCTCTTCAAATGGCTGCCTCTGAGTCTATGTGCAAGTTTCACACGAGCACAATGAACTGTTCTGGAATCCCCATTCTTCGCAATAGTATTCATGGTTTGTTATGATCTACCCAGTCAAGTGCTTTTGCATAGTCAATAAAGCACAGGATAACATCTGACTTTACCTCTACATGTGTTAAATTCCAGCTTTTGAAATATTTAGAAAATGCACATTCGCTCAGCATTAAAGCAACAAAAGCACTTGAGTCTTAGAATAAAACATCATGTTAACATTATAAACTTTATCATATGTTTCCTTTATAAATTGTACTGGTCACTTTTTATATCACCTGTTTTTTAAATGTATAGAATAAGAGCATGTATTGTCATATACTTGTATTCTTGATCAAAACGTTTAAAGCTGTCTTAACTCTGTGATTGTCATACTTTTGATTACATTAGAATTGCCTGGACTTCTTAAACTTGTAGTGTAGTTTTCACATAGTGTGTCTGACTCGTGAATATGCATTTCTACAGGTTCCCAGCTAATTCTTGTGCTGCTGGGCCGTTTACTACATATTGAAAACTTACCTTTACTCATTGTTAATTTTTTATATGTATTATCTATATTTGTATATATTAACTTATTCTTACTCATTGATATGTTTTTAAATATTAAATAATGTAAGATCAGTCTTGAAAGCTAGGATGTTTGAAGTATGTCTAGAATCCCCATTTTTTAATGAAAATATATTCCAATCATAGCTAAGCATCTACATATTTCTCTTTTATCTTTTTTATAATAAAATCATATTCAATACTTATGTTTAGGAACTTCTGGTTTGGTGCTGAAGGATCACCACTGTACTGCTAACCATAAAGTCAGTGATTCATACTCACTAGTTTCTCTGCAGAAACCATATAGAGGGTTGCTATGTGTCGGAACTGACTGGGTGGCGCATAATAACAACAATTTATGCTAAACATTTAAGAAAAGTGTAGATTATTGCCATAATGAATCTGCAAGGTATATCTGGCCTTTTAAATTTTAACCCAATGATATTTTATTCTTAAATCAATTGTTTTTTGTAGGGGAAAGAGTAGGTATAATGCCCAGAGCTGAGAATACACATTTTTCAGGTTTTTTGTTTTTGTTTTAGTTTTTTTGGCTTAGTTGAATTATTTTCCTTTTCATTAGAATGAAAACATGAAACATAGCTATTGATGGGAATTTCCTTTGATTGAGTAAGCTTTCATGTCCCCTTTCTTAAAGTGATAGCATTTTAGTGTTACACAACAACAACAACTCTTATCAGCAATGTATTGGTTAAAGATTTTTCTTAGTACTAACAACTTACATTGGGGTATTTCTTTTCCATCTTTTTTCCATCTTTGAAAATTTAAGGATTCTTCATTCATTTTGGAATTTACAGTCTGTATTTTATTTCCATAATTTGATCTCCTAAAGTCATGGATTCTTTCATGGATCATGATACTGATACAAGAAGCTCCAATATACTGTTTACAGTTGTTTTCATATACTGCTAATCTTTGCTGACAGTTTTTAACTTTTAAATTCTAGTATTTCTCAAGATCATTTTTCTGTAATTCTGTTATATATTGGAAATTTCCAAATGTTTAATTAACATTTTTGGTCCGCTTGGAAGGCCATGAGTTTTAGAAATTTAGTGATTTTATCTGCTAAATTCTATTGAATTCAACTTTAGTTGAATTCTGACACTGATACTTTGCCATCTTAAAGGAATGCTTTTATGTTGTGTGATTGATAAAAGAAATAAAAGTTATGTGGTTCTTATAAATTATATTAATTGTCTTTAGCATTAATTTGAATTTGTAATTGTGGTCAGATTACTAACAAAGTTATTCAGAAATAGTAAGTATGGTCAGCAGTTTTTTTTGTTTTGTTTTGTTTTTTTTATATTATGGTGTTCTTAGTCTTATTTTAAACAAAAAAAAATAGAAGCAGGAAACCTTATATCTCTTTCTATACTTCTTGCAAAAATATTCTTACTTTTAAAATGTTCTTTATGCTTTCCAAGGAGTAGCTGGTGGGTTTGAACCACCAATTTTGAGGTTCAAACTGACCTTGTGACCCAGCTCATTATCCTGCAGTGCCATACCAGGACTCGTATTATGAATTGTTTGTGATAAAAAGTATCATCAATTGGGCATTTGTATAAGCAATACTGATTATAATTATTCAGTATCTAAGATTCTCCTATGAAGTTCATTGTATTATGCTTTGAACTGTAAGACATGTTTAATTCTACAGGAGTTTCCAGGTTTTATTGCTGTTGAAAGGAAAATAAACATGATTTTGATGTCATAGTCATGACATGATGTCATGTCATAATGCCCCCAAAGTGCGTGACATTTTTCTTGTTAAGTGTCATCAAGTCAGTCCTGCTGCCTCATAGTGACTTTATATAGGGTTTCCAAGGAGCAACTGGTGGGTTTGAACTGCCGGCCTTGAGGTTAAGAGCCCAGAGCTTATCTTACAGTGCCACACTAGGATTCCTGTAACCCTCCTTAGTATGATTCTCCTTCTGTTTATTCTGGAAACTGGGCTTCTTGTTCTTCCTTTATATTTTCATTTTGTAGTTTAGTTATATTATGCACATTAGAATATCTGGTATTCAAATTGCTAAATAAATTTTGTTATAATGTTCTTGTTCTGCTTGCTTTGACTTCTTAATTTATATACTTATTAGAAAACATAATAAAAATTCTGCAAATATTACACTCCATTGGGTTGTAATCAAATCAAATTATAAAGGAAATATTTCTTGTCCTTATAAAGTTTAACATTAATAGAGACGAAATAAAAAGACCATCTGGACAAATGCATAGGATTTTAATAAATATTATATTACCTAGAATTCTAACTTAATAGAATTATCATGATGAATTGTGATAATACAAAAAGAAGTAAATAGAATAGTCTAGGAATTTTGCTAGATTTGTTCTTTTTAGTGTTGTATTTTTAGGAATACTTATTTTGCCATGGTGCTGTAGGATAAGCACTGTATTGCTAACCACCAGCCACTCCTCTGAAATGCTATAAAGGGTTGCTGAGTTGGAATGAACTTAACATAATTTAACAACAGCATGATATAGAAGACTAGTCCTCGGTGTTGAAAGTGATTGACATGGTTACTGATCAAAAGGCTTGGTGACCTATTTCCAAAAAATAAGCCATTGAAAATATTGTAGAGCACAGTTCTACTCATACACATGGGTTGCCCTGAGTAGGTTGGAAAATGTTTAGAAGAACCTAGTTGTACAGTATGGACTAACAATATTAATTATAATGCTTGGGAAAAAAGACAAAAAAAATAAAATAAAATAAATCCACTGCTGTTGAGTTCATTCCAACTGTAGCAACTCTAGAGTACCGATAGAACTAATATCGATATTAGGAAACCTTAGGGTTTCCAAGATTATAAATATTTATGGAAGGAGAATGCCTCATCTTTCTCCTGAGAAGCGGTTGATGGATTCAAACAGCTGATCTTTCGGTTAGCAGCCGAGAACTTTAACCAGTCAATACGAGCCAGATGCTTGAAGTACATTCTGTCCTTTATGTAGACCATACCATGGTTTGTTATTATAATTTTAATTCTGAAGTATGCCAGAAAATATCCTGGTAAGGTGGATACATCATACTCACTCCCCTTTTCCAGTTCTATTGAATATATTAAAAATTCAAATTAGAACTAATAGTAGAGTAATAGAGAACAGTTAGGTATTTTCTTTTTACCTTATGTAAAAATTTAGTTTGATTCAAAACATAGAAATATTACAACAAAGAAAATATGAGTTTTGTAACTCTTAGGAATGTAGAAAAATTGAATATTGTAATGTTTTATGGTCCTAATCACTTGAAGAACATATAAATCTGTTGTATCTTTCTTTATCTAAAATAATCCAGTAAAATAATTTTACACAAGCTTGATTCATTTTGTTTTGCAGGTGCAACAATCGAACACAGTGTATCGTAGTTACTGGGTCAGATGTATTTCCTGACCCATGTCCTGGAACATACAAATACCTTGAAGTCCAATATGAATGTGTCCCTTATAGTAAGTATGACATTTTTATTTTTCACTTTCTCCAGCATTCCTTGTTGATGCTGGGAAACTACACATGTGAAAGAAGCATATGTTTATGGCCTACAAAACCATTATGCATGCAGAGCACTAACAGACTCGGGCCTCCAATTAGCTTCATGAAGTGTGGAAGGAAGCCATAATGTGATGCTGGCCAAGTGTCTGTCTGTGTTCTTAAGTGTTTGGCTTTTAAGGCTAGTGTTTTTCCAGAAAACAAACTTGAATTAGCTATTCAATAGGCCAGATAGAAATCTGTACTTTTGCCCAATACCAGTTGCTGACAAATTGGTTTGGCTCACAGTTTTCTAAAGAAGGAATTGACTTCAGTTTTCATCGTGAGCTACTTGAATGGCTACCTGCTGTTTAGTGCCTGGTAAAAGCTACCTTCGAAGTAACTGAGGCAAAGTGCTCTCCTTTTTGTTCCATTGCAGTTAAGGAGCGTTTCTTTACCAGATCCAGTGTTGACATCTTAACTCTACATAAACTAGATAGCTATAGCATAACCTTACACATATTTCTACTTTTAATGTTTTGTAGCCTCATTTTAAATAAGATCCTACAGAAGGATATTTGAAATCCTGTTAAAGTTTTTATAAGTAGGCTTCCTCAAATGTTCTTATTTTATGTGGTTTTACTTCTAATCTCAGAATTTATACTTTAAATTACATTTTGTTCTGATCTCAGGAGAAAATTACAATTTATAGATACCCTTAAAGGTTTTAACTGTTTATTTAAAAAACCAAAGTGTTTTCATGCTCTTGCTTTCGTCTTTTTTTAAGTTCCTGTCATGCCACTTAGCTCACAGGCTTTTACAATAAAAGTTACTTAGCAGTTTTACTGATTTGAAATAGTTCTTGTGTCCCTTTTATAATCTCAAAAACTTGATCACGAAGTTCTGATAGATTCTAAACTATAGACAGTTAACGATATTTGTAAAACCAAAGGCCAAATTCAGGTGTGGTATGTCCAACAAGGTAGTAAAATATTCTTACACCTACCATGAAGGCACTCTCTCTTTTCCCTTCTGTCTGTTACAATTGTACAAATTGGCTTTTGTCGGAGTATCAGATAAAGGCCAAACACAGATTATCTTTCTTTTCATCCCTGCTCTGTGTTCCTGTATTGCTGTGAAATGGATGCCTTTATGTTTTCAGTTTTTTATTTTTATTTTTCCTATACCACTTGTAGGATTGGAAGCCTACTGAGTGCACTGATCTTGATATCGTTTCTCCTATGTATCGTGCTGATGACTTAGATAACCACCCTCCCATGCCACTAGAGGAGCATTGTATTGTTTTGAGCTAACCAAAATTATTTTATTCCATAAAGTCACTTTCGCTTGAATTTAGCTTGATTTCTGCCCTCAAATTGGAAAAGGAATACAGAATCCATTTCCAAACAGTGGAATCAGTCAGAGCTGCCATGAATTGTGTCTTTTTGGAGCCAGTTCCTGTAACCTAGTCTTAGGACTAATAACAGTATTAAGAAAATTCTATTTGTTGACTCTTAAAATTTCTTGTGCTGTTTATGAAAGGAAAATTGTGGATGTCTTCTAGAACATCTAACTTTTCAAAATTTTACTTTTTCAGTTCTCCAGAAGTGTTGTATGATGCATATTAAACTTTCAAATAGCTATACTTGGAGAAGTATCTGTTCTTTTTAGTTTCTGTCCTTTCAAAAAAAACAACAACAAATAAACCAACAGCAATTAATTTTCTGTTATCTTTCTAGATGTGTGCACGAGCCAAAATAAGTCTATGGATTTATTTCTCCCCCCATTCCTTTTTAAAGAACACAATAAATTATAATACCTGTATGCTGTACAGTAGTGGCACACTATAAATTACATTTATTAATTAAAAAATTTAATGCAGATGATATTTTTGAATCCAAAAGAGGACCATGTATTTCTGTATCTGTTCGCTTCCTTTTCCCCCTTTATTCTTTAGTCCATTATGCTCATCCCACACACTTACTTTAAATCTCTAGCTTTTATTTTAATTGTTATTGCATACTTTGTGACATTTGTATACCATTTCTACTTTTATTCAGTTGATGAAAATTGTCAAATTGTCATCATCAGATAACATTTATTAAGTCTTTCTTCCCACTTGTTTTGATGCCAGTTTCTTCCAGGAGTTTTATCCATTCCACATTGTTTCTTGTATTCTTAATATAATTGGATTTGTTACATTTTTACAGTAAATTCTGCTCCACAGAAATCATTACAAATCCTGTTAATTGCTTTGCTTAGTATATTTATATATAAATACTTAGCTAGGTAATGTTTATATCCAAAATGTATTTATGTAGGATATCCTTTGTCACTAACTAAATGTTAGGAGTTGGATGTATGTGCATTTGCAAGTGATCTTAATGAGTCATAAAGACCTTGGAGAATAAAGGGAATTAATCAGACTGGAATTTTACACAGTACAGGCAGGATTTAGTTTTGCTTTTTGTTGCGCTCTCATTTCAAATGATCATTAATTGATTATAACTGAATTTTAACTATAAATTTTATTTCATGAGAAAACCAAAAATGACTATTACTGATTCAATTATTATTAATACTAATAAGCCAGTGAAATTATTCAAAATGAAATAGTGTGTCACTTCAGATACAGAGAATTTAGGCTTTTGTTTGTTTCAGTCAGTTTCTTGTCTTACATATCCCTGTAGTCCTACACTAATGTTGATGGGGTCATATTTTTGTGTTTGGTGTACAGAAGAGTAAATGTATTTTTATGAGTTAATTCATAGTCCTTTCAGACAAGTTACTTTATATATATATATATACATATACTGAGCATGTGGTAGAGAATGCTTATTTCATTAATTTTATTGTTTCTTTATGTTCATGTGGGTTGATAAACTTTCTAAAGGGTCTTACAAAGTTAATTTGACAGATACCTGTTCCTTGGATTCTCATAAAATCATTATGTGGGGGATGTCTGTTTTTCTTTCATTTAAAAATTCATATCTTATTTGATTCATCAAACAGCAAAAGGCTTTTTTTTATTAGTTTTATGTGTAGGTGTTACTTGTCAACTTTCATCCTACTCTTAAATTATATATATTTCTTCTGTGTGTTCTTTTCCTTTGATATAATTGGTATCAGTTAAACCACAAAACAATGGAGCCTTCTGCATTTAATACTTTCCTCAGCAACTACACTGTCATCTCAGTGTTTCAAATAATAAAATCCAGCCATTTTCAATTAAAGGAAAACATAAAATATACTTTCTACGTCCTTTATCAAACTTGTTTTGAGTTCTATTTTTAATATTGAACATATTTAAAATGTATTATTTCAGTAAAACCATCCATCCATTCCTAAAAAGCACATAGCTGTATACAAATGTAGTCTGAGCAGTCACCCCACTAATGATTTATCTTATTCTGATTTTCCCATCATGCCTTTCCGTTATTCATTTTAAGCAGGTATAATATTGCTCTTCACCGAAGGACCATTTTAGGACTAGTGGTTTATAAAAAAGTACTGTCTCCAGGTCAATAATACCGAATCGCTTCTGTTTACTAGGATAAAGTCAGAATCACACATTTTTAGGAAGAAATATGTTTTCTGAAAGTGGTTAAATAGACCCAGTTGGAACAAGAAGGTGTTGCCTCAATGTGAAAGGTTATATACTATTACTATGGCAAAAATATTTGTATACTTTTCTCCTATAGTTGTTTCAGGTCATAGTTAAATCTTGATGAATTATTGCAATTTAAAAAAATTCATCAAGCTAAGACATCTTAATGAAATGTGCAACTACAGTGTCTTGGAGTAATCAGTTTGGAGATGTAGTGTTAGCACATCCTGATTCATTTTAATAAGGAAAGAGAGAGATTCACAGACATTAATCTGAATACTTTATGAAATCCAGGCAACATACTTCAAAGTCTACAGACTATCTAAAATAATATTTTAAGTTTGTAGTAGTTAGAAAATTATTCATTGGCAAAATCCATACATAGAACCCTTCCTATAACTAAGGAACCTTGGTGGTACAGCATTTAAGAGTTCAGTTGCTAACCTGAAGGCTGGTGGTTCAAGCCCATCAGCCACTTCCTGGAAGAAAGATGTGGCAGTCTGCTTCTATAAAGATGATAGGCTTGGACACCCTAGGGCAGTTCCACGCTATCCTATGGGGTCACTAAAAGTTGGAATCAACTCCACAGCAATGGGTTTTCCTATAACTATATATTCTTTAAACTTATTGGAGAAGGGATTGTTTTGTTGTTGTTGTTTTGGAGGGAGGGTCATTTAACCTTACTAATCAGGTTCATTTTATGAAAGCATTTACCTTTTAATGGGGTCTGTGGAGGTGAGGGTGAGGTATTTGCTTTGAATGCTCAGTATGTATGATTGTCTTTGCATGCAAGCTTGCTTTCTGTGTAAATTGATGATGGTAGAAAATGTCATAATGAGCTAACCATAATTCTTTCTCCCTTTTTTTCCTTGCCTACTGTGCTTGCTTTTCCCTTGTATGTATTATGCTTACTTTTTTATATAGACTTAGTAATAATGTTTGAGATAAAATAATTTTATAAGATAAAGTATATACAGACTTAAATAATTAAAATTATTTTTAGTGAAGAGAAAAGCCATTTCCCTACCCCACCCTATCAAAATTCTTATTGGGGTATGTGGAGATTTATATATTTCTGAAAAGGAGGCATTTAAAAAATGTTTCAGATGCATTATTCTAGAAATAAAAGTTAATAGAAAAGCAATTGAAGTGTATATTGATATGCCTAGTTATGTATTTCCTCCAACAAAATATCTTGGGGAAATGTGATCATATCAATATTTATTAATTAACCTCAGCTCTAAAATTTAATTGTGACTTTTAGAAATTGTATTTTCCTGTTGTTATGCTTACCTAATTTTAGTAAGTTTAATAATGGCACATATGATAAATGGAGATGGTACACCTATGCATGCATCTATGTCTATAGCATACATATATTAAGTAAAACTTGGTAAGAATGCTGAGTGATTTCAGAAAGGCAAGAATATGTATACCATGCATTAGTAAAGAGTTTCATTATTTATTCAGGTACACTAAGTGAAGCAACATGGCAACATATTTGTATTGCCTCCTTAATCTACTGAAATGATTGATCCATGTTCTTTTATGTAACTTTAGAATCTTTCTCCTGCTAGGTTTTCCTGTTGTGTGTTTCTCTTTATCCAAAGTAGTGCAGCTCTTACTCTTCTATATTTAGCGTCTGTTAACGAATTCAGTCTTAGTCTAATAATCAATTTATTTTAATCTTTTTTCTTTTTTCCTTGTACCTGTTTTTTTATGTTTTCTTCCAATGCTTAAAATAGAAGTGGAGCAAAAAGGTAAATAACGTACACAGCCAAAACCCCAGCTCCTTGTTATGTGCCTTATGGATGTTAACCTTCTTAACCTCCTCCCTTCCCTTCCCTCACAACACTTCTGATATTAAAATAATCAACAGGATCTCATAAAGAAGTCGACTGTTACAATGAAATTATTTGAGTGCTAAATCTGATGATGGGGTATACATTCTGAAGTCTGCGAGGAGGGGTTGGTTTCCTTTCTCTGTTCTTTTTTCACCCTTTGACTCTTTTTCTGACACCCTTGGGTATTTTCTTCTTATTCACTTGTCATCTTGCCTGGCTTCCAGAACCCTCTCCATAGCATGCCATGGTTACAGCGTTTCCTGGTCGTTTCATCCACTGCTTTCCTTGTATTTACTTTTCCCTGCTTCTAGTTGCATTTTCCGAGTATTTATGTTCTTTAAAATGAAACACCTTTGTTGTTAGTCTAACTTGTTTAAAAGTTCTAAGTAAGCATTCACATTGTGTTTTTTTCTATCTGCTTTATTTTGTTTTGTTTTGTTTTGTTTTGTTTTGGGAGTTTAAAAGAGGGTTGGGAGAGGATATGATATTTGGACTAAAGTAAAATACTTTGTACAGTGTTAAATATATGTTCAATGTTTTAAAGTATAAAATACCAAATTAGAAGATTAAAATACTCAGCAAAACACTTAAATTGTCAGTTCAGTTATGAGTGATCTTAAACCTTATGTATTTGAGAAAATAAACCCTGGCCACTTTGTTGTACGCTGGTACATTGATTAATTTAACTTCAAGCAAGAAGGGTAGTACTTAGATTAAGTTGAAATTTTGGTATGATTGGGTGTTAATAAAGTTCATTTATCTTTTTTATTTATGAACATTAAAATTTATGTTTCCTGATACAATTTTTAACTTGGCTTAATTCTTGTCTTTTCTCTGTGACTGTTAGTTTTTGTGTGTCCTGGGACCTTGAAAGCAATTGTGGACTCGCCTTGTATATATGAAGCTGAACAAAAGGCAGGTGCTTGGTGCAAGGACCCTCTTCAGGCTGCAGATAAAATTTATTTCATGCCCTGGACTCCCTACCGCACTGATACTTTGATAGAGTATGCTTCTTTAGAAGATTTCCAAAACAGCCGCCAAACAACAACATACAAACTTCCAAATCGAGTAGATGGCACTGGATTTGTGGTATATGATGGTGCTGTCTTCTTCAACAAAGAAAGAACAAGGAATATTGTGAAATTTGATTTGAGGACTAGAATTAAGAGTGGTGAGGCCATAATTAACTATGCCAATTACCATGATACCTCGCCATATAGATGGGGAGGTAAGACTGATATCGACCTAGCAGTTGATGAAAATGGTTTATGGGTCATTTATGCTACTGAGCAGAACAATGGAATGATAGTTATTAGCCAACTGAATCCATATACTCTTCGATTTGAAGCAACATGGGAGACAGTATATGACAAGCGTGCTGCATCAAATGCTTTTATGATATGTGGAGTCCTCTACGTAGTCAGGTCAGTTTACCAAGACAATGAAAGTGAAACTGGCAAGAACACAATCGATTACATCTACAACACCAGATTAAATCGAGGAGAATATGTAGATGTTCCCTTCCCCAACCAGTACCAGTATATTGCTGCAGTGGATTACAATCCAAGAGATAATCAACTCTATGTATGGAACAATAACTTCATTTTACGATATTCTCTGGAGTTTGGTCCACCTGATCCTGCCCAAGGTAAGAATGTTGCTTGTTAATGCTTATTCAGTTTTGTGAAGAGATTACGCTTAAAAGGCTTATTAACTTTTTTATTTTAATCCATTAGGATCGTCTCCTTTTCATAATTAAAGCACAAAGAACAATGTTATAGCAATTCAGATGATCACATATATTTTCTATTTTAGCCTTATTTTTGTCCATTTTGTTTTTATAAATTTCTTTATTAAAATGTCATCATCAAAAGTTTTGGGGTACTGTTAGTTTAGTTTTTCGTTATTAAAAATATCATACCAGTGACAAACCTGTTAGCTTTGTTTTTCCTACCTGACTTCTGAATTGATTACAATCTACGTGCAGACCTTTTAACTTCTTGGCGTCAGTGGTTAAAGGAAATGATGTGTTAGGAATCTCAAGAGAATTGGAAGGCTAGATGTTCAATGCCAGGCATAAGTGTTCTGAAGTTTTGGCAGCTGTTCTCTGGGTAGAAAAGGGAATCTTCTAACATCTTTTCTATGTCATCATATAAAATTGCACATTGCTATTTCCTGATGATTAGTGACAGCTGTAAGTCAATATTTCTGTGACTCTTCACTGTCATACAAGAACTGAGCATTAAATGATCCAAAGCAATGATTTATGGAAGACAGACCTCTTAGTATTTTCTATTTGTCTTCATTTTAGGTATCTTTTTAAAGGATCATTACTTTTCGAAAGTAATTGCTATGTCTTTGGAAATATGTGTTTTGGTTTATTAAGTGAGTGCAGTCCTGTTGGAAACAATTTTAGCCTAAATGAATGCTTTATTAAAATAAGGCTACCTGATACTCATGATAAAAATATTAACCTACTAATATATTATTATAGTGGTTGCACAAATTACAAGTCTTTTCTCTTTAAAGAATGGTGTTTGTGTTTTTAAGGTCTGAATTAATACTTAAATTTAATGAATTAATTAGGATTTTAAATTGTTAAGTTACTTCAGAAATTCAGAGACCAGCAAATCTTATGAAGTGATCAAATCAATCTCTTAAACAGGATGGAAGAGAAATTAATATCTTATTATATTAAACTAACACACCTAGCACAACCATAGCTATAGTCCCACACATATAGTCTAAGTATTGTCATAAGGTCAAAATGTCTAAAGCAGAAGTCATCCCTTTTTCTAATTGGAATGCTAATTTGGGACATTATGTAGAAGTGGGGAGAAGGATGTGGCAGTGTGCTTTTGTAAAGATTTGAAGAAAGAAGTGACAGTCTGCTTCCATAAAGCCTTGGAAACCATATGGGAAATTCTAGTCTTCTCTTTTAAGGTGGTTATGAGTTGACATTAACTCAACAGCAATGGGTTTAGTTAGAATCCTTTCTTTAAAATTTTTAAAAACTAAAGGAACAACAACAAAAATAAACTGTGGTCATCAAGTTGATGCACATACCAAACTGTAGGACTGATTAGAACTGCCCTTTAAGGTTTCTTTACGGAAGCAGACTGGTGGGTTTAAACCAGTGTGGGGAACATCTGACCTGCAGGCCCTATTAGGCCGGTGAAATAATTTGATCTGGCTCTGCCAAGGCAACTGCAGTTCCAGCCATCACTTTGTTGTTGTTGTTGTTGAATGCCGTCGCTTGTGACTCGTCGGTTGAATGAGTCGGTTGCGACTCACAGCGACCCTGTGTAGGGTTTCCAAGGAGCAACTGGTGAGCTTGAACCGCTGACCTTGTAGTTCAAACAGCTTTGCAGTCTGGTAAATTAACCCATAGCACCACACCAGGACTCCATAGCCATCAATGTAGTGTTGAGTTAATTAAATATTTGACCAAATTAGTGAGCAAATTTTCAAATTGGTAATTTTGTGTGGCCTATGAATGATGTTATAAGTTTTGGCAGAAAAACGGTTCCCTGCCCCTGGTTTAAACCAGGAACTTTTGCAGTTGAGTGCTCAACCATTGTACCATCTGGGCTTCTTTTAAGATATACTTTTTTTGTTACTGTTCTCAAAGCCAGCAATTTGAGATGTTTCATGTTTTTAAATTGTTTTCCTAAAAGTTAATGCCGTGTTTTCCCTTTATCCTATATGTGAGTCAAAAATGCAAGTATGAACAAGTACTACATTACACAGACCCTCGTTATTAACCTTATTTATGACGTGTGCTCCCCTGGCAGAGCTGTTACACTTACCTCATTGTTAAGTGCTATCGAGTCCATTCTGACTGTTAGCGACCCTGTACAGGGTTTCCGAGGAGTGGCTAGTGGATTTGAACTACAAACCTTGTATCCTAAAGCACCACACCAGGACTTCATACTTGTCTTGAGTGGTAGTAAATTTCTTCTTTGCCTAAAACTACAGGGGAAAAAGTTAGAAAGAAATGTATTGAAATTTACAAATCATACTTGGGCAACAGAATTGTGAATAAAGTTAAGGTTTAAGTCAACAAACAATAATTGCCCATCTACTTGTGACAACTTCTTTGGTGAATATAAAGATGAGAAATAGCATCATTTTTCCGTATGTGGCTTAACAGTAAGTAATGGTGGTGGTGTACTGTCGAGTGTGTTTAGACTCCTAGTGACCCTGTTTTGGGTTTCCAAGGCTTTGAATCTTAATGGGAGAAGAAAGCCTCATGTTTCTCCTGCCAAGCAGCTGGTAGAATCAAACTGCTAACCTTGCAGTTAGCAGCCCATCAAGTAACCCACTACGCCACCAGGTCTCCTAAATTTGGCTTATTGTATTCTAGTAAATAATTTGATCCATCTCAGATAGAAAAATCCTTGGTAATTTAGATGCTTCTTGGAAAGAGCAACTAGCAGCCTTGAAAATGAGAATGTAGACATGTATAAGTTAGTTTCTATAACTGGATTGTCATCACAAGTAGTTAGCTGTTCTTACATCTTTATAGAAAGTGAAAATTCCTCTTCATTTCTTGTTTAACCTTTGGTGATAAAGTTGTTTGTTTGTTTGTTTTTTCTGGCCTGAATTTCTCTTGCTGGTGTTTAACACTTATTTTCCTGCTTGCTACCTCCTTATAATTTATCTTCATATGCTTTTAGAAACTTCTGTCTCTTTCATCCATAGTTGTATGCTGATGTAGTATGCATGTGGGGGTCTCTGGTCCACAAATTAAATTCACACCAGTAAGCCACTGTCAGGTTTTCAGAAGCAAAATCCAGAAAATGTTGGTACTAAGCAATCAAAGAAATCAGGTCTTGCTTGTCTTAAATACTGATCGACTGCTTTGGCTGGAATTCACAGTTGAAGTCTTATATACTGGTTTGCCTACTGTGTATATGGCCAAGGCATAAATTGTGCTGTAAAATTATCCATTCCTTTTATCTCTCATTGTGGACTGTTTCACAGTGTGTTAGCTTCAATACTTTTCTCCATTTATAAGTCTAAGCCTTTTCATTCCTAACAGCACAAGCATATTATTTCAGTGTTCTGATAATAGTTTTCAAATATATCCTTTTTTTTTCTTTGAATTTTTAGACTTATGTGGTCTCTGCCTCGTTCAGTTACTCTTTTCCCCTAAAGTAGATCTGTTTTTCCTCTTTTGCCTTCTCCCTCATGTAGGGAATTTAAGGGGGAAAAAAAACCCTATTCAGTTCTATTTTAACTATTTCTGTTGTCTTACTCTGATTCACTTTAGATTTATTTAATCTCTTTAAAATTTGATATCTCCAATATTATGATAAAATGTTGTACCATTACTTGGAGTTTGTCAGTGCCTGAATATTTATCTTAGGCTAATTATGAAGTAATAGTCAGAAAAACGTTTAGTAAGAAAGCCAGTTGTGTTTATTCATTTAGGAACTGTTTAGCATTAAATGCATATTCCTGAAGCATTGTTTCCCTAATAATGAAAACTCAATAAAAGATGATAATTTTTTTGGACATTGAATTAAGGGTAAACTGAATGAATGTTCATTTTTGCTTTATTGGACTACAGATTCCCTCTAGGGATGTAAATAATGCAGTCAATAAAGAGTTAATGTCTCTGAACTGAATGAGGGAAAATTACCCTTAATATAAATTGATATTGTCCTCAAATCTTCCTATGCAAGAAAATAATAGTAACAAATAGAAAGTTCTTATTAAACACTCCAATAGTAAATTAACCATTCTGCTTGTTTGTTAGAATCTTCCTAGGCATCCTATAAATGTGCTATTACCACTATCTATGGATCCTAACTCAAAAATGAAAAATGATAGGCAGAACTACAAGTCAGTTAATCTGGATGCTTGATAACTTTAGGAAAGAGCTGTAAAATAGGATTTAGATAGAATTGTATTTATTGTAGTATGAGTTGTCATGCTTTCTAATATCAATCATAGGATATTCTTTTGAACCTTTTTCCAATCAAATTTCATTATGAAACTTTTACTGATATTGCTGTAGTATCTTAGGTTATGTTTCTGTTCCTACATCTTATCTTACAGAGATTCAAACAGAGCACAGTGTCAGTTAATATGCTCCGATTAACAGCAAGTAAGAGAGATTCTGGTGTCGTGGTGTGGTGCTGTAGGATAAACACTGAACTGCTAACTGGAAGATTGACAGTTCAAACCCACCAGCCTCTCCTCAGAAACCCTATACAGGGTCCCTCTGAGTTGGAATCGATTTGATGACTCTTAACAACAACAAGAGGGATTCCATAATTTTCCAGTTTATGAAAACCTAGAAAAGTAAATCACAGCACTTCAGGATGTGGACAAGTGATGTGGAACTTAACTTCCCTGTGACTCCTTGTCCTCAACTGTGAAAGGAAGATAAACATAGTCCTTACTTCATGGGTTTGTGGTAAGAATTCAGTGTGATGGTACTGGAATGGTGATTAGCACATTACTTAACACATAAGTACTGCGTAAAGCGTGAGCTACTCTCCTAACCAGATGCTCTATTTGGGACTTGTTCTTACCAGTGAGGAAAGAGATAATCTTTTCTCAAATCCTTCTACATATCTAGCTTCACCACTGGATGAATCACTTCCTTTATCTTGTTTAACTGTAATCTTGCAATGTCTAAGAAATTGTAGATGATCCCCCCAAAGCATTGAATTTTGCCACTTAAAGTGTACTTTTTTGTTTACTTTCATACTATCCCAAAGTTTCACTGCTTTACTACTGAAGAAAATAGTAATTAATTCCTTTTATAAACTTCTTTTGCTGGTCAAAATGTGAAAAGGTAGGCAAAGATATTACCAAGAACACATGGAACATAGCTATAGAATGTTGCATAAAACTTTATGCACTTAATAGAGATAAATAGTATTATCTACTTGGGTCAGCTGTTCTGAGTGTTTACTGATGCATAGCTAACAAATAACTAATTACAGTATGGTTACTGTGTATTTCAGGTACATGACTATGTGTATGTACTGTTTAGCACCGTGTCAAGGAATACATAAGATGGTATAGCACTTGAGCCATTTACTTTGCCTTTTCATTTTCTGTCTTTTTGCTGATTCCCTACTCCCTTTGAAAACTTGATTCAGCAGCAGTTATTTGACACTTCCACAAAAGATTGTGATGCTTTTGACAAATGTTAATTGAGAAAGCACTGAAAGCCTGGCTGCATTGTAATCAAAAGAAAATTACAGAGGTTTAACAAGATGTCAGGCAAGTGCTTTGCAGAAAAAGATAGGCAGGTTTGAATAGGTTTCTGCAGCAGCTGGCTAGGCATGAAGTTTGACTAATGTACATAAGCATCTCTCATATGGTCAATAAATTATGCCCTGGAAATAAAACACATGCTTAAGAAGTTTCTCATGAGATAGAAGGATGGGGAGGAGTAAGGTAAAAAGTGTGTAAGTACATATACTGATAAGTTTAAGTCACTATTATAAAACTAGGAAAAAGTACACATTATAATTTTCTGATACGTTCATAAAATCTGTTAAAAGGGTCAGGATTATATGAACAAATGTGTATGGTTTACAGCTTAAAATACTAACCATAGCTCTGATAATCTGAAGTTTATTTGCACCTTTAGTGTGTTTCTCACTTGTAGACAAAGCATACAATAAGTTAATGGTTATTTGTAAAATAGCTAATATTTTTACAGCTTACTCTACTCTTTTAAGGAGTCCTGGTGTGGCATGATTGGATAAGCATTGGACTGCTAACCGTTGGCGGTTCAAACCTACCAGCTATTCCTCGGAAACCTTATACTGTCAAAATCAACTTGTCAGCATTTAACAGTAACAAACTACTCTTTAAAAACATATTACAGACTTGAAATGATAACACTAAATTTGTCCTGATACAGTTTTTTGCTTCAACAAATTAAAAAATAGTTAAAGAAGAAAACAATTGATTATTATATTTTTAACCTACTAGTCTTTTCCTGAGAATAATTTGGAAGACAAAACTATTTAAAGAAAAAGACATTCCACTCCTACCCCTTTAATGAGCACCTACACTTTCCTCCTCTGGGATTTATTGGGTAGCAGCTTTCCCATTGACAGCGTCTTGAGCCATCAGGGGACTGTATAACTGAAATGATGAAAAATGAGTATGTGCCATAAATTAATATTTTTGTGAGGTTATGCGTCCTGAAGATGCAATTTTTGTAAAAATCCTTCATCTCTCTTGGCATTTTTACTGGGAGATAAGCCCTGTGAATATATTTCTGGGTTTCTTTATGTTACTTAGAATTGCTTTTCTTGTGATGATCCCATATTTTGGGGGAATACTGCATTTTTGTTGTTGCTGTTGTTAAGTGCCATGACCTAAATTGTATTCACCTATCAAGGACTCCTAGTTTGGTGCTGTAGAATCTGCACTGGACTGTGAACCAAAAGATTGAAGGTTCAAGCCCATCAGCTGCTCCTTGGAAACCCTATACTGGATTGCTGTGCATCGGAACGGACTTAACGGCACTTAGCAATAACAATCAAGGGATCTAGAAGACAGTGCAGGATCTAGAAGCACATATAAATTGAGAGAGACATATGCATCCCACATCAGTTTACCACCCGGACTCCAGAGGGCCATGTGTGTCCTACATAATATATATTGAAATTCTTATTTCATAACAAAGTTTTAGAAATGTTCCTTGATTAAGTATGACTTCCATGACGGAAAACACATAATAATATCAACAAAAAATTCCAAGGGGAAAATAATTGAGTGTTTAAAGGGTTAAATGTATAATAGGACTCTTGGTGTGGTGCTATAGGATAAGCACTGGATTGTAAAGTCACTTAGAACTGTAAGGTCGGTGGTTCAAATTCATCATCCACTTCTCAGAAATACAGGGTCGCTATGAGTGGGAACTGACTAGACAACATGAGTACCTTTTATATGCTCTGTTTGTTGTAGTTAAGTGCCATTGAGTCAGTTCCAATGGCTAAACCCATTGGGTTTCCAAGGAACGACTGGTGAGCTTGAACCGCTGACCTTGCAGTTCAAACGACTTTGCAGTCCAGCGCATTAGCCCACAGCACCACACCTATATGCTCTGTTAGGGGTCAGAAAAGTAGGTACTCTTGACCTAGTATTAAATGTGGTTTGATCTAGTCCATTATCGGGATCTAGTTTCTTCATACCCGGCACTGTAGGATAAGCACTCAACCACAAGGTCGATTGCAAGATTGATGGTTCAAACTCACCAGCCACTCCTTAGAAACCCTATACAGGAACGCTATACAAGAACACCTCGACGGCACCTAATAACAATAACATATTTTCTAAGCAGTCCTGGTGTAGCATTATAGGATAAACACTGGATTGCCAACCACAAGGTCGGCAGTTCAAACCCACTAGCTGCTCCTTGGAAACCCTATACAGGGTTGCTATGAGTCAAAACTGACTCAACAGCACTTAATGACAACCACAAACATTTTCAAAAGTAAAGGTATAGCCCGTGATATTTATAGCACATGCATGCCAAGCTTATCTTCTACTTGGATCTAATCAGGCATACTAAAATATCTCTCAAGTAAAACTTCTGTGGAGTAAAAAGTATTTATTTTCCTGCAAGGTGACTTCAAGTTTTATGTTGCCCTAATGACAATACTGTGGTGCTGTGGGTTAATGTGCTGGACTGCAAAGTGGGTTTGAAGTACAAGATTGGTGGTTCACGCTCATCATCCGCTCCTTGGAAACTGTATACAGGGTCGCTGTAAGTCTGAACCGACTCAACGGCACTTAACAACAACAACAAACAATGACAAAAGTCAACTTTTGTTGACAGTTTAAATTTATGTATAGAGTATGAATTTAAATAAGGATAGATTTTTCCCAAATTGTAGTTATATACAATGAAATTGTAAAACTTTCCTTTATTTCCTGTTACTCAGTATGTGATGAAATTATGTTTAAACTGTATCATCAGGTACTACATTAAGAAGTAAATCTAACACACTCAGAACAAACAACTGTGGTAAAGGCTACACTACCATCTTTTTGCCAGTGATACAAATAAATGGCAATAAATAAAGAGATTTCATCTTCTCACCCTACTGATACTCTCAGTAATTCTCATCTTAGTGATTTTAGCATAGTTATATGTGTGCGTGTGCACATTCACATGCGCGCACCTGTGTGTGTGAGTGCGTGTCTGAGATTAATATGCTCATCTTTTTTCCATAGTGCCTACCACAGCTGTGACAATAACTTCTTCAGCTGAGCTGTTCAAAACCACAGTATCAACCACAAGCACTACTTCACAGAAAGGCCCTATGAGCACAACTGTAGCTGGATCACAGGAAGGAAACAAAGGGACAAAACCACCTCCAGCAGTTTCTACAACCAAAATTCCTCCTGTAACAAATATTTTTCCCCTGCCAGAGAGATTCTGCGAAGCGTTAGAAGCGAGGGGAATATGGTGGCCTCAGACACAAAGGGGAATGATGGTTGAACGACCATGTCCCAAGGGAACAAGAGGTATTTACTGTAAACAATCACATAAACACTTATAACTTTAGTAATTAGGTTCTGAACTACAGTACAGTGATGTGTGTGTGTGGGGGGGGGGCAGATAGAGAGAAATCTACAGTGACTTTTTTTTTTTTTTTTAATGTTTTATTGTGAATTGTGTGATAGTTTACATGGGAGAACATTAGCTTTGTATTTATCATTACATTGCCATGGTTACATTCCCCTCCATGCATCATCAATCAACCTGCTCCCTGGTCTTCAGTGACTAACTTTGCCACTTTAAATTTATAGTGGCTATTTTTGCACTTTGGTAACATAGCATTTGTAGACACCATAAAGGATTCTTAAGTATACAAATTATTTAAGATCAGGCACACAATTACCCTTCTCTCTTTAAGACCTAGGTCAAACCTGAGGTTTTTGCCTAAGGACTGTAGTGAGGCTTCCTTAACAGCTGCCTTTCGCATTACAAGCTTCACTCTGGATGTGTCCCAGGAAAATCAGGGCTTTTTGTTTGTCTGCTCTAAATGTCTGATACTTATATGCTAACTTTATATTTACTGTTCATAATCCGCATTATACCCTACATTTTGTCAGTTATTGTCAACTTCTCCCATTAGCGTTTATTCAAAATTTAACACACAGAGCAGGATCATCATAGCTGATTTCCCAAATACAGGCAGAAAAATGATTTCAATTTCACTGTTGTTTTCTACATCTGTTGTAGGAACTGCCTCATATCTCTGCATGGTTTCCACTGGAACATGGAACCCTAAGGGCCCTGATCTTAGCAACTGCACCTCACACTGGGTAAATCAGCTGGCTCAGAAGGTTGGTTGGAACTTTTTAATATGATACACATTGGTGGTTAAGGACGTTTAACTTCTAACATAAATAATTTAGCTTTGTATGTTAAAACCAGCTTCATCAGTCTTTGTTCAGTGTAAAAGTAAAAGAGTATGCATAGTTTTGTCTGTAAACTATTTATTGAATGTTAAACTTACATATGTTTTGGGGTATGCTGTTTTCTATGTTAAGCTTTTTAATGAGTACATTCTTGCTTAATTAATTTCATTCATACTTAGTCTGTTCTGTCTCTTTTGATGTTCATAAAACAAATAGTGCATTGGCCTAATAAATCAAATATCATTATGTTTGCAAGTGAATCCACAGAATGCAAGCAGATGTTTATATCACAGATGATTATAAAAAAATAAGTAAAAATGACTTTGAAAGGCATTAGTACCTTTAATATTGCAGTATAATACAGTACCACTGTTTAGTTTTTTTCTCCCTCATCTACTTTTCCAAAATGGAAACACACTAGCTCACCCTCAGAATCATGATGATTAAATTTCTGGATCATTGGAACAAATAAATAAATTTTAAAATGTTATTATTAAGTGCCATCGAGTTGGTTCCGCCTCATAGTGACCTCCATGACTATATAGGGTTTCTAAGGCTGTAAATCTTTGCAGAGCATGAAGACTCATCTTTCCCCCGTTTAGCAGCTGGTGTGCTCAAACCGATGACCTTTGTAGCTTGTAGTCCAGTGCTTACCCTACCGAGTCACCATACTCCCTAAATTTTTTAAAATAAGTTTTTAAAATGGTTGCAGTGAAATGGTAGACCTGGCTGGAAAAATGTTCTAAAAGCTTTCTGATTTTCTTTTTTTGTCTTTTGTTTAATGTCTGTTAAGAATTTCTTTTGTGTTTTGAGGATCTGAAAACCTTTAATCTTCTGAAATGAGGAGAAAGTTATTGGTCTCAATTAGTTGCAGACTTTGACATATTTGCAATTTTTTTTTTTTTCTGCCACAACAAAGGTACTCAAAGCAAAGAGCTAGAAGCCACAAACAGAACAATAAATCTCACTGTGATAATATATGTTTGTCATTTTAGATCAGAAGTGGAGAAAATGCTGCTAGTCTTGCCAATGAATTGGCTAAACATACCAAAGGGCCAGTATTTGCTGGAGATGTGAGTTCTTCAGTGAGATTGATGGAGCAGTTGGTGGACATTCTTGATGCACAACTGCAGGAACTGAAACCTAGTGAAAAGGATTCAGCTGGACGGAGTTATAACAAGGTAGGTAGAAATGTTCTTTTAGTTTCAGTTAGACAGTTACTGTGGCAATTCTTGGTTCTAGCAATTGGCTGCCAAACCCTTCGCCTCCATGAACATTATACTAGAAACTAAACTTCTGAGTTGGTTCATTTCCCAAGAAAGAATTGCAGTTTATTTAAAAAAAAAAAAATGTGAAGACGATTAATTATAAACCTGAGAGAGATCTTAATTGGTAGACAGCTTCATGGTCCTGGTTGTGGTCAATATACTCACTTTAAACTGTGTTTCTTACACTTGAAGAATGTATGTTATACAACTGATGTGCTTTTTATTAGCTCCTTAGTGGTTGCAGCAAAATTGTGACATATATAAGAATATTAGTCACTGAAGTTCTGCTGCTAATGGTAGTTTTTATTCTCTAGAAATGTATTGTAGCACTGCTATCCGTTTTTCTTACTGTGACAGAAATTTGGTACGTACTTTGACCACACTCTAAGAATTGCATTTGTAACTTAAATATGGTTCCATAGGGTGAAAACATGAACTTTTTTTTTTTAAACCACAGTATGTATTTTGTCTCTAATTTTTGTCCAAGTCAGAATGCTTGATAAGCTATGTCTAAAAAGTATAAATGAACAGTTTTGGCAGTCAGTGAAATTAACAGAAGTCCAAACACTTTACATAATAAACTTTGAGCCAGAAACAGCAGGTTAATTTTTGAGGATTTCTTTTTTCCTCATTTTCAAAAGATCAAATCTAACCTCTGATTTTCTTTTCTTTTACTAAAAAGCTCCAAAAACGAGAGAAGACATGCAGGGCTTACCTTAAGGTATCTCTCCTGTGCTGTCACCTGCTTTGCCCTTCTTCAGCTACCTGCCACGCTTTTATCATCTTGCATGATCCAATGTATTTCAGTCTTTGATAATTATATAATATGCCCCATATCAGCTGTACAAATGTTGGCTTTTCATAGGTACAATACTTCAGAAGAAGCAAATATTTAAACATGTTTATAATTTTCCCCATTTCCCCATTTATCCAAATGTATAAGAATTTTAATGAAATATCCTCTGAATTGGAAAGTAATCATGTAGCCTCTTTGTTTCCTGTTGTCATCTCTTTGGATTGAAAAAGAACTTGAATAAAACAGCTATGATATATTTTTGGCAGTTTATCATATCAAAGACTGTATAGTCATAATGTATGTGCATGAAAAAGCCACTGCCTATCTTGTTTCTCTGGACTCTTAAACAGATTTTATCCTGAAATTTGTAGGCATCTTTTCAAGAACCATATTGATAAGGGGGATGAGTTACTAAAACAAAACAAAACAATAATATCAATATATGTTACATATTGCTTTTTTGCCAGGCTGCTAGGAATAGAATGCCACTATTTGGCTCATGCTCCTTGTCCACTCCAGCCAGTTTTTCTCATTGGTGTATCCAAGTAATAGGAGACATGCTGAGGCTAACAGTGGCATTGAGCCATGCTAGTTCTTCATGATAAATCAAAACACTAATCCCAAATTGCATTTTGTTTTCTTATGTGAATCTTTTGAAGTTCCTTTTGGGGGCAATAGTTATTCTAACCAACTCATTGTAAATCAAGCCTTGAACTAACCCATGTATGTATGACAGCAAAACAAAGGAATTTTTATAGATACATAGAATAGAGGTTGTTCAAAAGCCATGACTTCACTAATTTTGGTTGGCAAGGCCCAGAGGAAGAAAAAAAAGAATGGCATTTTGCCATTAATAAAGTCTGAGAAATTTTCTATAAGAAAAGGCTGTGGGAAAGTCTGCTTTTGGGTAGTAATATTGAAAGTCCCTTTTTAACCTCGTTAATGGGGACAAAGAAGTAACTGCTGAAGTGTATAGAATTTTTCATTCTCAAATTTCCAGTTCACCTTTAAGGTGTATGAAATGTAATAATTGGTATGTTGCCCAGGACATATGTCTCAGTGGGAAAAGAATCGCCCTTTTCTCTTTGGCAGGGAAGACTACTTCAGGAATATGATTAGGCTAATGATCATTTTGATCCTACTAGAAAAGTACAAATGGTAATAAATAAGGAGTGTTTCAAATTAATAAAGGCATGCCATCAGCAAGTTATGTGTATACATAGTAAATTTCAGCATGACCTTAATTTTGGACCAGTGTCATTTTTAGTACATCTCAAATGAGCTGCTTTATTCAGATAAGACTAATAAAACTCTTTAAATTACAAATCAGAAGCTGACTTACACTATGCAAATGAAGCAAGTCTCCACTTTGTGACAGAGGATTCATTTGTAACTTAGATTAGAGGATTCAGTCTGTATTTCTTGGTGACTAATGAATCTGGCCTCAGCAGACCAATTTCTGTTCTACTCTAGTTAATGGCTGCAGCAGTATCCGTGTGAGCATTTTGACTATTCTATCTCCCATTAGAGAGGGAGAAAAAGCCTTTAACGCCACTTGAAAGTACCTTCCACCTGCCAGGAAGGTCGTGGTGGCTCACAAGGCAGGCAGAACAAGGATATTAAGATGGATTAGGCTAATTAATCAAACCCCCACCACCACCACCACACACACATATACACATACACGTTTATTTTAACACAGTGCTTCTTACTAGCAATTTTTGTTTTTCTTTGTACAATGTATGTTCTTTTATTTCACCAATTACCAGTAGATCGAGTAGTTTATACAGTGACTTAATGATACTGGCTAGGTAAATAGGATAGACTAAATATAGCGATTTCAAATATGTAAGGTATAGTCACTTCACAGCTGCAAGAATCAGTCTAAGACTTTGCCTGCAGTTGCTTAACTGATGTATGTCTGTATATGTGTGTGTGTGTGTGTGTATATATATATATATATACACACACACACAGGTATATACATACATATGCATATATGTATATGCATGTATATATATATAATGTTATTCTGCATGCTAATATGTTAAACCTACAGATGTGAATATTTACAAAATGTATAGTTCTGAAGATTTTATTCTGCTTTTTTAACTAAATTATACATATGGACTTTAAATATTTTGATTGCTCTATTAGATTCCTTTAAAAACAATGACTTATGAATGAAGGTATACTTCCAAGTGTTTTAGTTTTGTACAGGAAATTGGAAGAGTAAAACTGTTCACAGATAATTTAGAAACTTCAAAACTACCTTTTTGTTTTACATATAAGCTAATAAATAGACCAAGTCTATAAAGCAGAATGTTGGCTACTGTTTTAGCTCAGGTATTGAAAATCAGTTGTACACTACTCCAGAGACAGTCCTTGTTTTATAATTTAGAACATACATGTTTTGAGTTTATAAAATACATATAATAGTTTGATAACAATATATTCAGTAATGCCTCAAATTAGAAGCTGACACTGGTGGTTGTGTTTCTCTTTACACAATTCAGGTGTAATTAAATAAACAAAAAGGAACCATCTTTCTGCACTTAAAAATCTTTATAACAGGGTCTGCTTATCTTCAGTTAGTCTTATTTTGAAATGCTTAGGTTAATTTTAAGTTAACCAGATATATGTTGACCAGTCTTTATTCTATACTCAAATAAGAATAAATCATCATCACAGTTAAGTATTACAATTTTCACTAGTCAGTGATTGAAAATCATCTTGGTGCTAGAAGTAGTCAAAACTAATAGTAGTTTTCTAATGGATGCAGGCAATTGTTGACACAGTGGACAACCTACTGAGACCTGAAGCTTTGGAATCATGGAAACACATGAATTCTTCTGAACAAGCACATACTGCAACAATGTTACTGGATACATTAGAAGAAGGAGCTTTTGTCCTGGCTGACAATCTCTTAGAACCAACAAGGGTTTCAATGCCCACAGAAAACATTGGTAAGTGAATCTATTGTCACGTTTTATTTTGATTTAGAAACTAGATATTTAAGAAAAACTAGATATTTATGAAACTGTTCAGTTACTTTCCTGTACCAAACTTTTCTTTTGTCAAATTATGTTTGCTGTTAGCAAGAGAAAGTATTGATCTTACCTGGAAAAATTAATGCAGAAGTCAAAATATGTATCTTTGAAAAGTTGGTTTTATGTATTTTTTTTCATTCAATTGAAAAATCATTAAAGAAAAGAAAAAAGTTGTTAGAGTGCTTAAATGCCAGAATATGGATTACTTAAATAATGAAAGTGCTTGCTATGGAACTGTGGCAAATGCTTTTCCATTTTATGTAATATGTTCCTAATGAATTTAAATTACTTTCTGGAATGTGTTCTCCCAGTTAAATATTTTAGCCACACAGAACATGAGCCAAATGTTTATATTAAACACAACTGCCTTCAGGTGAAAATGTGGTCAGTGAACTACATCTCCCTTAATGCAGTATGTCCATGCTTCATAGATTGCAAAATAGCTGCAGATAGTTTTGAAGCATAATTAAAGAATTTAAATACTGGCTCTGAAGGTTAGAAATTTACTTTTGAAAATATGTGATAGAAGTACATTAAAATTATATTAATTTAAGCTTGACTACTTTAGAGTTGTTGATTTTCAGTGATGCTGAGCTCAGATGACATTTACAGTAACATTTAGTCTCCCAAGCAAAAATGTTTCCAAAAAAAAGAGTGGGGGGTGGGGAGCAACACAGACCACTCTTGCACAAAAAAGAGTGCTGTCTTTATTCGAGCAGCAGATACTTTCTATAACTTGCTGTGTTCAGGTCATAACTTACAGCCTAATTGTGCTTATGTGTCATGGAGCATTATATAAAATGCAGAAAAGTATAGGAAACGGACACTAATCAGATTATAAGTTATACTTAGGTGTATATTTAAGCCTGAAATTTGTTTTGAATAACTGTTTTGGAAATAAAGAATTATTGAAATATTTGGGTTTTGCACTTGGTAATTTCCAACCAAAAGAAGTGGAGAGTAATTTGCGCCATTATGATCTGGAATACTCCCAAAAGGAAAACAATATTTTTGTATAGCCTTTGTCTTAATATAAATTGAATAAATCTCTCCCTTTCTAGCTAATGCTTTCATTATTATTTTTGATGTTAATATAAATGCTAGTATAATTAAATCCCTAAGATTTACATTAAATATTGTAAAAGATATAGTAAAAAACAGATAACAACAACAAAATCACAGAACCTAAAATATCCGGTTCTGTCCTTCAAGTCTGTAAGAAAACTCCAGGGGCCAAGATTAGCAGGTCTATGCTTCCATCTGCCTTGTATATGCCGAACACTTTATTACAAGTTTGAAATACTTTTACCTCTATTAGAGAAGTATGATGATAAGTCAAAAAATATTACTATTAGGATTCTAGTTTATACATGCACAGGTTTAACCCAAACAGAATATGTTTAAATATATGTCTGTGATCAGTAAATGGCTGCAGACAAGTTTTCTCATAGTGCAGGAAGATATTCTTTCAAATACCTTTATTCTTAGAGCTTTAAAGGATTATTCTTCATATTGATCTCCTTCTATTTTTAACTTATAAAGAACATGGAGAGTCTTCTAGAGTACATTCTACTGACTTTTCAATAATGATACCATAACTTTAATTTGGAGTCCAGGTTTGGCACTGTGAGTTAATATGCTGTACTGCAAAGTCAATTTGAACCTCAAGGTCAGGAGTTCAAACTAACCTAACTGCTCCTCAGAAACCCTATATAGGGTTGCATAAGAACAGCAACTTTAATTTACCCATATGTTGATTTTTTCCAGAGTTATCACTATGAAAATCTTTATATATTTTAATACACTAAGACTTTTAAATTTCTTATTGTATAAGGAATTTTGTGAAAGCAATTATCCGTGATTTTTATGAGTAAAACATTCGACCTTTATGTTTTTTTTCAGATATGAGAATTAAAATAATTTGGTTCATTATCTGAAGTCCTGTGCGGCACTGTAGGGTAATCACTGGACTGCAAAGTTGGTTTGAACTGCAAGGCCAGTGGTTGGAACCTACCAGCTGCTTTTCGGAAACCCTATACAGGGTCACTATGAGTCGGAACTGACTTGACGACACTGAATAACAACATAATTATATCTGATGATGGTGGTTATATGCCATGAAGCTGCTCTGACTCATAGAGACCCTGTATAGGGTTTCCAAGGCAGTTAAATCTTTTTGGGAACAGAAAGCCTCATCTTTCTCCAGTGGAACTGCTGGTAGTTTCGACCTGCTGACCTGGAGATTAGCAGCCTGACTTAATAACCACTATACTACCAGAGTTCCTGATGATAGCTTTTTACAGTCAAATTTGAGGTACACGTTCATGCAATGCAAATACCTATATTAGGTGTACAGTTTGATGCATCTCGACAAATACACATCCATATACCCAGTTCCTGTTGTTGTTGTTAAGTGCCATCAAGTCAGTTCTGATTCATAGCGACCCTGTATAGGGTTTCCTAGGAGTGGCTGGTGAAGTTGAACCATCAACCTAGCAGTTCAAACCAACCTTATAGTTCAGTGCATTAACTTGTAGCGCCACACCAGGATTCCATATAACCAGTTAGTCAAAAGTTCATCAAAATGAAAAGCTTCTGTTCCTCCCAAGATATTTTTAAAAGGAAAAGAAAAGCCACAAATATTTCTATCACTTCAAAAGGGTCCCTTATGCTTCCCTGCATTCAGTTTTCCCCATCTCCCAGTTCTTGGCAATCACTGATATACTTTCTATCACTATGGAATAATTTTGGCTTTTCTAGACCTTGAAAAGGGTGAAATCAGTGCAATATGTATACTTGTAGTCAGGCTTCTTTAAATCAGAATAATATTTTTGAGAACTGTTCAGTCTTTTTTATTGCTACATAGTATTCTATTTTAAGGATGTGTCACAGTGTTTATATCTTCTCTCTTAATATTTGGCGTTTTCGACTGATTCTACTTTTTGATACTCTGTTTTTAAAGCTGCTGTTTTTCTATGTAGCTGTACAATTGTATGGTTCCAATAGCAAAGCTTGAGTGTTCCAAGTATTCTGTATCTTCCCCAACACTTAGAATTGGCAGTCTTTTTGATTGTAGACATTCTGGTGAACATGCACTGGCATCTCATTGTGGTTTTATTTGACATTTCTCTAATGATTATGTTACATTTTGCTGGTAACTGTTGAGATTCTTTTTATGTGCATATTGGCTATTATTCTATGAACAGATGTCTGTTCGGTTTTTTCTGCTCATTTATAATTGGGTTATTTTTCATCTCATTAATAATTTATAAGGACTCTTTATATATTCTGGATGCAAGCCTTTTATTAAATGTATGTAATCTGAATGTTTTCCTTTAGTTTGTGGCTTTTCTTTTTACTTTTTTAATGTCTTGGGAAGAACAGAAGTTTTTTTCATTTTTATTAAGAACCAATTCATCAGTTACTTAAGAGCTTTCAGAAAATCATCATTTATAGAAATTGTATACTATATACAAGGGTAGGAAGAATAATATAATAAATCTCAGATCCCTGTTACACAACATTAACAAAATCTCACTACTCCCTTATCACTGTATTGTTTTGAAGCAAATGTTAACACTATGTCATTATTATTTAAAAATACTTCAGTATGCAACTCATAGTCTTTAAAAAATAAAGTAAAATGCCTATGCTGTTATTATTTCCTTTTAAAAATTAACAAGATAGCTTTAATTAAATAACAAACATGTGTTCTAATTTACCTGATTTTTATAAAATTTGATAACATTTTGTTTGAAGCAGGACACAAACAAGTGTACATAGTACATATGATTGCTATGTTGCTAGAGTCTCTTTTAACTAAAATTAAAGTCTGTATCTTCTTTCTGAAGCAATTTTTATTTTCCTTAAAGAAACTAGATTAATGATTTACCCTATTGAATGTCATACACTCTGGATTTGATTTTTTTCACCACTATATCCCTTAATGGAGTCCTGGTGTGGTTCTGTGGGTTAATGCGCCAGACTGTAGTCATTTGAACTGCAAGATTGGTGGTTCAAGCTCACCAGCTGCTCCTCGGAAACCCTATGGGTTGGAACAGACTCAGAGGCGCTTAACAACAACATATCCCTTACCAAGTACTGCTAATTGCAAGTTGGCAGTTCAAACTCACCAGCTGCTCAGCAGAAGAATGAGGAGGCTTTGTGCTCTTGTAAAGAATTCCAGTCTTGAAAACCCTGTACCAGGGTCACCTTGAGTGTGTGACTTGATGGCAGCAAGTTTGGTGTATTACCCTGGTGGTGCGCTGAGTTAAGTGTTGGGCTGTTAACACTCTAAGGAAGAAAGATGAGGCTGACTTCACCTATAAAGATTTAGAGTCTCAGAAACCCTATAAGGCAGTGAGCTTTGGGGTATATCACATGACTGAGGAGCCATCGTGGGGACAATGATTAGGTGCTTGACTGCTAACCAAAACACCAGAAACCACCAGCCATTCATAGAAGCAAGATCTGGCCTTCAGCTTCCATAAATATTTACAGCGTAGAAAATCCGGTGTGACTGTTCTAGTCTGTGCTAGAGAGTCACTATGAGTTGGAATCCACTTATCGGCAGTGGGTTTGGTTGCTTAATGTTTAAGCATCAAATTGATTTTGCTGTTGTTTATTGATAACAGCCTTGCTAAAATCTTGTTCAACTGATTACTAGTTCTGAGTGTTTGTCTATAGACTCCTTCATACTTACTACACTGTTAATTATAATTTCTGCAGACAATTACAGTTTGCCTTTTTTCCCAGTCTTCATACTTTGGTGTTCTTGAGTTATTTCATTAGGCCCTTTAGTTACAATGATGCATACAACCAGTGTTAGGGATCACTCTGACTTTTCCTCAGGGCTTAGAATCAAGTTTATTCTCTTTCAACCCCTACTGAAAATTTGCCTTCTCACTCCAGATATACTGAATCAGTATATATTTTGACAAATGTCTGTACAAGATCTGTAAGAATCATGGTGGGGAGAGGCATTGTTTTTGTGTGCCATTGAATCCATTCTGACTCATAGCAGCCCTGTATAGGGTTTCTGAGGCTGTAAATCTCTGAGGGAACAGAAAGTCTCATCTTTGTACTGTGGATCGGCTGATAAATTTGAACCTCCAACCATGCGGTTAAAAGCCCACTGCTAACGCATTACAGGACCCTGGCTCTCTATGGGGGTGGGTAACTTGTTAAAATGCAGATTTTGATAACATATCTGGCCAAAAAGCAAATTCTCAGCAAGTGGTCAAACAAGGGTTAACCCATTTGAAGTCCTGCTTTTCCCACCATTATTTAAGTTTTGTATAATTTCTGAGTAAATAATTTTTATCTTGTAAGGTATCCTTCATCTGGTCAAGTTAATTTACTTTCATTCCTACTGTATTGTGTAGATTCTTTATATTGAATGTTGTTATTGTTAAGTGCCATCAAGTCATAACCGACCATTAGCCACCTTGTATAGGGTTTCTAAGGAATGACTGGTAGGTTTGAACCGTGATCATGCATTTAGCAGTCCAGTGCTCATCCTATAGTGCCACACCATGACTTTTATATTGACTAGGTATTGAAATTTATTGAATTATTAGCATCTTAATTTGGTGCATTATGTTAACATTTTCTTTTGCTAAATCTTGTGTACATTTTTGAGGTAAACTCAATTTGTTCAGTATTTGTATTTTATACATCAAGTATATTTACTTAAAGATTATGTATCATTTTTAATGAGGATAAACTCTGGTCTTTTTCTTTGTGGTATTGCATCAGGTTTAAACATCTTGTGAAATTAGTTGCCAAGCATTATTTTTCTGTTGTCTGGAACAAATGTTATAGGATTCAGGATTAGTTATCAGTTCATTTTCTTACTGGCCACAGAATGACTGAGTTTTTTTGTTTTATCTCTTTTATCAGTTTTACTTTTCTAGTAAATTCTGCATTTAATCTTTTTAAATGTATTGGTCTAAATTTAGTTATTGTGTTCTATTATGGTTTAAAAATTAACTACTAAGAGCTCTAGTAAAGAGCCTTTTGCTTTTAAAAATCCAAATCTAGTTTTCTTTACTGTATGTTTGGGTTTTTAAAAATATATGTATGGATATGCTTCTTAAAATGGCAATTAGTAAAACATTTGTTTAAATGAAATTAAAGTTTGAGGAATAAATATTTATTGAATGAAAATATCTATATCTACGTTTGGGACCTTAAGTCAAAACCCAGAATATTCCTCATTCTATTTTCTCTCTTATTTTAATAATAACAAATAATTTAGAAATCCATTACCTATGAGTGAGATAGAGTATATTTTTCATTCTGCTTCTGTCTAACCCTCTCTCACACATACATAGTATCTGGTATAAGAAGAGGGGAATCATCTACCTACCCATTTGCTTACTTAATCTTTTTACTTGTGTCAAAAAAAAAAAATGGGGATCTCAAGCAGATTCTGCAGTTGATACAAATCTAGGAATTATAAGACTCTTAGTATAAACTTGTATTTAGAGGCTTGACATGTGGTCAGATCACTTAGACAGATCTTCATATGCTGTGTTTCTCACACTTACAGCTCAATTTAAATGTACTTTACAAAACAAAGTTGTGCAATGTACAAAAGAAGTATCCAAAAGTTATACAATAATGGTATAAGCCTATTTTTGTAAAAGGTTAAAGGTAGGATGAATTCCTCATATCTCCATTCAGTAGTAAGGAAACTCAGCACATACAAATATAATGTTTGTTTAAGCATAGAGAGCTAACCGTAAGGATAAATACTAATTGCTCTTGTTATATGCCATCGAATTGGTTCCAACTCCTAAGGACCTGATATAGGGTTTCCAAAGAGCATTAGGTGGGGTTGAGTCACTGACTTTGCAGTTCAAACTGACATTGCAGTACAGTGCTTATCCTACAGCACCACACCAGGACTCAGATATATGCCAGTAGATATGGTAAAATTAATAGGAAAACTGTGTGGATTATCTTTATTATTAAATGTGTTACTTTAAAAAATATATACACATATATGAAATTAATGGTTTTTTACATAATTCCATGATTTTATCAATAATAATACTTTTTCACTTAAAATTAAATGAATAAGATTAATATTGTTACCTATATTGGAATAAGAATAGACAGTATGCATTGATGTTGATGACAGTTATATTTTTGAAACAAAATTTAACAACATTGGCCTTGCTTATCAGGTAAATTTTTTCAACATTAATATGTTAAGTTGCTTTCCTTACATATTTTTCACTTTTGCTAACTCATTTGAGCTTTTGATTTTGGATTAGGATAAAATAATTGTGTGTCTATATTACAATAAAATTTTATTTACAAAATCAGGTGGCTGTCCACATTTAGCCCACAGGTCCTCTTTTACCTGTTTCCAAGGTTTGAATATGTAAGACTGATGGTGACCTAAGTGGGAATCATGGAAAGTTTGAGCTTAATGCCAGAAATTTACTCAGAAATGCTGGTGGTTGTGGTTGTGTGCCGCTGAGTTGGTTCCTACACAAAGCTGCCATGTGTATAGGATTTCTGAGACTATAAATCTTTATGGGAGCAGAAGGCCTCATCTTTCTCCTGTAGAGCGACTGGTAGATTCAAGCTGCTGGCCTTGGCAGTTTGCATCCTAGCTTTATAATCCACTAAGGTACCAGAACTCCTTTTATGCTAACTCATTGAACTTTTGAATTTTGGATTAGGCTGAAATAATTTGCTTATGTTTCAGTAAAACTGTATTTAAAAAAACAGTGGCTGTCCAGATTTGGCCAGTAGGTCCTGTTTTACTTAACTCCAAGGCTTGAGTATCTAAAAAAGATGGTGAAGTAATTAGGGAATCATTGGAAGTTTGAACATAATACCAGAAATTTTCTAATACATAGCTGTGCTAATCTGACTACTTTTAGCAAGTTTCCTTTATAACTTTATGGATTGAAATAAATCTTGTACATAGTAACTTACATGAGGAGGCATCAAAAAGTTTATGGAAAAATTCTATTAACTTTGAATTCCATTTTTACACAAATCTTTTGAAGGCTCCTCATACAAGGAAAATACATTCAAATTTATATTTAAGATTCAGTTTTATCATGGCCAAATAATGGTAAGTGAAGAGTTACTTAACATAAAGAAAAGCATCATTTAAAACATATATTTGGTTTGATTTAACACCTTAAATAAAACTATTAATACTCAGAAGCTTGAAGTCTGTATTATGACAAGATATAAAAATGTAAAGAAAATGTTAAAATGGTTGACAATTTTTGTAGAGAAGCCAAGGTTTTAGACCTTAGTTTAAACTCTCACTCATTATTTTGCTAAAATTAACCAGTAAAGTTTTATTATGTAGAATTGTGAAAAAGAAAAAAAATAATAATACAAAAACCACAAGAGCTGTTTTCATATAATTATTTGCACCTTTAATTTTAATAATGTACTTTTTTGCTTTGTGTTTTTCTTTTCTTTTGCTTCATCTTCTGTCCTTTGTGTAATCCAGTTCTAGAAGTTGCAGTACTCAGCACAGAAGGACAAGTCCAAGACTTTAAATTTCCTCTGGGTATCAAAGGTTCAGGCAGCTCGATCCAACTCTCTGCGAATACCGTGAAACAGAATAGCAGGAATGGTAAGATGTAACACTTTCATTTAAAACTGGACCTTCTTTTTTTTTTTTTTGTTCAGTTAAACCTATTAATTCTTAAATGTGAAGTATTTGACTCCTAATATAATATAAACAGCTTGGCATTTAAAAGCAGATTTTAAATGATTCCTTACTGTTCCTCAAATATATTTAATTGTAATAAACATTTTGTAAGATTTTTTTTTTTCCTTTTCGTTCTTACATTATGCATAACCATATATTCTGTAAAATCATGTACATAATTTCACATTTTTAGGGCTTGCAAAGTTGGTGTTCATCATTTACCGAAGCCTGGGACAGTTCCTTAGTACAGAAAATGCAACCATAAAACTGGGCAGTGACTTTATGGGTCGTAATAGTACTATTGCAGTGAATTCACACGTCATTTCAGTTTCAATCAACAAAGAGTCCAGCCGAGTATACTTGACTGATCCTGTGCTTTTTACCTTGCCTCACATTGATGTAAGTTGCATATGCTAATGAATTAATGGGAAGGTTATAATACCAGTGAGAAAGGAAAGCAAAATTGACACACTCTGGTGATGGGGAGAAGGGGGAGGGAGGACAAAAGGAAAATGAGAGAAAGGAATAAAAGACATTTATACCTGAATTTTAAATGTTGGACTAGGTCAGAGACACAAGTTTATTTAAGTCTGTGAACATAAAATTAAATGAGCCTGGTTCAGTGATTATTAGAACTTAAGTGTATTCTTAATGAAAGCTAATTCAGTAATCAACATGAAAATGACTCTAATTTGTTTCAGAGTGAAAATTAACTCTTACCTTTGCAACAGATTTGCCCAATATTAACTCTTAAGATACTGTATCTTTTGTGTGGCAAACAATTTTTTTATTAGTGTTACTGATCACATTTGACAAAATTGTTATCAAACATTATGTATAAAGATTATAGGCTTGGGAAGAAGTGATTTCTGTTTTGAACCTTAGAATGCAAGTCAGTAGTTTAGTTATTCCATTGTGTTGAAAGAGTGTCTGCAGAATTGTTGTCTGTTGTTATTTATAAGTACAATGAATAAGTTCGCTCAGATAGCCAAGTGGATCTCTAGAATTGGCAAGGAAAAAGAAATTTGCATGGTTACGTTCCATTTTATCTGCTTCAGGTGATTTACTCTTTAAACAGCCTTGAGGTACTAACTACTACATAATTCAAATAGTCACTAACATGTCATTTAGAACTAACCAGAAAGTGGCCCATATTGAAAATGAATTTAAAAACAGTTGGGCCTTAAAGAATTTCCTCAGAATAAATTCATGGTTCTAATTTTGTCAGAAAGAAACAACAACAACAACAAAAAGATTCTAACGTACCATCAGTATGTAAAATCATAAGATGGAAATTGTAATTGTGTAAAATGGGTCTTCGGTAATTCAGAATACACTTTAGAGTGTTTCGGACTATAAAGCCCCTTTTAAGCTAGATATCTGCCTTGTATAACATAGTCCACAATTTTGCTGATGAAAAACTTTATAGTCCGAAACATGCAAAGTTTAATCTAAATTACCTTTTACACATATTAAACAATTGCTGTTACCATCTTAGAGTGTAAAATCCTAATTTTATCTTGTCATTTTATTTCCCAGCCTGACAATTATTTCAATGCAAACTGCTCCTTCTGGAACTACTCAGAAAGAACTATGATGGGATATTGGTCTACCCAGGGCTGCAAGCTGGTTGACACTAATAAAACTCGTACAACGTGTGCATGCAGCCACCTAACCAATTTTGCGATTCTCATGGCCCACAGGGAAATTGCAGTAAGTATTTGCACTTCTAATTAGTAGCAGAGAAAACCTCAGAGATTCAGTGCAGCTTGTGTTAATAGTTCCTTTATTTGCTGGGTGCTTATCGTAACTAAAAAGCCAACAAATTGATGTGAATTTCTACATTGTCCATATATTTTAGTCTTGGCATTATAGTTATTACTTTCAAAGCCATGCACTCTGAAACTACTATACATGCTTCTAAGTTTTTCTTTTTTGGGCAAGTGTTCTGGTGAGACAGTCAGGCAAAAATGGAAATCAGTAAGTCACACAAAAGAGACAAGAAGGCTCTAAAGTTTTACATGCCCCCCCACATTTTGAGTGCTTGAATCTTACTTTACCACATGCCCTTGAAGTTTCCTAATATCTCTTTACTGTAATTGTGCACACTGAAAAAAGCTGCCAAAATAAAAAATCAGAACATCTCTTTGGGAATGTTTCTGGTGTTCTTCTTGGTAAGTACAAGAATGAAAGCCAGAAGATAAATTATGTTTTAAGAAATGTGTCATTAAAACCCCCTAAATTCTGTTGTAAATTAAACTTTCAGTATATAACTATAACAACCCAAGAAAAAAGTGAAAGTATAAAATTTGGTTTATTTGTTTACCAGGAAAAAACTAAGAAAAATTGCAGTTATTCTTAACCATAACTATTCCAATTCATACTTTATTATACTGTTGTAGACAACTTTAAAATAATTTTTAAGTAATTATACTCGTGTATTATTTCCAACGTTAGAATACTTTTCATAGGTCAGTTTTGGGATATTAATATCCAGTAGGATCTTACTAAATTCTGTTATATGGTCAAAAATTCTTTATATTGATCTCTGTTTGAACACAATGGAATACAAGCACCTCTTACTTAAGAATGTCTAACTTACTGACAACTCTTACTTGCCCTTTAATGTTATGTAATTTTGCCATCACTTTGAAATGATTAAACCAACCTCAAGTTCCAATAAATTCTTCATCATAATCACATTCACCTGCTGCATGTGTAGCTTTTAAATCATTGAAAAGACTTAAAGGCTTTTTTTTTTTTTTTTTTTTCGCATTAAAAGTAAGACTGAATGAGAACCGTATCTACCTGTTCCAAGCTGACCTTAAAAGACACATAGGAACAAAGTTTGTATCTCAGCGTCTGTCTGTATTATTCAGAGAAGTTTAGTATTAAAAATAAGCTGCATGTGAAAGAGAAATTATCTTTCTTTTAATTGACATGGTGCAGGAATATTAATGTTCTTCAAAACATTTTGTTTTGTTTTGTTTTTCCTTTTAGTACAAAGATGAAGTTCATGAATTACTTCTTATAGTCATCACTTGGGTGGGAATTGTCATTTCCCTCGTTTGTCTGGCTATCTGCATCTTCACCTTCTGCTTTTTCCGTGGTCTACAGAGTGACCGTAACACTATTCACAAAAACCTCTGTATCAACCTTTTCATTGCGGAATTTATTTTCTTAATAGGCATTGATAAGACAAAATACATGGTAAGTACCCCTTCAATTTGTTGGCCTTGAATCTCTGAGAATGATGATTGTAATAGGTGTGAATCCAGTTAATCTTTGACCCTGTTACTTAACATCATTGAAATAGAAATATTGAAAGACAGCTAGATTAAGTCATTATTTTGAGGTAAAATATTATTTCAGAACATGACTATTCGTTGCATCTATAAGAGGACTTCAAACAGTTCATGGAAGATGGAATTTTATACTGGAATTTTCCCACAAATATTTAGATTTTCTACAAACTTTTAGAAGCTCCCTTGTATTGAGACATGATTGTATTTTTCTGTGTTGTTATTAAGGAAAGTAATGTGAATAGAAGCATGCTGGGATACTGAAAATTAAAGAAGATCCTACTCAAAAAATTCACATTTTGCTTAAACAGTCTGTCTGACCAGTGATCACTGTTGCATATTCAGAGCAATGTATTCGTCAATAAGTCTCAATTCCAGAAACAGAGCTTATTAGTAATATTTCATTTGATATTCATATGGACCAGTGTAAATTTAAGAATGCATCAGATAATATGAAAACCATTCTAGACTATTAAAGTCAGAGTATTTGTCATGAAAACAAATTTATAAAATTTTGATATAGAAAAGGTAGGAATAATATTTTTGTAAATAATTGCTCTTCGTATTACCTATAAACAATATAATGATTTTTATCATGTGTAATCTCTAAGAAGAGAAATTAAGAATTTTTTTAAAGGGGTATTTAATTTTACTAAGAATTGTAGGTTTTTTCTAATGAAAACATTTTTTAAGAAGCAGTAGTTTGTTCTAAATAGTGATGCTTTTTAAAGTGGGTACTGTTAGCAAATGATTGTAATAGGTGTGAATCCAGTTAATCTTTGACCCTGTTACTTAACATCATTGACATAGAAATATTGAAAGACAAGTTTTAATAAAAACAGCTAGTTTAAGTCATATTATTTTGAGGTAAAAGTATTATTTCGGAACGTGACTATTCATTGCATGTATAAGAGGACTTCACAACTTCAGTTTGGGATTGAGATGTGTTTCTTGTTCTTTTCCTTTGTAGATTGCATGCCCAATATTTGCAGGACTTTTACACTTTTTCTTTTTGGCGGCTTTTGCTTGGATGTGCTTAGAAGGTGTGCAGCTCTATCTTATGTTAGTTGAAGTTTTTGAAAGTGAATATTCAAGGAAGAAATATTACTATGTTGCTGGTTACTTGTTTCCAGCCACAGTGGTTGGAGTTTCAGCTGCTATTGACTACAAGAGCTATGGAACAGCAAAAGTGTGAGTAATCACAAGCGACCTGAGTGTTTTTCAAGTGAATAATTTTTTAAAGCCTGTTAGCTGTCAGTGAGGGTCCCTGACAGACTGAAATAGCATCTGAAAGCTTTATTGGTAAGAGAATGTGCATGCCGTGCACAAATTACAATCAAGTCTTTTGTAATTTTCTAGGTTCAGAGGATTTGTACTCTAGCGAGGCAGATTCTAAATTATGGACTTTCTTTTTTAACACAAAAGATTGACCTGAAACAAATTGAAAAAGTAAATAACTTTTTGGCCTAAGAAAGATGTTAAGTAAAATTTCTTCTGAACTTAAAGCATCTGACAGGTTTAACTACTCAGTTTTAAGCTAATGCTTCATTAGCTCTCTTTGTGCAACCGACCCTCGAGCTAACTCTCATTTTGAATTGTGACAGTAGCACATTCCACCCCATATGTTTTACTTTGATAATATTTTATCAGGCAGTTTGAAGGATTAAAATAAGCCAGTGTCTTTCATTTTAAAAATATAGATATTTATGGAAAGTGACAGAAGGTAGACATAGCATGTTTCTAAGGATTTGATTTGCTAGAGGCATGAATTTTCCTTCCAATTCTGTTTATTTTTTTCCTTTGATAAAATTAGTTACATAAAGATTCTTTGGACTAAAAAAAACCTTTTTGACTGTACAGATGATGAAAGACAAATAAAAGAAATTCTGTGGGGATTCAATGTTACATGAAAAAATGAACCACTAAGTTAAATGTGTCATTTACTCTAATAGTTTATGTATCATTTACTCTAATACTGTATGAGTTCCATGCTTTCCTTTTGTGTTTGTATGTTTGTTTCTCTTTTTTTTTTTTTGCCTCTTGGTATTCATCCAGTAATATTCCTGTAATATCCAGTTGAGATATCATATGTATATGCTATGCTGTTTTACAAGCATTGTATCTGAGCATTTGTTTTTTGTTTTGCTTGTATAGTCCATTGAGTTACCTACTTATTTTATGCATAGACCTAAAGGAAAATTTTGAAGATTATATGCAGAATATAAGATATTATTTAACAATTTGGGATATTCAATTTTATGTTTATTTTAGTAAAGTCAGAAACTGTAAGAATTTGGCAGTGGAGTAGGGTTCATTGTTCCCCTACACAAGCATAGTTCTTTTTGCTTTTATCAAATATAAAGCCTGAAATGAAAAAACAGCAGGTTGAAGTAAATAAATCACTACCTTTGTTAACTTGAAGCCAACTCAGAATTAATTTGATTTATTCTTGCCCATGATAAATAAATTTTTAAAGGTAAATGTACAAATAGTTTTTATTAGTCATATTTTAGCATTTTTTATTTTCTTTGTGATGTTAAGAATCCATTGAAACTACTTAATACACGTTCTTTTCTTTCCATGATAGTTGCTGGCTTCATGTTGATAATTATTTTATATGGAGTTTCATTGGCCCTGTTACCTTCATTATTCTGGTAAGCAGGCTCTATTCTCCCCTCATTTTTACCTTACTACATTAACAGTGCTATTGAAACAAAAAATGATTTGTTTTATTGTTAATTTTTCTAGGCATTCAAAGATTTGTAAGCATATCTATTTTACAGACTAAATTATGTGATAAGTTTTAAATATTTTACAATTACTGAGAATTCATATACATGCAATTAGCACTATTTGGTAAAATTATTTCCTCTTAAAACAGTTTTTTTCCCATTTTAAAAACACTATGTTTAAATTCTGTAATCAAAAAAATAAATTTGCATATAGACCATGTTAGCATTGTACCAATTAGAATTAATCTGATATTTAGTACAGAAAAATTGCTGTTTATAGTTTACTTTGTAATCCTTTACAAAGAGTTTTACGTATTTTAGGACGTTGTATCTCCAAATTAAATATCATGAGCATTATAGCAAGCCTGTATTGCATTATGAACTAAACAATGTTTTAAAAGGTGAAAGAACAGTATCTTAATATTTATTATCTTAACTTCCAAATAGTAATGTTATTTAAATAAATGTCTGCCTCTCGTTCCTTTTATACAAAAGTTGTAGTAAACCTTTTAAGGAATTTTTTTTTTTTTAGTGATAGAGGGTAACTATGAGTCAGACCCCACTTGGCTGCTTTACTAACAATAATACGTTTACCTGTTAGGATATTCCAATGGTTAACTAGTGTTTCATAAAATTTTAAAACTTTAGTAATTGAAGGAAACTTAAAACCACTTCAAATGTATATATTTTTCTCATTGATACTATTTTACAAAAGTACTTATGCAAAACAATGAAAATTTGAGGTGAATTGCCTGTATGAATGAAAACTAGTAAAACGTTCTCAAGTGTTCTTAAGAAAACGAATTTCTCATCTGAATTATCCAAAACAGATAATTCAGAAGATTGACCCAGATTGTGTTCTTGGTTTACTTATGTTAATCCAACCTAAGCTTATCCAGAATGAGTGACAAATAGTTGATATGAAGAGAGGTCATTTTAAAGATAATCTTTTTGTCCCCTAAGCAACTGGCCAAACACATTATACACTGAAAATCATAAAGACTACTTTAGGCTATTTAGACTATAAAAGTATCATTGTTCATGTCACTTATACCTCAGTTTTGTTTATTCTGTTTCTATGATGATAAATAATGACTTTAGACCAGTAAACAATGCTTTACTTAATGTGAAAGGTGTTAATGCACACACATGTTCAGGTTAGATTAAGAAAAGAGGTTAAGGGTATCTTAATGACCATTTATAGTGAGAGTCCACGATCTTTATTACTCTTGTCATAATTATCCTCTGCCAAATCATTTAGGTTGAGATGTGAAAGACTGGGAACAATGTTCCCAAGTTAAAAAAGAAAACGAAAAAAAGCCGTGACAGTACAGGTTTAGATCCTGGGAATAATTCTTCTCCTGCAATTGCTTTGTCCTTTAATAATCCTTACCCATATCTCTTTATAAAACAACTAAAACTCCATTCACAAACAAACGGTTAGAGTATAAAATTATAGCGTAGTGGTTGTGCCTTGGGCTGCTAACCTCAGGGTCAGCAGTTCAAAACTACCAACCATTTTTGCAGGGGAAAGATTAGGATTTCTGTTTCCATAAAGATTTTGAGCCTTGGAAACCCTATGAGTCAGAACCAGCCCCATGAAACATCACCACCACCACCATTATTAAAGGATCCCTGGTGGTTGCACCTGGGATGCTAACTGCAAAGTCAGCAGTTCAAGTCCACCACCTACTCTGAGAGAGAAAGACGAGGCTGCCTACTCCTGTAAAGATTTCGTCTCAGAAACCCTGTACAGTGTCTCTGTCAATTAGAAATGACATACCACCACCACTCTGTTAAGGCATTTTCTTGTAACAAAAATTATATACTAACCTTTTCAGAAAGTATAGTTTTGAATATAATTTCTCTGAACTCAAACCATTTAACTTAGTACTATTAAATAGGTGGTACATTTTACATAATAACAGTTCTATGAACAAAAATAGTATGCTAAGGAAGATAAAACTTCCAGTTCTGCATTTCTATAGAATGTTTTGCCTACAGGCACTAGAGTTATAATATCTATGAGAAAAGTGCTTGTAAGTAATGAACGGTGGGAAACCATTAGTATGCCTGAAATGGTTTAATGAAAGCTTGGATCATGACACGTCAGGGGCTGTTCTTATCATTTGGACAGTTCCATCTGCATCATTAATAATTAATTCAGTTCAGTAAGAGTTCAGCTCACACACTCATTTAAGTCTTCTTCAGAGAACACCTCTCTGGCTGCTAGTCCCAGGGGAAAATAGGTTTCTGCTTGGCTAACAGCAAAGATCTGGAGATACAAGTGCAGTTTTAGAGCTGCATTTGCCAGGTAGCAAAAGCTCCAGGGAGGACAAAAAGGGTCAGAACATGTGCAGTTCAGCTAGGTTACTTCAGAGTGGTGTTTCTGTTCTTCTGTCTTATCATATCCATGTCAGGACTGCAGGCTGTGGAATGAATTTTAAAGCTACTAAACTCAGACAGATGTGATTCAGTTGAGCAGGTTGATGGCTATAAAACAGTGTTCTCTTATAATCTGTGGTCCCATTTTTTCTTTCTTTATATTTTCATGTTTTTAAATATAGGTGATGTTTAGCTATGCCAGGTCATTAGAAGTGATGAATTTTATTAGACAGTTAAACTGGCAGAGATTACTTAAATGATTATGAAGTTTTTATTATGAGATAGGAATAAGGGTGATAGTCATCAGGAAGGAAGGAGAGTTCCTCAGTGTGTTGCTTTTATCAAGATGGGCAAGATTGCTTTTTTTCTGAATTTGCTTTCACCCTTTAACATGTTGTTGTTGTCGTTGTCGTTGTCGTTAAGTGCCATTGAGTCAGTTCTGATTCATAGAGTGTCCGAGGAACAGCTGGTGAGTTCGAATCCCTCTGACCGTGCAGTGTAGTGCTTATCCTACAGTGCTACAGCAGGACTCTACCCTTTAACATAAAGATAGTCTATCTATTTACATGTGTACTTCCAACACGAAGCAGAGTTTAAAGCGGATTAATACTTGAATGAGTTGCCTCATCTCCAAGTTTTTTTTAACCATCAATAAACAACACAATCCTATTAGCCTACACTTATTAGAGGACTCAATGTGGACAATAGAGTTTATTCATTTTACTCTGTTACTTGTTGGTAAGTGCCGTCAAGTCAGTTCCAACACACAGCAATCCTGTATAGGGTTTCTGGGGAATGCCTGGTGGATTTGAACTGCCAACCTTGCTTTTAGCAGTCTAGTGCTTATCCTACAGCACCACATCTGTAGCAGGACCAGTATTTACTTACTAGGTTTGGATAAATCTGTTTGTAGTATAGCTTCAACTTTGCCCATTGTCTCTGTGAGGGATAACATTATTATTACTTTTCCCAAAACACTTTGCTTTACACTAAGTATTGTTTATATGGGAAAGAAAAACCAAAGAACAGCACAGTCAAAAATGGCTGCACCTAGAATTTAAGGGAAAAGAAGGTTGGTGGAGACATTTTTCTCTCACTACCTCATTACCTGTTTCTCAAGGAAAAACAGACAACATTCTTTGTTTGCCTGTTCCGTTCTCTTCTTGTTTCTAAATACATACCAAATGCAGGAACATAAACAGGTCAGAGTCAAAGTCTGAAGAGAAAGAAATCGCTTATTCAACCAGGAAACAAACAAACAAACAAACAAGATAAAGGAACAGAAGCACATGGCTAGTAAGAGCGCAGTGTACGTCATGGAAAAAAATACAACCAAAGGGACTTCAGATTTGCATCTTATAGATGATTGGAAACCAACCCATTTAGTCTTCAGTGACTATTTTTGGTTGAGATTTTATCAAAGATGTTGTTATTTGTTCTTCTGACTCTTGTTCTGATACCCTCAGTTGTATTTTAAGAGAACAAGAAGGGAAAAAGTGAGGGGAACAAATGGAAATATTTTACATTATAAAAATTTCAATCTTATTATAGTATATTACCTCCTGAGAAAGAGCATAGCAACAATATTTATTTCATGGAACTAAAAATTCTAAATCCACATTAAGGCTAGACATAGGTTTTATTTATTTCTGATAAATATTTCATTTTTATATATGTTGTTGTTGTTAAGTGCCATCAAATCGATTCTGACTCATAGCAACCCTGTATAGGGTTTCCAAGGAGCAGCTGGTGAGCTTGAACCACCAACCTTACAGTTCAAACTACTCTGCACTCTGACACATTAGCCCACAGTGCCACACAAGGACTCCTTTTATATATAAGAGGACTTTTAAAAGTTTGTGGAAAAATTGACTTAAAAGATAATGGAACTTTCAACAAACTTTATGAAGCCCCCTCATATGTTGGAGGTAATATATTAAAATGTCTGATAACTAAATCATAAATAGTTTTATTTGTCTAATAAGACTGCTAAGGAGCCCTTGTAGCATGGTGGGTTATGTGTTGGACTGCCAACTGCAAGGTTTTGTATGTACTGTGGGAGTACAGAAAAATGTCTTATAGTCACAGGTGATACTCCTTTACTGTTTTCATTTAGCATTTTTTGCCATTTTATTATTCACAATGTCTTTTATAATTACCTTGTTTTTTAAATGACACTACTGACCTATTAAAGATACCATTGCCTCATTATTTGTATGCATTTAAGTCTTATTTTAAAGGCTTAATTAACGTTAGATTTAACTAATATTCTTGATAGTCTTAACATTAGTATTTTGACTATAGTTTTCATTTTTTGTTTCTTTAAAATGCAGAATTTACAGAGATTTGTGAAACTGAAACTCATAAGTGCAGAACCTATAGTTTCATGATTATTTTTTCCAATATTTTCAGTTGTCTTTAAAGAGAGGCTCGCTTTTAAAAATCTGTTAAAATATTCAATTTTAGGTTGTGTTAGCAACAACTGCTTTCTTTTTTGGCACTCATGGTTTACTAGTTTGTGTGATACTCAGCTAGGTGAGTATAACTGGCATAAATTAGTTTGGGGAAAGCACACCTAACTGGAGTTAGCTAAATATTTGAGTATTGCCAAGAAGTATGTAGTGTTTAGGAAGTTGCTGAAAGGAAATGGAGAATTAGAAAATCCATCACATGGAAGTCATTTTAAGAGCATACCTAGTATGTCATTCAGGGTCTTAATATGGTTGTATTTTACATACTAATCAATTTATTATTTATCTTTAATTTATTTAACATCCCAGAGTGCTTTCTAAATTACATTATGATTTATAGCAACAAATCTTTTCACCAACAGTATGTATAGAAGTAGAATCTTTGGAGATGATTCTTAATTTTCTCACTCAGAATAAAATGGTTCATTTTATGTGGAAAGACTGTGAGCTATGAGGCTAGGTATGGTATATTAAATCTTAGCACTAACGTTTTATTTACTAAATAATTTTTGTGTCTATTGCTGTTATGTGACATCAAGTCAGTTCTGATTCATAGTGATTCTGTATAGGGTTTCTGAGGCTGTAAATCTTTACAGGAACAGAAAGCCTCATCTTTCTCTTGTGGAGCAATTGGTGGATTCTAACTGCTAACCTTATAGTTAGCAGCCCAACATATAACCCAGTACACCACCAGAGCTCAGTATTTCATAGGTGCCTGCTACCTCAAGGAAAGTCAGATTAGAATTGTTTCTCTCCTCTCCTCTTAATTTTCTGAATTTTGTGTTGCGAACATACTACATTTATAACTAGATAGAAACACAAACACATATAATTTTGAAAACTTCAGTTGGCTGAGGGGAGAGGAAGGAGGGAGAGACTTTTTCATAGAATAACTGAGGTACTGTTTTCTTTGGCATATTGTAGCCATTCAGCCTCACACACAAGTCTTGGCTAGAAAGAATTATTTGCATCATATATAAACTTGAATTGTATTTTTACAAATAGGTAAATTTTGGTTTTTATTTCTATTTTATTGGAAAATGTTTCAGTTCTCAATAGGAATTTTATCTGCTTTTCTTTATGGAATCCAAGATTGGTTCCAGTGTGTTCACTCCAAAGACTCATTTTCTATTCATAGCATAATACTTTCTATGTCCACTTTCTCCACACTTTACTTTTCTGGTAATATATGTTATGTTGGATACAATATAGATTATATGTTACAGTATATATTAATAGGACAATTACTGGACTGCTAACAGCAAGATTGGCAGTTCAAATCCACCAGCTACTACTCAAAAACCCTATACAGTGTTGCTGTGAGTTAGAACCAAACTGGGTGGCACTTGGCAACAACAACAGTGGAGAATTATTATTTTTTAGGGGACAATTGTATATATATTGCTTTGAAAGTAAGGAACACTAAATTAATGCACTAGACTTCAAGGTTGGCTTGAACTGCAAGATTGGCAGTTCAAGCTCACTAGCCACTCTCAGAAACCCTAAGCAGGGTCGCTGTGAGTCGGAAATGACTCGATACCACTTAACAACAACAACAGCTTAATAGGAGTTCTGGTTTGGTGCTGTAGGATAAGCACTGGACTGATAACTAAGGTTGGCACTTTAAACCCATCAGTTATTCCTTGGAAAACTTACTGTTGTTGTTGTGTGCCATGGAGTCGGTTCTGACTCATAGCGACCCTGTATAGGATTTCCGAGGCTGTAAATCTTTACGGGAGCAGAAAGCCTCATCTTTCTCCTGCGGATCAGCTGGTAGTTTCGAACTGCTGACCTTGTGGTTCGCAGTCCAATTTGTAACCACTATGCTACCAGGGTCACAATGAGTCAGAACTGACTTGACAACACTTAACAAAAACAAGCATATTATTGCGTCTACTGCATGCTGAGGGTTATAATGTGCTGCACTGCAAAGTCAATTTGAACTTAAAGGTCAGTGGTTTAAGTTCACCAACTGCTCCTAGGAAACCCTGTGTAGCGTTACTGTGGGTTGAACCAGACTCGACACAGCACTTAACAACTGCCATATAAAAAAGTAAACGATATTGATTTTACTTTTTTAAAAACTTAGTGTTCAGTTTTACCATGATTCTTAAAAAATTTATCTGATACTTAATAGTACTAGCAGAATTATCTCTAATTTCTCAAGGACAGAAATTATATATTTTACGAAACACAGCAATCATATCCTTATAGCAGGAAGGTCAGTAAGTGTTTGCACATTAAAATATATTGTAAATATTCCTGAAAATGTGAGCATTTATTTATATTGTAATCCTCTGGAATAAGCTTAGGAAAATAAAGCTAGGGAAAATTTCCACAAGTTTATTTACTTTTTCTATAGGTAAGTATTTTAAAATATTTTTAAAAAAACAAAGAACTATTCCCCCCAAGTAATAAAGAACGATGGATAGGATGCTACCTGTACAAAGTATGCTCATTAACCTCTTTTTATCCCTAAGAAATAATTGTGCATCTAAGAGAAATTATTAGGCATGATATATATATATATATATATATATATATATATATATATATATATATAATCTGTGTGTGTTGTTAAGTGCCATCGAGTCATGTCCGACCCATAGCGACCCTGTATAAGGTTTCCAAGGAGCAGCTGGTGAGCTTGAACCGCCGACCTTGCAGTTCAAACAGCTTTGCAGTCTTGTGCATTAATCCACAGCGCCACACCAGGATTCATATATATTGCTTATGTTAAAGCTTTCACTCAGTCTTTAAAATCCACATTTTGAGGACTTAGAAATTCTAATTTATTGCCCTATATTATTTTTTCTTAATTATAAAGCCAGAAGCAGTGGTGAATGAATAAAATAATGCTCTCGTTTTGTTGTTATGACTCAGTAACAACAACCATGCTACTCCAACAGTGTTGTTTATATTTGCCCAAAAAGGAATAGAACTTATCCCCATGTAATAAGAGTAATTTTGTGAATAGGCCATTTGGCCATGCAGTCTCAGATTAAGTCATGAAAACTCACAAAATCATTTAGGAGTTTTAATTTTTAAAGTAATAAGCCAGAGTCCTGGTATGGCACTGTAGGATAAGCACTGGACTGAAAGGTCAGTTTGAGCCTTGAGGTGTCATTGGTTTGAACTCACCAGCCACACAAGGGAAACCCTATGAATTGGAACTGAGTCGGTGACACTTAACAACAGCAACAAGTAAATAAGGCTGGGTTTTTTGTTTTGTGTTGTTGTTGTTTAAATAAAATCCAGGATAGACCTAGCTTTACTCGATTTTTAAAGATTTAAAAAATACATAACTATCACCCCTATGTCTAGGAGTCTTTGTCTAGTGTCTGGGTGAAGCCATGCAAATTGTAGCCTTTGTTTTTCCTTATTCGAAACACACCTTCTTTGTTGACCTCTTGGATTCCCAGACCTTCCTGTGTCCGTTTCCATCTACCCCAGCTTGTTGTTGTTTGCACCTAGCTAACTTTTGCACAGCTGAATCTTTTGGTGTACTTGCCACATTCTTTTTTCAGACTCCATCTACTTTCATGTAGTATAGAGCCATCAGGAAAAAGGAGCTGATGACTTTTAACAGGATGTTGTTGTTAAGTACTTTTAAATTGGTCCCAACTCCTAGCAACCCTGTATAGTGTTTCTGAGGAGCAGCTGGTGAGTTTGAACTGCTGACCTTGCGTTTCAAACCAACCGTTTCAGTCCACTGCTTATCCTACTGCACCACAACAGGATAATACTATATATGTTATTGTTAAGTATACTTAAATCAGTTGCAACTCATAGTAACCCTGTATAAGGTTTCCAAGAAGCATCTGGTGGGTTACAATCATTGACCTTAATGGTTAAAAGGCCAGTGGTTATCCTACAATGCCACACCAACACACCAAATATTAAATATATATTTTTTAAATTGCCTACTTAATATAATGAGGAATTCCAGTAACATAGTAGGATATGAGTTGGGCTGCTAACCAGAAGATCAGCAGTTTGACTCTACCAGCCACTCTAAGGGAGAAAGATGAGGTTTTCTGCTCCTGTAAAAATGTACAGCCTCGGAAACCTTACACAGGGTGTCCCTGTAAGTCGGAATCAACTTGACAGCACACACCACCACTAAAGATAACTAATATTTTTTATATTGTACAAATGTTACTGTCATTTAGGTAAACAGTCAAACTTGAGAGCTGTGTGTTCTTAACCAAATTTTGTGTTCCTAAATTCAGAGATCTTTCCATAATAAGTTACAAAAGTATAAATCCTTATTCTATAGAATTCACTGCAATGTTTCCATCACATGACTTTGAATCCCTGGAGTACTCTAGCTAAAGAAACAGATTTATGAATAATCACTGCCACATAATAATGACATAATGAGGTTGCAGTTTCATGTCAAGTGATCTATTAAAGAATTGATCATACACTGAGTCTTTTTTATATATGTTGTTATTGTATACCTTTGAGTCAGTTCCAACCTAAAGAGTTTCCTGAAAAGGCTGGTGGGTTTGAAATGCCAAGCTTTTGTTTATCAGTCCATTGCTTATCCCATAGTACCAAACCAGATCTCTCTCTCTTTTTTTTAAATACAGGCTTGAATCAATCTTTGTGCACATAAGTTAAAGTTAAATCAGTATCTACCATATATATATATATATATATATAGGCATGTCATTGATGGTTAACGGCATTATTATAAAGAAAAAAAATTTAATTTATTTGTTTACTAATTGCTCAAAGCAGTCTAATTTTTTATTTGTTATAACAGCTTAATATTATCTTCCTGGTGATCACACTGTGCAAAATGGTGAAGCACTCAAACACTTTGAAACCAGATTCTAGCAGATTGGAAAACATTAAGTAAGTGTTTTGTATTTTTATTTTAGTACTTGACAAAATTGAGTTAAAGATATTCTCCGCAGGGAACACAGGAATACCTTCTGTCAACTGTAGAAATTATTCAAAATGAAATTATACTGATCAAGGTTGAGTCTTACTATTAACCATGTCACAGACATTGACGAAATATTAGATAATATTGTCTGTCTTGATACAGAGCCAAGATACTGTTTCTGTGGCTTCATGGAAATTCCACATCACTGTAGCAATTTCATTTGAATTTAAAATGAAGTTTAAAATTATGTTCCTGCTTGCATGGCTGATATGATTATATTAAGTTTGTTTTGTTAAATGACTTTTCGATTTAAGGATTCTGAGCAGTTCCTACTCCTAATCCTGTCTCCTAAGAGAATTGACTCTATTACTATTGTTAACTTGAAGATTATCTGTTGTTTTCATGCTAATTAAAGAAATGTTTATTTTATCTCAATCCTGAATAAAAAGTGCAATAAACTATCAATGGGGGGAAAAAAAAAACCGCTATCTAATTAACAAAAATGTGATAGCTGTTGCTTCATTAAATCATATTAAAGAAGCATCTTCAGTTATTTTTAAATGAAGCTTTAAATTTTGAGGTGGCATTATTCAAATTGGTTATAGTGGGATTATGAAAAAAATATTTTCAATGTAAAAAAAATGGCAGATTTATAGTAAGGGTAGATTTTTTTTTTTAAACAAATTACATGCTTGAGATAGGTTAGTGCCAGCTTCATTGCATGTTGCATGGTGAGAGAGAGAGAGCTAATCTTTAGCATCTCTCTCTTTTCTTTCTTTTCCTCTTTCTATCTTCTCATCTACACCAGTAATTACCGTGTTTGTGATGGCTACTATAATACGGACTTACCTGGGTAAGGTAGAACCCTACATTAACAAATTTATGGCATGATTTATATTTTTTACAATTCGTCAATATCATGAATTGCCCTTAATTTTTATAATTATTTTGGAATATCTAATTTGCAATAGTACTTTAAACTATAAATATGCCTTTATTTTTTAATTGCTTGCCTCTGCATTTTGACTTTCTTAATTTTGACTAATTTATAAAATATATAAATGCTTTCTATTACTTTCTATTTTAATTCTGTCTAATAATTTTGTTTCTCTTTTCTGCTTATAATGCTTTCTAGCTATGAAGATAATAAGCCATTTATCAAGTAAGATCATTAGTTAGACATGGAATGCACTGACTTTAAATCCTTCTCATTCCCTCCTGTTTTTCTAAAGTTCTTTTCTCCTTAAGCTATTCATGATGAAATCTCTCCAAAGTTATTTTATTTTGAAGTTGTTCTCATGTTTTTGTCCCATTTCAGCTAGGCTTCTTCATGCTTTAGTTATAAACCTTAGGCTCACCTAAGATCAGTTTATTAGAGTCTGAAGTTTAGATGTGAAGTGATTATCTGCCATTTAACCTTTCTGTGTGTGTCACATTATTCAGTGCTATATGAATACAGCACAGGAATCAAAACATAGGCATAAACTAATTAAGGACTCCTTAAGTTATTTTGCCCGAATGCACATAAGAGAGAATAAAGTCATTGAAGTTTGTTTTACACCTTGTATTTTAATATAGTTTTGATACTTTGGTTTTTCTGGAGTAAGAAAAGGTCATACCTGCTGTTGCTGTTTTTACTGGAATCTGCTGTGCTAAATGCTATTGTTCTTTCTTTAATCAATGTAAGGTTAAAACAAAAATGCTGTTCAATTTGTGAAATAAAGAGAAAAGAAAGTCAACTGTTACTACTGAACTGTTAATATTAAATGTGTTGTATGTTTACCCCTTTGATCCTGTTAATAAAACTCACTTTATTTTTTCAGGTCTTGGGTGCTTGGTGCTTTCGCTCTCCTGTGTCTTCTTGGCTTAACCTGGTCATTTGGGTTGCTTTTTATTAACGAAGAGACTATTGTGATGGCTTATCTCTTCACCATCTTTAATGCTTTCCAGGGATTGTTCATTTTCATCTTTCACTGTGCTCTCCAAAAGAAAGTAAGTGAGTGGAAAACACTTCTGAGCTCTGCTGGCGTCTTCTTGGATTAGAAGTAAATGAATAAAGTAGAAAAGAATTAAGTGTAGCTGGGCATACTAATGAATAACATATTTTAATCATAAATTAATTTTATATATCTTTCTGGACATTCAGACAAAATACTCAAAAATGAAAGCTAAGTATGAAGAACTTAAATCTGTAGCAAGAGGATGTAAACTTGAGAATAGTTTCGCCACCATTTAATTCTAAAATTTCCATGCCTTTTACTAGGTATCATCCTTTCCCTGTCTGCATATGTAATGCAGTCTTTTTATTCTGTTATTACTAGTTGGTCACTAAATTGAACAGAGAAATAGAATTGTGAAAGTGAAAACTATTATGTTTTCAGTACTGACAAGATGATAGTGTTGTTACTTCCATCAGTGTTGAATAAGCTATAATTTTGAGATAATGACAGTGGAATGTGCAATACTGACAGATAATGTACATTCACAGCAATATAGGCATTAGGCAAAACCAACACTGGAGGGGATTATTTGGATAAAATACCATTTTGATTGCCATTGTCTTGGTTATATGGCATTTCAAGGCAGTTAATCGCAATTAAATGCACAGAAATGCTTGTTGAGGTATCATGTTTTAGTTGATAACAATAAACTTTAAATTTTTAGACATTTTACAGGGATAACCTGAAGAATTACTTTGTTTTTAAGGTATTGCTACATCAGTCAACAGTGTTGTGTGCATATATATGATTTCATATCTATACATTTTATGCTACTTTGCTGAAGGTCTTTGACATAAACCATAGACTAAGAAAAAAGAGTGAGGTAGTCATTATTTCTGGCTCTGTGTATTAATTGAACAAAGGGATTTTTACTATACCTTTTAGATTAGCAATTATGTTTTAAAGGTTTGCCCTGCACTTCTTTTGAACATGTTCTACATAGGCTTGGTACATTCTATTGGGTGCTGCCAGGATGGTTTGTTAAGAATATGATATAAAATGATTAAGTTAAAATTGTGGTTCTCACTGCTTGACTGAGCATATTTAAGCAAAGAAACACTTTGAAAGCTAACTCCATTGTTATTTGCTCTAATACATGTAATTAAATAAAGCTGAGAGGATGAAAATGCAAGTGCACTTGGATTTTAAAGGTCATCTAGTTACTTTCTCTAATTTTGCAAGAAGTAAGTGTCAAAGGCATGGATTTTACAGGCTGATACCAAACACAGAACTGAAGGGGGAACCTTTGAGTGTTGTGTGTGTTTTGTGGTTGTTTTTATAATTTATTCTTTTCAACTTCTCTTTCATGTCTGTCATGTAATTTCAGTCTGGTTCTAAATCACAATAAAACATGTTTATTAGTCAGTATACCTACATACAAACTAGCTCTGCCCCCTGCAATCCTATACCCACTACTCTGGGTGTGGCCCTATTATTTAGCAGTTATTTTGACTTCCCCTTTTTAAGTTTAAACTGAACTTTCTTTTGGGCCTAGCAGCTTTCTATCTATTCATATATACAAGCTTCAGGGGAAAAGGGAAATTACATGGGTAACTCATTAATGTGAATGGAAATTACATAAATAGTTCCCTTGTGTGCTAATGAAGTGAATAGACATCTTAGATTCTCTACACTAAATGGTAAAGCTAGACACATCAGAAAATGAAGAAAACATTCCATCCTCATTAATGGAAAATGTTTCCAAGTAATTTTTTTTCTTTATTATTGTGCCAAAGAAGTCTTGTCATTATTAAAAGGTTCCCCACAAAACTGTGCAATCCTGTAAAAGACGCTTATGAATTGACCTACCTAAGAGGATGTGAAGCATATAAAACTTCAATGACTGAATTACAGAATGGTTCAAAGTAATTAAGCATAGAAAATACCAAATGTTTGGCCCTATTTTTGTAGCATGAAATTAAAAAAAAAAAAAAAAATGAGGTTGCTAAGTACATAGGTAGAATTAAGCTTTAAAAGAAAATTTCATTTTTGTAAATTAATACATAGCATTTGAATAATAACAGGATATAAAGCATTTCTACATGTTATGCCATATTTTTAAACGACTACAAGCTAGTAGAGTTGACAGAGATATGTTTCTGATTAATATTTAGCAGTTTCATTAGAACCTGATTTTGCAAGTTTGATTTTTTTTCTCCGTGGTTTATGTCATAGTGGAACTTGCGTTCTTTTTGGTTGTCTCCACTATAGATTTAATTGAAGCGAGAGAGCACTCAGAGATAAGTTTATATTAATCCCTCGGTCTCATGATTGATTGATTATTCAATGCAGGTACGAAAAGAGTATGGCAAGTGCTTCAGACATTCATATTGCTGTGGCGGCCTTCCAACTGAGAGCCCCCACAGTTCAGTGAAAGCATCTACCACCAGAACCAGTGCTCGGTATTCCTCTGGTACACAGGTAACAAAGAATTGACAACATCTTTAATTAACCTTATTTATAGAAAGCCTATTGAGACATGTTCTCTTTAGATGCACTAATTGTCTTCTCATTATAATGATCTAGATGGCAAATACTTGCTTTTTCAGTAATTTGGGTTTGATGTATTTTGAAACATTTCTTCAAGATGTTTCATTAGGTGTAAACCTCCATTTTTGAGGGGACACATTATGATTGTTTTGTTATCCGAAGCTTATATAGTACATGCCTAGCTCACAATGGGCACTCAATAAACATTTGTTGAATGATCACTTACCTCCACCTTAAAAATAAAAATAAATTTAAAAATCATGTCTTCAGGAATAGAAGATTAAATGTCCTTAATCAATAGGGTAGTATAGATTTCTTTAGGCTTAGGCCAGAAACAACACACATTTTCCAAAAGGCCAACAGATGAGTGCTACCCATGTTGTTCAGTGTATATCTTTTGCATCTATGAAGTTAAGGCTGGAGGGACTAACATAACATCTGTCTTGCTATTTTATATTAATAGAGTCGTATAAGAAGGATGTGGAATGACACTGTGAGAAAACAGTCTGAATCTTCTTTTATCTCAGGTGACATCAATAGCACTTCGACACTTAATCAAGGTCAGTTACCAGGAAAATTTGAGTTTACAATATAAATTTTGTCATTTATGCCAGTTTACAACGAGTCTAGAGAAAATGCTTAACCTTTTCTCTTAAATGGGTTTATATCACAAGCTCTTAAACCTGTTGAGCCAACCTTTCGTATCGTTGTTGTTGTTGTTGTTGTTGTTAAGTGCCATCGAGTCAGTTCCAACCCATAGCGACCCAGTACAGGGTTTCCGAGGCTGTACATCTTTACAGGATCAGAAAGCCTCATCTTTCTCCGCAGAACAGCTGGTAGTTCAAACTGCTGACTTTGCGGTTCGCAGCCCGATTCGTAACCACTACACTACTAGAGTTCCTTAAGAACATATAAATTCTTTCTATTCAGTAATGTGAATATAAAAAATAAAATTTTAAACTTTACATTTACATGGAAAGACTGGAAAACATTATCACTGATAGCATACTTTCCCATACATTAAAATAACTTCCTAGGGAGCGTAAGTTTATCCTTTCTAACCAAAATGTATTTATAAATATTTTATTTTGAAAACATTAATTTATTAGCATAATTATTGTTCACATTAAATAGTATTATTTTTTGCAGTTAAGATTCTTATTATTAAATTCTTTCATTTTACATTTCTTTCAGAAAGTGAGACATAAAAGTTACTCAAAAAGTTATGGCAAATATTTATAAATAAAATTAAAATAAATAAGGGCATATAAAAAAAAGCGACTTTTTTTTCTATTTGAATGGCTAGTTTTCAATGTATGTACAATTGCAGTGCTAAATTTATAGTCTAAATTCAAATAAGTTTTACTTAAAATACATTGGGAAATAAAATAATTAAGCAAGATGTAGACACACATGCAAACACATGTATTTCTGAATAAAAGCTTCGTAAATTTCAATTTGGTATGGAAAAACCCCTCCTCTTTTTTTTCCTGTCACCTTGGGAAGGTAATTTATCCAGGTAATTTCACGTTGATTACTGACTTAAAGTATGATGTATAAGTTATATTTTATTACAGTGACATATTTAATTATTGACATTGTTTTTAAGATTTTGGTTTGAAATGAAAAAAGAAGTATTATTAAACCAACCTGAATTTTAAAACATTTTTAGTCAAATTACATTAGCCATGCAAACAAATGTTTGATAAGTATTGAAAGGTTTGTAATTTGTCAATTAGAATGAGTGAAATGTGTGCTTATTCCTTTGCTCTAATGTTTTATCTAATTTTGTTAAGATGACTATCAAAAAAGTAAATGAATTATTCAATGATTCATTTTTGAAACCTGGCAAATAAGAATATGGAATGAAATGTTTTACTGTTAGAATTTGTGAATGGTCTAATAATTCATTGTGTGTACACAGTGCTTTTTTCCTTCCCTTGGCATGTGTGCTTTTGCATATACTAAGAGAAGCTTTTTGCAGTATGTCGTAATTGTTTTACCTGTTTGTGAAAGTTGTTTTTCTCCTGCTTGTATCAAAGTTGGTATTAACACAGATGTTTTCTTGAGGGATAATCCCACACCTGTAAATTCAGAAAGTTTGAGATTCCCTCTTCTGGGCCTCAGTGGATATGTTTTTAATATTGAGCAGCAACATCTTGAAACATAATGTTGATCTTTATGCATTTAATTGCCATTTTTGTTTAACAGTGATTTTGTATAAATTAGTAAATGTCATCCCCAGCAGGTGTTTACTTGGGGGACTTAGAAAGCACCTGTGAATTACTGAAATTTAACTTCCCTCTCCCCTTTCTCCTCCAAATTAGTAGTTCAAATACAGTCAGAACATTTCAGCAGATTATCCATTGCCAACTTGTCTGCTACCCTTGCTGAATACAAAAAAATACTTTAGTGCAACTGTAACAATAAAATAAGAGAACTGATTATTTTTTTCTGTTTCTTTGCTTTAGGAATGACTGGCAATTACCTACTAACAAACCCTCTTCTTCGACCCCACGGCACTAACAACCCCTATAACACATTGCTCGCTGAAACAGTTGTATGTAATGCCCCTTCAGCTCCTGTATTTAACTCACCAGGTGTGCTTATACTTACAAATAAAACTACCTATCTTTGCTGCTAAACAGAGCTTTGATCTTGACCCTGTTTCTAAAATAAAGACTCAGGTTGCCATAGCTTTGTTATTATATCCTGAAATTCTCAATTAAAAAAAAATGTGATAATGCCCATGCCAGGCTTCTAAAACTGCACTATATTATAGTAAAACCTCAATCATGATAGTAATTACCAATAATTATCCATGTTTTTAACACAGGTGGCATAAATCTTAATATATTATTACAGGACTGACATCACATGGTCTGAGAGCCCATCTTCAAGATTTATATCATTTAGAGGTATCCTATCTATGTAATATACTGTTCAGTTGACTCTAAAGCTTGCTGACAAAATTTGTTTTTGGAATGAATTAGCTAATATAACTTGGATGCCTAGGTATAGAAAACTACATCCAGCTTTATCAATATAAATAAACTATAGTATAGTGCAGCTTTATGGTAGTATTCCTTTTTTCTTAAGAAAACGTGGAGAATAAAGTTATTGTTAGTCAGTTTATACTGATAGTTTTTTTTACTGGGGGTTGGGGTGGGTTGTCACTAACCCATCCTGTATTACTGTGTTTTCTTATAGCAGTTTTTTAAAAAGCATATATATTTTATATTAACAGAAATTTCAAGATTTTGGTCAAAATTATTGACTAATTACTGCTAGCATATAATCTTTATTTGTGATTAATACTTGCTACTAAATTAAACACAGAACTTTGTTTCCTTTTTTTTCCTTAAAATTCTTTTTAACGTAACTGCAGCTTCTCTTTTCATTCTCTTGTTTTCTTACTTTCCTTATGCTTTCCTCTAGCAACCTACAGAGAGACAAGTATGGGAGTAAAACTTAACTTTGCCTATCAAATGTAAATTTTTTCAGCATGATTTTTAACGGGCACAATTAAAACATTTACTAGCAGTCACGAAGTAGACTCAGCGGGCAAGTGGTTCACAATTTGCAACTAAAATGTTTCCAAATTCAAACAGTACACCTGTGTACTGCTTTTGTCAGTAATAAAGGTCTGTAGCAAATGCTGTCCATACTTAAGTATATGCAATGCTGAAATAATTTGCTCTGTAAAGTCTGAAGTACTGTCAACCAGAATGCGTACTAATTGACTTATCATCTCTGAATTCCCACAGTCATCTTGCTACAGGCTGTGGAAAAGTCTTCATACCTGAACTTGGGCAGAAAAAAATTGCCTCTTCAAAACCAGTCAAAGAAGTGCTTAAATCTGCAGTATATCATAGAAAACACCTGGCATATCCAGTATTTATTCTCATTATTAAACCATAATAAGAAAGAAACAATGTCTTAACTAGATTGATTCTCTGCAGAAGAAACAAAATGCGAGCATGCGATCCATGTGTCGCCAGCAACTGAAAACACCTAATGTTTTGTCTTGGGACTCACAAGGAAATTTATAAAGCGAGAGAATTGTGTAACAGATCTTAAAAAACTTTACAAGTGACCATTACGACTTTATTTTGTTACCCATGGAACGTGTTACAAATTGAAGTGTCAAGTGTACAGTTGTATAAATTGTGTTAGAGTTTTAAAGATAACAAGAGTCTCTAACAAATGTAATCCTCCCATTTGCTCATTTTCTGTTAATGAAAATTTATCCAATAACCATCAGACACAAATTATACATGAAATTTACTCTAGACAATGCAGAGATTTTTATTTGAAAGAAAGTGTGTTTTCTAGGATAATCTGCAGCTTTAAGAGTGGAGTGAGCGCTAAATATAAAAATATACTATTTTTTCCAAGAATCGAATTTTTTCCTAAACTCCTCCAAGCCTTGCATACAATGCAGCAGCCTCACAGTGGTCAGTTTCATTTCAATAACATCATTTCATTCTTTTTTTTTTTTTTTTCCCAGACCTATCTGTAGACAAGTGATTTTTTTTTTTCTCTCTAGGATTTTGAGAATGAATAACCTAACTTTACATGGTGCGGACCATATAATTTTCTCTAGAACTTTTTTTTTTTTTTTTTCCTCCATTTGCCTGAGAAGCACTGTGATGTCTTAGTTTACATGTTTATGTGTTTGTAGAAAATATAACTCTGACAAATAGAGCATGTTACCATGTTTTTTTTCCTCCTAAACCTCTTTTCATATCTTCAGCAGACTTAATCAATCGTTCATTCCTTTAGAAATAAAAATAAACTAGCCAAGGCTGACACTCTCTCCCATTCCATAGTTAATATTTATTCTTGGTTTGGTTTCTGTGAGCCATGCTTAAGAAATCTCTAACATTTCTGCGTCTGATCTCCATGCCCATGGTGTCTATGGGCCAACCTTGTACAATAGACTCTGCTGGTTCATTCGATGCTGTCACTGTGACTGATGCAGACTGCAGGGCTGCAGGCAAACTCTGACCATTAGAAGCCTGGGGCCATTGTTATTAGTGAGAGTATTACTACCAAAATCTCAAAACACAAAAAAATCTTAAATGACAAAATAAAAGACTGCTATTGCTGGTAATCTAATTTGTTGAACCCTTGCTCTGACTAAGTTGCTGAGAAGCTTAGAAATTCTTCATCATGTTACAATAAATCATTTTACTTTCTTTTATATATCAGCTACTCTTAGGCCAGATAGCCTGAGCAGACAGACATGATGTGAGTTGTCCAAAGTGAGTCATTCCACCTGCTGTCTATCGTGTTGTTGGATGGTGCTTGTGGGCCCCTGGTCCAGTTAGTATGAGAGATGGCTGTCTTTGTTTAACACAAATTCTTTGTATCTGTCCATTTTTTTTTCATTCTTTTTTTTACTTCATCTCCAGAAAAAGGAAATGTTAGAATGTTGTTTAAAAAGTTGCTTGCCAGTTATGTGGGTTTATGTTGTACATTTGCCTTCAGTTTTTTGTATGTGACTTATTCTTTTTTAATTTAGTGTTGTTTAGGACAAATTCTGTTGATTTTATTTTTATAAACCATAGTCTTGTACTTTAAAATGTAAACGTCACCAATGGATTGCTTTGCATTAACTATGCAAGGGCATGGAGTGAAGTCTTCTTTGTTGTGTCAGAGATTTGACCAAAAATGAATTGGTAACTATTGCCTCCCTGAAATTGATAAAGTAATATTCTGTATGCCATCTTCCCTCCCTGGAAAACAGTATTACTTTTTTTAACATTTTTTCCTGTTATCTAAGGGGTTACAACTGTTTACAGTTGGGAATGCTGGAAAGCTTGGCACTTTTCAAGTGTTAGCTTTCAAATACAACTTTGTCCTGAACGACATTAAAAAGTCTTGTACAAAAGAATATACAGATTCTTCTGAAAGGAACCGAGGCTGTAACAGAAATTCCCCCTTTTCTGTTGCAGGACATTCACTGAACAATGCCAGGGATACAAGTGCCATGGATACTCTACCGCTAAATGGTAATTTTAACAACAGCTACTCACTGCGCAAGGGGGACTATAATGACAGCGTACAAGTCGTAGACTGTGGACTAAGTCTGAATGATACTGCTTTTGAGAAAATGATCATTTCAGAATTAGTGCACAACAACCTACGGGGCGGCAGCAAGACTCACAATCTCGAGCTCACACTACCAGTCAAACCTATGATTGGAGGGAGCAGCAGTGAAGATGATGCAATCGTGGCAGACGCTTCATCTTTAATGCACGGAGACAACCCAGGGCTGGAGCTCCATCAGAAAGAACTCGAGGCACCGCTCATTCCTCAACGGACTCACTCCCTTCTGTACCAACCCCAGAAGAAAGTGAAACCTGAGGGAACGGACAGCTATGTCTCACAGCTGACAGCTGAGGCTGAGGACCACCTCCAGTCCCCCAACAGGGACTCTCTTTATACAAGCATGCCCAATCTTAGAGACTCTCCCTATCAGGAGAGCAGCCCTGATGTGGAAGAAGACCTCTCTCCCTCCAGGAGGAGTGAGAATGAGGACATTTACTATAAAAGCATGCCAAATCTTGGAGCTGGCCATCAGCTTCAGATGTGCTACCAGATCAGCAGGGGCAATAGTGATGGTTATATAATCCCCATTAACAAAGAAGGCTGTATTCCAGAAGGAGACGTTAGGGAAGGACAAATGCAGCTGGTCACAAGTCTTTAATAGTGCAGCTAAGAAACCCCAAGGGCCACAATGCAAGTATTAATAAGTAAATGAAAGACTCCAATGGCCCCAACTCCCTCAAACTCTGCTGAAGAGACAGCTCTGTTGACCTGTGGTTCTCCAGTGTAAAAAAGATGACTGAACCTTGCAGTTCTGTGAATTTTTATAAAACATACAAAAACTTTATATATACACAGAGTATACTAAAATGAATTATTTGTTACAAAGAAAAGAGATGCCAACCAGGTATTTTAAGATTCTGCTGCTGTTTAGAGAAATTGTGAAACAAGCAAAACAAAACTTGCCAGCCATTTAACTGCAGCAGTTTGTGAACTAAATTTGTAAATATGGCTGCACCATTTTTGTAGGCCTGCATTGTATTATATACAAGACGTAGGCTTTAAAATCCTGTGGGACAAATTTACTGTACCTTACTGTTCCTGACAAGACTTGGAAAAGCAGGAGAGATATTCTGCGTCAGTTTGCAGTTCACTGCAAATCTTTTACATTAAGGCAAAGATTGAAAACATGTTTAACCACTAGCAATCAAGCCACAGGCCTTATTTCATATGTTTCCTCAACTGTACAATGAACTATTCTCATGAAAAATGGCTAAAGAAATTATATTTTGTTCTATTGCTAGGGTAAAATAAATACATTTGTGTCCAACTGAAATATAATTGTCATTAAAATAATTTTAAAGAGTTTGAAGAAAATATTGTGAAAAGCTCTTGGTTGCACATATGTTATGAGATGTTTTTTCTTACACTTTGTCATGGTAAGTTCTGCCCATTTTCACTTATTTTCCACTGTATACAATGTTCTGCTCTGACAAGTTAGTCTTTATTCTTACATTTAAATTTCTTATTGCCAAAAGAACGTGTTTTATGGGAGAAAACTCTTTGAAGCCAGTTATGCCATGCCTTGCACAAATGTGGTGAAATCTAGAAAAGATTGTGTGTCACCCCTCTGTTTATTCTTGAACAGATGGCGAAGAGGGCACTGGGCACTTCTCACAAACTTTCTAGTGAACAAAAGGTGCCTATTCTTTTTTTAAAAAATAAAACATAAATATTACTCTTCCATATTCCTTCTGCCTATATTTAGTAATTAATTTATTTTATGATAAAGTTCTAATGAAATGTACATTGTTTCAGCAAAATTCTGCTTTTCTTTTCATCCCTTTGTGTAAACCTGTTAATAATGAGCCCATCACTAATATCCAGTGTAAAGTTTAACACGGTTTGACAGTAAATAAATGTGAATTTTTTTCAATTAGTTAACATGTGCACTTTTATGTATGATACATAATTGGCTTTTACCCACTGGTCTTTCCCACTGTCCCACTTGGTTTTGGTACCAACATCATAGTAGTATAACCCATGGATTTGTGAAAGGATGTAATTAAGTTGCCTGATTGCTCTATCTGCTGAAAGTCAATAGAATATTTTTGTATCATAATTAGTTATTACACAAACTCTGCTTTTTTCATTAGGAAATGATACTGAAAATTATTGGTTAGTTGCATTATACTGCTACTGAAAATTTTTTAAAAACTAGAAACGCAAAGAAGGGTTAGAAATTCTACAGTCAAATTTGAGAATCATGAAAAAAAAAAGATTTTTCAGCAGTGTGAAGGAGAATCTCCGAAAGCATACTTTTGTAGTTTGAGGATTATAAGTATCCCTATGTTGTTGTGAAGGGCTTTCGAGTTGGTTCTGACCCATAGCGACCCTGTATAGGGTTTCTGAGGAGCAGCTAGTGAGCTTGAACCACCAACCTTCCAGTTCAAAAGGCTTTGCAGTCTGGCACATTAACCCATAGCACCACACCAGGATTCCAAGTATCCTTATAGGCAGCTGCAAGCTACAGTATTTGTCATCATGGGTAGTTTTATCACTAAGTTCAAAAATCACATAATTGAGTTTCAACAAATAGATTTTTCCTGACTACATCATAAGAATTTATTCCAAATTCTTATTACAAATCTTAGTGATTCTTTCAAGTGCTTTCACCAGGTTAGAAGTCATTTTATTTTATTTGGACACTCTTAGTCATGCTTGTTGTATTTAAAAATAGTAATAAGAAAATATATAGAAAGGTTGATATTTATATATATTTACATATATAATATAGGGTATATATATATTTATATACCCTATGGTAACATACTCATTAAATAATGAAATGCTTTAAACATTTGATATTAAAAAAGGGAATATAAAACCCAACAGAAATTTGAGTATAAGAAATTATATCAATGTTCAAACAGATTTAATTGAATTTCTTTTGCGAAAATTCTTTGAGACTTTGCTAAACTATTTGGTTGAAGGGAGCATTATGTAGATGGGTATTTTAATTTTCTGGTTTTTATATTTTTTCCTTTCAGAGCCTAATATTAAACAACATTGTATGATGTGTACTTGCCAGTATACAGACTTTCTAGGGTGAAGCTGGTTCATAGTGAATTTTTCTTAAGAGTAATGTTGATTATTCAATTGGAGCTATTCCTCTTGAGATTAAGTTCTAAAATGAAACTGGTATGACAATGTTGTTGTTGCTAAGTGCCATCGAGTCAGTTCTGACTCACAGTGATGACTATAGGATTTCGAGGAGCGACCTTGCAGTTGAAACTGACCTTGAGGTCTAGCGCTTATCATACAGCGCCACACCAGGACGCCAATGTAAACAATATTAGTTCTTAAGTGGTTAATGTTGTTTACTTCTTTATGAAAAAATAATTATGATCATCATAAAGTATACAGCTTGGAAGATAGTCATTCATGATCGCCATCAGGAAGTGTTTTTAAAACAGACGATAAACAATGGAATCTAGATCACAAGATCCATGGTTCCAGCCCAACAGACTCTCCCAGGAAGAAAGATGAGGCTTTCTGCTCCCACAAAGATTCAAAGCCTTGAAAACCCTATACAGGGTCTCAATGAGTCGATATATATAAATGTCATCTTAAATTCCATTTGGGGTTCCCCCTGAACCCTCTGCTGTAGAGGCTGCCCCAGAGGGTTTCCGGAAATGAACTGCCATATCTTTTCCCGTAGAGTGGCTGCTTGGTTGGAATCACCAAGATTTCTGTTAGCAACCAAGTGTCTAACCAATGCGCCTAGGATTTCTGGAGGTCAGAATCAACTCAGAGGCAGTGGATTTGGAGGAGTTCTAAGTAATTTCTTAATTTGGAAACTATTACTATATGGGCTAAGGAGCCTTGGAAGCAGAGTGGATTATAAAGCTGGGCTACAAGCCGCAAGGTCCACAGTTTGAATCTACCAGTGGCTCCGTGAGAAAAAGATGAGGTTTTCTACCAGTAAAGATTTATGACCTCAGAAACCCTATACAGGCTCAGTGTGAGTCCGAACTGACTCTATGGCACACAGCCACCACTACTATATTGACTGTCTTTTAATACTTCTTGTGTTGGACTCCATTTGTGAGACCAATTTCTTGCAGTTGGTACAGAGTTCACCTAGATGTACTGTGTCCCATCCTTGATTGATTTCTTTGTGAGCTATTTTAAAGTCACATTGTCTCTCTTCTCAGGGACACTTACTCTATTGATGTATTAATATTAAGGAGTGTTTGCTTCAATTTATTTGAGATGCTGCTTGACAACAAATTAGGCTAGATATAACTATTCAAAGTATAGGCTTATGTTTGTAATATGAAAAAAAATTCTGGTTTTTACATCTGTATATGTGCATCTGGAATTCTGACGTGGCGCCATAAGCACTGAGCTGCCAGTCTACCAGCAGCCCCTCGGAAACCCTATACAGGGTTACAGTGAGTCAGAATCAACTTGACAACACACAACTACATATGTTCATCTAACTCGCATTTTTAATCACGCATTTGAAAAAGTATCCATGGAAATTTACAAATAAAATATGCTACCAACTTCAGCTCATCTATATCCATTTGAGTGTAGGTACATATGTTTTAAGTCAGTTTTTTAAAGGACAAATTATTTGACAATCACCAAAAAGAAACGAAAGCTGTACATAAACACATTGTCAAATTTCAGAATAAAACTTCATGTGCACTTGATTTAAGAGTGTATTCAGGATGCTGTATGTATTCAAGTGAGGAATGGGGAAATATACTGTTCCATCAATCCAGGTTTGAACCTTAGACTTAAGACTGTCCTTTAAAATGCTCTCACAGCAGAGTATTTAGTAAAAATTCTAACTCAGTAACAGTTTATTGAAGTTACGGAATTCAAGGTACCAAAACGAGAGAATGTATGCAGTTTGAATTTCTAAAATGAAAATGACTCTAGATTTTCTTGATAGTAAGTTTCCTTTAAAAACATTTTGACCTAACTGTTACAGGACCACAGACTCACACTAGCCTGTGTATCAGATAGTCTTTCAAGGAAATTGTTACATTAAATCTCTAACATTAGTATGAAAAGTTGCAGGCATGCTGAATATAGATGGAAATGGCTTCACAGTGTAATGAAATTTGCATGCTTTTTATGTAAAAATTTTATATCACATGCTTCTGCTAGTGAGCATCAAGTTGATTTTTGAATAGTCTTTTAAATATTGGGTATCGGCTGCCATAGTACTAAAGGATGAAGTAAACAGCAGTGGGTTTGGAGATTAGTTTGTGATTGTATTAATTATAATTACAATGGTTTGGAATGAATATTGTCAATTTGATTTTTTTCTCCCAATGATCATAGAAACACACCGTGTCTTAGCTAAATTCACCAAGCAGAAAATGTTGGATGTTTAATGTAGTTATCACATTTTTAACTAGCATGTACTTATCAGTGATGCCTTGTTCCAAGGGTTATGAGACTAATGGAAGTTATCCAAGTTAAGTTTAAGGCACTATGGCCACCAAGCTTTCCAGGCCAGAGTAACATGCCTCTGTCAGCATTAATAATAAGCAGCAAGAGCACCATGTAATTAGACTAATTAAATGCACTATAAGCGTTATCCAAATACTGGCTCTAGACCACTCCTCCTCTCTTATTGCGTCTCCACAAGTCCTCATCCTTTTCCTGGTGGCATTGCTGTTTACGAGTGTTCCGTTTCTCTAGAGGTCCTTGGAGCCTAGTTTGATTTTTTAACGTTTATTGTTTTAACTGGTGACATTTTTCTGAATTCATGCATTATGAAATGTTAGGAGGCCTTGTGGTACAGTAATTTATTTCTCAGCTGCTAATCAAAAGGCCAGCAGTTCAAGCCCATCAGCCACTCTGCAGAAGAACAGTTCGGGCGTTCTGCTTCTGTAAAGATTTGCAACCTTGGAAAACTTAGAGGAGAGTTCTACTTTGTCTCATGAAGTCACTTGAGTCAAAATTGACTCAGGCCCACAACACACAAATACTAACATTTAAAATATGGATCAATACCTTAAACAAGCAACAAAACAGGGAACCTGTTGACAGTTGAGCTATTCAACATTTTTACCTGCTATTTTCAGTTATATATATGTGAAAGTTGGATAGTAAGTAAGGAAGACCATAGAATAATTAATGCATTTTTATTATGGTGTTGGCAAAGAATGTTGAAAATAGCAGGGACTGCCAGAAGAACCAACAAACTGTCTTGGAAGAAGTAGAGTCAGAATGCTCTAAAACCAGGATGGTGAGACTTTATCTTTGGGCATGTTGTCATGAATGACTACTTCCTGGAGAAGGACATCATACTTGGTAACGTGGAGCGGCAGCGCAAAAGAGGAAGACCTTTAGATGAATTGAAAAAGTGGTTCAAACTTAGCAACAATTGTGAGGATGATGCAGAACGGGACAGTGTTTCATTAGGTTGTGCATGGGGTCACAATGAGTCAGAACCAACTCCATGGCACTTAACAATAACATAGAAGGGGAAAAAAAAATTGCCCCTTGAATCCTTCACACATTTCAATTACATGCTTATTGAAGCTTTAATACCAGAATATCTAAGAAATATTTAAAATCATGATCTTCAGCTAACCAATATTGTGTGAGCATAAAGAATGGTGATGAATGATCAAGTTATGAGTAGTTTTCTGAATGTTTTTCATACGCATTCTGAAATCATGTCAAAACTAAGCTAATTTTAAAAGCATTTTGGCAATCAGAGCAGCATGACTTTTTTGTTTGCTTTTATTAGGCAAAATTTTTTTTCTCTTTGTGTTCTCATAGAAAGCCTGACATCTACATATAGAACCACCCGGGAACAATAATGATAGGTTATCAGAGATATTGTTTATATGAAAGATGTATTTGTTTTTCTGCTGAAATATCAATTTTAATAAATATATGACTTTTTAAACCCAAATTTAGCACTAGCATACACAAAATGCCTTTAACAGTAGTAAAGGGGCATGGTGCTGTAGGATAAGCACTGGACTTCAAAGTCAGTTTGAACTGCCACAAAGCCATAGGCGGCTCCTTGGAAACCCTCTACAGGGTCGCTATATGACAGAACCTTCTTGATGGCACTTAGCAACAACAAAGGAGCTATAAAACCAGAATTGCCATCTTTTTTTAAAACTATCTCTGGATAGATAGATGTTTTGCCCCATTTACTTATTTTACATATTGCAACAGGAATAAAACTGCTAGCACCTGCTATTTAATAGATGCTTTATATGTGCTAGGCCATGCACCAAATTTTGTTTGCTTTATTTGCATTTAATCCTCTCAACAGCTCTCTGAGAAGGGTACTCAGATTACCCACTTCTGCAAAGAAGAAATAATTTGCTCAAGGTCTCACAGCTGGTGAGTGCATTAGAATGATGTCTGTCTGATTTCAGCTATCATGTGTCACCTCTGGTTTTAGTTGGGGTTCTAATTTTCATTGTTTTGCTTGGGAGTTTCAAGAATTTCCTTATAGCTCAGGGACTCTTTCTCTGCTGGTAGTTGGAAAGGAGTTCAGCTCCTCCCCATCTCTATGTGCTCTTGTAAAGATGAAAGTCTAGGAAAATAGTTGGGGGCAGTTCTACTCTGATAAATCAGTCAGAGTGGAGTCATGTGCCCATCAACAACAGAGTTGTAAAGAAAAATTAAGTAAGGAGACATTTACAAGTAAAAAATGTTTTGTTATTATTATGTGCCGTGGAGTCGGTTCCAACTCATAGCGACCCTGTACAGGGTTTCCGGGGCTGTAAATCTTTACGGGAGCAGAAAGCCTCATCTTTCTCCCACGGAGCGGCTGGTAGTTTCGAACTGCTGCCCCTGAGGTTCGCAGCCCGATTCGTAGCCACTACGCTACCAGTTTAGAAGATGCTATTCATAGTAACCACTACACTACCTGGTAGTAAGGAGTCCTGGTGTGGCGCTGTGGGTTAATGCGCCAGACTGCAAAGCCGTTTGAACTGCAAAGTCGGCGGTTCAAGCTCACCAGCTGCTCCTTGGAAACCCTATACAGGGTCGCTATGGGTCGGAATTGACTCGACGGTACTTGACAACAACAACAATTCATAGTAAAAGGAGCTCTGGTAGCGTAGCGGTTACTAAACGGGTTGCTAACCCCAAGGTCAGCAGTTTGAAACTACCAGCTGTTCCGTGCAAGAAAGTTGAGGTTTTCTGCTCCCGTAATGATTTACAGCCTGGGAAATTCTGTACACGGTCGCTATGAGTCGGAACCAACTCCACGGCACATAACAATAATTCATAGTAAAGGATAATCTGTTTGCTTCTAAAATGCAAATTTTAGCAGAACTACCATTAGCTGGGTGGTAGTTCAATTAAAAGTTTGTTTACTGATTAGTATATTGTCCTGTTTGGAGATTAGTTCAAAGGTCTTCAGGAAGAGAGTTTCATTATTGTTGTTGTTAGGTGCCATCGAGGCCATAGTGACGTTATTATGCAGAGCAGAACAAAACACTGCCCAATCCTCTGCCAACCTCACTACTGTTGCCATGCTTGAGTCTATCGACGCTGCCACTTGGCCAATCCATCTCGTTGGGGGGGTCTTCCTCTTTTTCTCTGACCCTCCATCTTACCAAACTTGATATCCTTCTCCAGCGACTGGTCCCTCTTGACAATATGCCCAAAGTATGAGAGACAAAGTTTGGCCATCCTGGCCTCCAAGGAGCACTCTGAGAGTTTCATTGTTGTTGTTGAGTGCCGTCGAGTCGGTTCCGACCCATAGCGACCCTGTACAGGGTTTCCGAGGGTGTAAGTCCTTACGGGAGTAGAAAGCCTCATCTTTCTCCTGCAGAGCGGCTGGTAGTTTCGAACCACTGACCTTAAGGTTCGCAGCCTGATTCGTAACCACTACGCTACCAGAGCTCCTTGGGGGCATAAAAAGTTACAAAATTTGATTCCAGGCACCCGATTTCTCATCCTGACTTCACCAGTAAATATTGGCTTATCTAGTAGATGGATGTTTGTGTCATCAGCAAAGTGGGATCAGCAAACACAAAAAAAGATAAAATGTATTGTTTTGTTAAAAATTTCCCTTCACCAGCAAGCAGAAACAACAGCAAAAGAGTCATGTGGGAAGGGGGGAACCTTCAAGTTCCCTTATACAAGTGGTGGTGTTGGTTGTACGCCACAGAGTCGTTTCCTACTCATGGTGGCCCTATACAGGGTTTCGGAAGCTGTAAATCTTTACAGGAGCAGAAAGCCTCATATTTCTCCAGCGGAGGAAGTGGTAGATTCAAAACTGCTGACGGCGGTTAGCAGCCCAACTGGTAACCACTACGCTACGGGAGCTCCTTTCCTTATGCAAGTACTTATTTTCTAAGTTTCTGGTAGCATAGTGGTTATGAGTCGGGGTACTAACCTCAAGGTCAGCAGTTCGAAAACTAACAGCAGTTCTGCGGGATAAGATGAGGCTTTCTGCTCCCATAAAAATTTATAGCCTCGGAAACCCTGTACAGGGTCGCTATGAGTCAGAACCAACTCCACGACACATTACCACCACCATCATTTTAAAGTTAGTATTATTTTGCATTTAAGGAGCTCTGGTACCCTAGTGGTTACGAGTTGGGCTGTTAAATTCAAGGTCAGCAGTTTGAAACTACCAGCTGTTCAGCGGAAGAAAGATGAGGCTTTCTGTTCCTGTAAAGATTTATAGCCTCGGAAACCCTGTACAGGGTCGCTATGAGTCGGAACCGACTCCACGGCACACTACCACCACTATTTGAATTTAATCCAGCTCTGTGTGTGTCTTTCAGTATGAGTTAAGTGTCATCGAGTCGGTTTCGACTCATGGTTTTCCAGGGGCAGGTGGTAGTTTGAATTGCCGATTTTGCTGATCAAACGACTTTGCCGTCCAGTGCTCACCAAACAGCTCTACACCAGGACGTTTAAATGTTCATAATCTAGCTCTGTCTTTACCAGTCAGAGAACTTTTCTTCTGAAAAAAAAACTTTTTGCTGCTAAAACTCAAAAGCCATTTTAAAAGAACATAATTTGAGCTCCTTGTGGATGCGCAAACTGTGGTTGGAGCTCTGGTAGCGTAGTGGTTACAAATTGGGCTGTGAACCTCAAGGTCAGCAGTTCAAAACTACCAGCTGCTCCGTGGAAGAAAGATGAGGCTTTCTGCTCCTGTAAAGATTTACAGCCTCAGAAACCCTGTTCAGGGTTGTTATGGGTTGGAACTGACTCAGATGGCACTTAATAATAATCTAAGAGCACAGAATTCTTCATGGAAGGGCTAGAGAGATGAAAACACCATCTTCAGAAGTGTATAGACCTAGATGGAGAATATGTCAAACAATAGCCTCACAGTTAGGCTGTTTTATGTACTAAAGATTTCTATGATTTGGTAACAATACTTGTAGAGCCCTGGAGTTGTAGTGGGGAGCTCATAAGGGCATGCACTGAGAACATTCTGGATCCTTTGAGTTCCCTAAACCAGTACAGCCAGTGTATTCCTTGGAGGTCAGGATAGCCAAACTTTGTTGCTCATACTTTGGACATATAGTCAGGAGGGACCAGAGGGACCAGTCGCTGGAGAAGGACATTATGTTTGGTAAGGTGGAGGGTCAGAGAAAAAGAGGAAGACCCCAATGAGATGGATTGGCCAAGTGGCAGAATCGATGGACTCAAGCATGGCAACAATAGTGAGGTTGGCCCAGGATCAGTCAGTGTTTCACTCTGCTGTGCATAAGGTCGCTATGAGTCAGTACCAACTTGATGGCACCTACCAACAACAACAAGCCAGGCATAATGCTTGTCTTTTTATGATTTATTGTATTAAGCATTGTTACAATTCAGTACTATTGTTAAGTAAAACTGAGAAAAGTTAAGTACTTGGGCATCTACAAAGGCATTTAACAAATTTAACTTTATACTTAGGCCTACACGTTGAAACATTGTCCAGTTCTGACCCTGCCAGAGCCTCCAGGAGCCTTGAGGTCAGTTTGTATCAAGAGACCATGTTCACTGAGTTTCTAAGGAACTGCTCCTTGTGTAGCTAGTCCTGGGGACACTGAAGCAAAGGAAGAGCACACAAGGACTATGATAGACTCTATGTAGCCTGGGCTCCTGCCTAAAGAAGACACTAGCTTTTCCCCTGTGCAAACTGGCTGAATGTGGACTTGGTTGGTATCTCCCACTTCATTCTCCATTCCTGCCAGCCTTCCCTGGTTCCTTACTTTCCCTTTCTTTCTTGCCTCTTACAGTTTTTTTTCTTAATTTCCTCCAAATTTTTGTTATCTATTAGATATAAAAATTTTAAAATGGATTTGGGTGTGTCTTCTAATTAGTGTACATATATTTCCTTTCATAAGCTTTTTAAAAAAAAATCTCATCTATTTTCTATTAATTTTTAGTATGAACTTTTATCTTTATTGAAATAAAAGCCTGCTTTGATTTAAATTTCTCTTTTATTTCACTTTTTAATTTCCTTCTAATTTTCTTTTTACCCTTCAAATTCTTTTTTTAAAATATAACAGTACTCTGTTTCATTTTAATTCTGCTTTCTCTTTATTGTTTTTTTAAGAATCGGCAAAAAAATAAAAATATATATGGTTGGAAAGAGGGTCACATTGAAAAAAAGTCTCCAGCAAGCATTTTAGCCCTGCAAGTAATTCAAGTGCTAAGGAGAAGGATATTATGTTTGGCTAAGTGGAGGGTCAGAGAAAAAGAAGATGATCCCCAGCAAAGCGGATTGCCACAGTGGCAGCAGCAATGCACTCAAACGCAGCAATGACTGTGAGGTTGACACAGGGCCGGGCAGTGTATCATTCTGTTGTGCATAGGGTTGCTATGAGTCAGTACAGACTCGATGGCACCTAACAACAACAAAGTAAGACAGTGGATGTCTTACATTTTAGAAGTGATGTTGACTTTTAGAAATAACCTAGAGATACAAGGGTGACTGGGAACAAGGTACACATCAAGAGGTGATTTCATGTCTCTAGTCCCATGACACTGTCAGATAAGCACTGGACTGAACAACAAGGCTGGTGATTCAAACTCACCAGCTGCTTCTCAGAAGCCCTGTACAGGGTCTCTATGAGTGGGAACCAACTCGACGGCACTTAACTAAAACAATTATTTAGTTCCAGACTCCTGGTGTGGCGTTGTCAGATCAGCATTGGACTGCAAACCACAAAGTCAGCTGTTCAAACCCACAAGCTGCTCCTCAGCCTATGCAGGGTCAATTACTTAACAACAACAATAACCTGTAGTTCCTGCCATTACACTTACTCTGTGTCATTGGACACAGCTCAAATTCTTTAAGCTTCAGTTACACCAAATCTTAAAGATAAGTGATTGGAAACTTTGTACCTCTTAATTAAAGAGCAACATCAATATCATCAAAGCACTCCAAATTGATCCCCACTCAATAGCCTTCTAGAGTACCCTCAACTCCTAATCTCATCATGTTTAGGGCTCTAAAAACTCATACCCTGGCTCTGTATTTAACCACTGGCTAGAGATTGTTTTTTGGCATAATGGGTCCAGCGAGCAGAATGTTTTCTTCTCCCACCACCTAAGTTATTTGTTTGTTAGGAGTGACTTTTGTTTTTACTTTTACTTTCATTATAACTACATAATTAAATGAAATATATTTATTAAGTGAATGTCAGAAAAAGACTCAAGAACCATGAGGTACTAGAAATGTACTGTTCAACCAGGTGTTTACAAAGCAACAGAAAATAATTAGGAAAAACTTTGGAAGGATTCTGCACTCAGGTCACCCCATGAAATGTCTGCACATTTCCAACCCCATCTAAAGAAAGAGAAATGAGAAGTAGACGTTGGATTTTGGGTAGCGTGTGTGCAAGAGAAACGAATCAGGACTCCAATTGGCAAATCCATACTCAAGAAAAATCTATGGCCCAGCCTAAACAAACTTTTGCTATTAACCAGCCAGTGTTTCATTCAAGTTGAATAATAGGGATTTTACTAAGTAAGGGATTCATTTAATAAAATAAATTTACCCTCATAGGCAATTATCCAGTGAAATAATCTTATTAAGTATTTTAACACCAAAACTAAGATTAAAGTGGCAAATCCCTATTTTATGTATTTAGCCCAAAGTTAGTGTTCATATGTATGACAAGATATATAATTTAATGAAGTTGGAGCATTAGGTCATAGAACTTTTGGATTCCTATAGACAAAGGTTTAAGGCTTTGCTCTCAATTGGGCATATTACTTAACCTCTCTAAGATTGTTTCTTTCTCCATAAAACTGGAATCAGTCCACCTTGCCAAAAATTGCAGAGTGGATTAGAAGTAATGAATGTAAAATATCTTACCGTAAAATCCGGCACGTGATAAGCACTTAATAGATGACAGCTATTTTTCTTTAAAAAGATACTCTGAGCAGTATAAACATCTCATTACTAAGTTTAGAAATATAACCAGTCATCAGGACTTCAGTTGATTGCCAGGATCTTCTTTAAGTCATGTGACCAGGATCTATCAATAATATCTCTATGAAAACTGCACCATCAGCCACCTGGCTCGTGTGCAAAAGACAGGGTTCCAACTGTGACTAAGGATTGCTCATTGTAGGTTAATGAGAGCAAAGGGGAAAGGGTCCCTCAGTCTTCTTTTGGAATATTAATTTAGCTAATTAAAAAAATATATGTCCTATGCATAGAAGTGGGTCACTCAGTTTTTCTACTTATATTTTTCACATTTCCCTCTTTTTGTCTTCTCCTTCCTTTAAAGCAGTATATAAATGCCTTGCTTTGCTTTTTAACTTTCATTTAACAAATATATTGGTTGAGTATGTGGCGCACTGGGCTACGAACCACAAGGTCAACAGTTCAAATGCACCAGATGTTCTTGGAAACACTGGGCAGGGTCACTATGAGTTGGATCGAACTCAACAGCACTAAACAAAACAAAATATACTATGTATTTTGTGCATAAAAGTAGGCAGAGCACAGTTATGTAAGATGCTCCTGACTTTGAATTAATAATGATAGTCACTAACATATATTCATCACCTGTGCTCTTTGCTAAACTCCATGAACACTATTTTATTTTAAAAATTCCAATTTTTATAACAATTCCATATCATAAAAACCACTACTTCAGAATTTTATATGTGAGCAAGCTAAGGCTTAGTAAGGTGAAGGAATTTGCTAAAGAATAAACATTTAGTCTGGCAAACCTGAGAAGCTTAGTTCCTAAGGATAATGTTAGGATGAGAGTTACATGTTTGAGACAGAGGTTGATATTTAAATGAGTAATTACAACACAATATGCTAAAGGTTTTATGAGACCAAAAAGGAGAATATGATTAACTGAATGGGGAGCTGAGAGAGGCTTTATAAAGGAGGTGACGTGTTTTAAAGGATTAGTAGAAGTTTGTTAAGTAAACAAAGGGAGAAGGACTATTGTAGATAGAGGGGAAAACATGGGCAAAGCAATCAGGTGTGACAAAATTTGATAATCTAGGTAAAACTAAAATAATCTAGGTAAGAAGTTCAGTGATAATTTGATAATCTAGGTAAAATAAAATAATCTAGGTAAGAAATTCAGTGTGGCTGGAAAAATAGAATGTGTCTGATACAGTGTAAGAAACCAAAAGTGTGACGAAAGACACCAAGGTCAGATTGAGGAAGGCCTTGAATGTCCCATGGCTGCTGGAACTGATTAACTGGCTTTATGCCTATGAAGGAGGAAGAAAGGGGAATTACAAAAAGTGTTTAGAGAGTTTTCTTATGTGCCAGGTAGTATAATTCTTTATTTACATCATTTCCTTTCATTATCATAGCGATACAAAGAGGTGGACTTCCTCCTCTGCCCCACACCAAGAAATAAAATGGTATAGAACACCAGAAGCCTCTTGTACGACACCCTGTAGTCATTACACCCCCAAGGACAGCACTGATGTATTTGACCTGTATAAACATGGACTTTGGAAACATGCAACATTTTGTACATGACTTCTTTTATTCAGTATTAAGTTTGTGAAAGTCATTCATGCAGCAGAAATATTTGGAATTCATTGCTTTTTATTACTGCATAATATTTAATTGATGTTATAGCATAGTTACCCAGCTTTGGAGTAGTTATTATTTTCTTTATTTAAAACAAAGGCTTAAAAGATGGAGGCAGCCAAAGTGCCCATCAACTGAAGAATGGATAAACAAACTGGTTTATCCACACACAATGGAATACTATGCTACATAGAAGAACAACAAGGAAGCTACAAGCTACCGCATAACATGGATGAACCTTGAGGACATTATGTTGAGTGAAATTAGTCAGTCACAAAAAGAGAAATACTGCATAAAACAAAGGCTTGAAGTGGCTACATGACTTTTTTTTCATCACAGAGGTACAGAACTTATTCTCCAATACAGTATCATCTAATTCTACAGTTTCATAGACAGCATAAGCTAAGCTTTAAATAGTTTAGTCTCTAATTAACAAAAAAGGATTGAGTGTTTACTATATGCTACATGGATTTCCAATTGTTGAGGGCACAGTAAGGAACAATGCAGTTTCCCTAGCCTCCTAATAAGCTACAAAGAGATACTTTCAACTGCCAGTAAGTGCTAGGAAAGTGATACCAATAAACATACACACAATACTATTCACCAAGCCTTATCTTATGTGCTTTATTTCTGTTAGAAAATAAACCAGTTGACTTCAAGTCAATTCTGACACATGGAGATCCTATGTGAGTCAGAGTAGAACTGCATTTCAGTGACTGATTTTGAAGTAGATTGCAGGCCTTTCTTCTGAGGAACTTATGTGAAGATTGGAACCCTCAAGTTTGTGGTTAGTGGTCAAGCATGTTTATTGTTTGCACCAGCAATTCCCCAAAGAATCTTGTGAGATGGGAACCACAGCTATTATTTTTATTGTACTGATGATGAAACTGGGTTAAGGAAAATTTAAGCCACCTGATTCATGTCCTTCAGTTAGAACATTGTTGTTGAAGTGGGAAAGACAAAATTCAAATCAGTTGTCATCCAGTTGATTCTGACTCATGGGTTTAGGGTTCAAATGTAGGCAATTTGCCCCATAAGCTATATGCTTCAGTCAAAGAGCTATGAAGGTTAAAATGATGAAGAATGATACAGCTAAGATATTAGAAAGACTTCCATGAGGAAAGTATGTTGGAATTGGATAGCTAAATAGTGGAAAGGAGGTATTTGTTTTAAGATCTGGGGAAAGAACACCCTAAGGATTGTGGTTATTGTTGTTAGGTGCTGTTGAGTCAGTACTGACACATAGCGACCCTTATGAACAACAGAATGAAACAATGCTAGGTCCTGGACCAACCTCACAATCATTGCTATGCTTAAGCCCATTGCTGCTGCCACTGTGAGAATCTATCTCGTTGGGAGTTCTTCCTCGTATTCTCTAACCCTCCACTTTACCAAGCATGGTGTCCTTCTCCAGGGACTATTTCCTCCTGATAATCTGTCCAACGTAAAGACAAACTGTGACCGTTCTGGTTTCTAAAGAGCATTCTGGCTTTACTTCTTCCAACACAGAATTGTTTGTTCTTTTGGTCCATGCTACTTTTAATATTCTCCTCTAATACCATAACTCAAATGCATCAGATCTTCTTTAATCAGTGTTCAACTTTCACATGCATATGAGGTTATTGCAAATACCATGGCTTGGGTCAAGTGCACTTTAGTCCTCGAACTGACTTTGCTCTTTAAAGAGGTTTGTACAGCAGAGTTGCCTAATGCATATAAATACATCGTTTGATTTTTTTTGACTGCTGCTTCCAGGAGTATTGATGGTAGATTCAAGGCAAAGAAGTCTTTGACAACTTCAATCTTTTCTCCTTTATCTTGATGTTATTTATTGGTCCAGAGGTGAAGATATCTGTTGTTTTTACATCGATTTACAACCTATACTAAAGGTTGTGATCTTTGATCTTCATGATCACTTTAAGCAAGCAAGGTTGTAGCATCTGAATAACGCATGTTGTTAATGAGTCTTCCTCCAACCCTGATGTCACATTTTTGTTCATGTAATCCAGCTTCTCAGTTTATTTGCTCAGAATGCTGATTAAAAAGTATGGTGAAAAAAAGACAACCTTGATGCACACCTTTCCTAATTTTAAAGCATGCAGTGTTCCCTTGTTCTGTTTGACAACTGCCTCTTGAACTGTGTACAGGTTCCTCATGAGAAAAAGTAAGTGTTCTGGGATTTTCATTGTCTGCAATGTTGTCCCTAGCTTGTCATGATCCACACAATTGAAAGCCTTTGCATAGTCAACAAAGCACAGGTAAACATCTTTCTGGTATTCTCTACTTTCAGCCGGGATCCATCTGACTTCAGCAATGATATCCCTTGTACCATGTCCTAGTCTGGGTCCAGTTTGAACCTCTAGCAGTGCCCTGTCAAAGTACTGTTGTAACTGTTTTTGAATTATCTTTAGCAAAATTGTACTTGCTCACGATATTAATAATATTATTCTATGATTTTCACATTCTATTGGGTCACATCTCTTTGAAATAGATACAATAGATATGGATCTATTCCAATCTGTTGGCCAGGTAGCTGTCTTCCAAATTTCTTATCTCCAGTGCCACATCAGTTTGTCAAAAGATTTCAATTTGTATTTCAATTACCAGAGCCTTGTTCTTTGCTGATGTCTTCAGTGCAACTTGGATTTCTTCCTACGGTATCATCTTGATCATATACTCTTGATCATATGCTACTTCTTGAAATAGTTGAATATTGACCATTTCTTTTTGGTACAGTGACACTGTGTATTCCTTCTATCTTCATTTGATGCTTTCTGCATGATTCAATATTTGCCCACTGACTCATTCAATACCGTAAGTTAAGGCTTGAATTTTTTCTTCAGTTACCTCAGCTTGAGAAATGCTGAGCATGTTCTTTCCTTTTGGTTTTCTAACTTCAGGCCTTTGCACATTTCCTTATGACTTTGTCTTCTCGAGCTGACCTTTGAAATTTTTTATTTAGCTCTTTTACCTCCTCATTTCTTCCATGTGCTTCAGCACCTTATGCTGGAGTCAAGTTTCAGAGTCTTTTCTGAGATCTACTTAGGTCTTCAAATCTTTATTTTCCTCTTAATGACCTTTTTCTATCTTCCTGTTTGATGTTCTTGATGACATCTCACAACTCTTATTGTCTTTGGTTACTCGTGTCTATTTTATCAAATTTGTTCTTGAGAAGAACTCTAAATTCAGATGTGATATGTTCAAGGTCATATACTGGTGCTCGTGAACTTGTTTTCATTTTCTTCAGCTTCTATCTGAACCCCCTTATAAGCAACACAGTCTGCCCCTGGCCTTATTTTTAATTTTTCCACCAGCTCTTTTCATCTGGGAAGGCCCATGTGTATACTCTTTTGTTGTTTAAAAATGTATTTGCAATGAAGAAGTCATTGGTCTTGCAAAATGCTTTCATGCTATCTCCAGTATCATCTCTAACACCAAGGCCATATTTTCCAACGACTGATCCTTCCTCTTTGTTTCCAACATTTGCATTTCAATCCTCAGTAATTAATCATACATCTTGATTGCATGTTTGATCAATTTCAGACTGAAGAAGTTGGTAGAATTCTTGAATTTCATCATCAATGGTTTTAGTGGTTGGTGCATGAATTTGAATAATAGTTGTATTAACTGGTCTTCTTTGAGGCATCAGGATATTATCCTATCACAGACAGCATTGTACTTCAAAGTAGATCTTGAAATGTTCTTTTAGATGATGAATGTGACACTATTCCTCTTCAATTTATTATTCCTGTCATAATAAGCCATATGATTGTGATTCAGAATGGCCAATGACAATCCATTTCAGCTCAGTAATGCCTGGGATATTGATGTTTATGAGTTCCATTTCATTTTTGTGGAACTTTTTAATCTTCTTAGATTTATAATGTGTACATTCCATGTTCTGATTATTAATGGATGTTTACAATGATTCTCCTCATTGTGCGTTGTACCCCATCATCAAATGAAGGCCTTAAAAGCTTTATTTCATTTGTTTCATCACGGTCAACTGTGCTTTGAGGTGGTATCACTTCCCTAGTCATTATTTAAGTGCCTTCCAACTTGAGAAGTTTCTTTTCCGGCACTCCATCTGACAATATTCTGGTGTTCTTCATCATGCTTCAATGTTCAATATTTTGATGCTATCTGACAGCATTCCACTAGTCTATTTCTCCTTCCTAGTATGTCTTCATCTGGCAGCTCATCTGAAACCTGCCCACCATGGGTGACTCTGCTGATATTTAAAATACCAGTGGCAATAGCTTCCAGAGTCACAGAAACACTCAAGCTACCACAGTATGGAAAACTGACAGACAAGCAGTGGATCCTAAGGATAAGGAACAAAAAATGGAAAGATCCTATCTCAGGAAGGGGTTCGGCGAGCCCTGGTATTAGAAAAGCAGAGTTGGGGGAAATAGGGCCTTAGCCAACCCAAGTACACCTTTTGGTGTTGGAGGAGAATATTGAAACTACCATGGACTGCCAAAAGAACCAACAGATCTGTGTTGGAAGAAGCACAGTCAGAATGCTCCTTGGAGGCCAGGATGGCAAGACTTTGTCTTTCATACTTTGGACACATTGTCAGTAGGGACCAGTCACTAGAGAAGGATATCATGTTTGTTTAAGTGGATGGTTGGAGAAAAAGAGGAAGACCCCAATGAGATAGATTGGTATAGTGGCAGCATCAATGGGTTCAAATGTGACGATTGTGAGGTTGGCTCAGGATCAGGGAGTGTTTTGTTCTGTTGTGCAGAGGGTCTCTATGAGTTGGTACCGACTCGATGGCACCTAACAACAAAACATCATAGCAGCATCAAACCCTGGTCTCCTTTGTTCAGGGCAAGCAATCTGCCATGAACCACTGTCTTTTAAACACACACACATTATTTTTGTCTGCTTTGCTGTATTGCACTGCACTCTTTTTTTTTTGGTCGTTTATTCATTTTATTTCATTGAAGCTGATTATTAATAATAGCAAAATCTCACTTAGTACTTACTATCCATCAAATATCCTTGTCTGTTTTCTGTATATCATCTCATTTAAACCCACATAATAACTTTATGAGGGGACGTACTATTATCATCTCCATTGTGGAGATGAGGAAACTGAGGGTTTAATAACTTGTCTAAAGTGGTGCTACCAGGCTAGGTGTTGGGTTGTTAATGGCAACGTTGGTGGTTCAAATTCACCTGTAATTTTATGGGAGAAAGCCAAGGTTATCTGCACTCATTAAGATTTATAGTCTTAGAAACCTTACATAGGGGTCGCTATGAGTCAATATTGACTTGATGGCAGTGGACTTGAAAGTCAAATAGCAAGTAGGTGACAGGCTGGTAGTTCTTTTTAAATGATATATTATTGTGCTTTGGGGGTGAAGGTTTCACAATAGTTCAGGTTCCCATTCAATACTTCCTACACAAATTGTTGAATGCCTTTGGTTACATTCTTAATGTGTGAATGTTCTCATTGTCTCAACACTTTTGGCTATTCTGTTCCATTAACTGAGTTTCCCTGCCCCCTTACATTCACATTTTTGTTTTAAAGTAACCATTTAAAAAAAAATTGTTTTTTAAAGGAAAACAGCACTTTTGGGTGATATTCATTATGTTTTAAGCCAATGTGCTATTTAGCAACAAGGTGAACAAAGCAGTTAGTCAATTCAAGTTTGGAGAGTATCTCTGGGTAATAATCCTCCAGTCTCAGCCAGTCTAATAGGTCTGCTTTTGTTGTTGTTTGGATTTTGAGGTTCTGTTTCACTTTTGTCTCCCATTCTATCAGGGTTTACTGACTTGTGGCCCTGAATAGATTGGTACTGCATCGCACTCTTACGTGGAGTAAATGCGATGCTCCATACAAAGGCTGAAAGCACTGGCAGGTGAGTGTTTTGTTCTACTTCAGGGTCACTCCTCAGCTGATGGCAATGGTGAAACCGGAGAATACTAGAAACCAGTAGTTTGTTGAAGACAGTGATGGACTGTATTTTTTGCAGTTTCCTGCCTGTTATTTTTTTACCGGTGTTTGGAGCTATTATGTTCCCACATCCATGTATCAGAGGTGACAAAGAACAAAAAAATAAAAGGAGAGGAGAACAGAAAGATCAGGTGTTTTAATGAAACCTTGCTAGGATGTCCCTGAAATTTGGAAAAGCTGGAAATCAGCTAGGGTGCATTTCAAATTAAAAATGAAACAACTGTCTCTATTTAGGATTACTTATTACTTTCAAGACAGGATGCTCTGCCGTGTTTCAAGGTGAGACAATGTTATGTGCGACTCATCGTTATGAGCCTGTTCTAATTATATGCCTCCTTGATTATTGTTCTGCAGATTGATTGGAACCATATTCAAGACATTTGTAGATCATAGTTTCTGGACACTTCTATATGTTAGCAAATCAAGTATGATTTATCCCTGGAATTATTGGTTAGGGACGGCTTCTTTTTTTCAATGCATGTTCTCTCTAGCTTATAATTTTAATTAGTGCTTGCTCCCAGTTCAAAATGAGAATGGGGATGATTGTCACTTCAGCACTGATGCACAGTCTCAGCTTGTAATGCAACTTTGACTTTGCATTCAGATTCCTTAATCAATGCTGAATGTATGATAAGGGAAACAGCTGAATTAAAGTTACAGTGCAACAGGAAATTGAATAGTCATTCAATTTAGGAGGTGAATTTGACTTAGATTACTGATAGGCAAAGCTGGACTTGACAATACCAGGGATCCTTATCCACCATACCCCATTCTAACTAATGACCCTCCTCTGCACCCCTCCGGAATTTCAGGGGAATAGGGACATATGGCTGAGAGGGGTCAGAACAACTAGGGAAATATCCATGTCAATCTTCTCTATGGCGTGCAGCTTCATCAGAACATGAGTAGCAGCTATCATTGCTGCTGTGCTTTTTGTAACAGTTTTGCTACCCACAATGCCTCATCATCTTTCTTCCTGCCATAAAGAGACATCAGATTTTCTTCCTTTTCCCTTTAACACCAATAGAGGTAAACAGAGGCTATGTTGGCTGCAGCAAATGTCTGCATCCAGGAGGTAAAATTACTTCCTGGAAATGTAAAATAACTGTAAGGAGAACCTGCTTCGAATTTCTGATGACTCGCCTTCCACCCAATATAATAATGTTCCTTGAAAGCTAGTATATTGAACACAATAATTATATTCCCCTAATACACCCTCGGAAACCCTATACAGGGTCGCTATGGGTCGGAAACGACTCGATGGCACATAACAACAACAACACTCAAGTTGAACATTCCTCTGTGAAATACAAGAAAGCTACCTATTTCAGAAAGATTTAAGTTCAAATTTAATCACTTCATCTCTGAACTTCAAATGAAATTTAATTATCATCATCTTGACTTGCGCTGACTAATAAATACAAAAACAGTGCCAATGAGAGCAAAAATGTGAGAGAAAGTGTGCTAAAGGAAATCAAGAGCTGAGAGGAGTTTGACAAAGTTTGGAAGTTTCAAGAATATAATCCCTTCAGCAAATTCAAATGCTTTTTGTCCTAAATATGTGATTGATATTAAAATATTATCACTTAGCTCCACAAATTTGAATATTTAACAGAAACAAGTTGAGGCAGTTTAAAAGTTCCTGGGCTCAGGTTTAACAGAATTTTGTAAGGAAGATTTACTTCATGAAGTGAAAGTAAGTGTTTGAAATAAAGTGAATATCCTTGAGATTTTTATCACCCACTAAAGCTTAGAGAAGGCTGTTTTTGCCTAGAGTTGAGTTTGATGACCAGAAAACATGTAAAACTTTGCCTTAAACCAAAGTCCAGGTGAAGAAAATAGTTCCCTAAGTTTACTTAATGCTTTGACCATTTTTGAGGCCTCTATTTTTACATTTAAGATATTCCAAAGTATTATTTCATTGAACCTTTGTATGTTTGCCTTATTTTTAAATAACTAAAATCTTTGTTGTTCTTCTTAATTGCCAAAGAGTCAGTTCCTACTCATAATAACCCTGTATAAGTTTCAGAGCAGCTGGTGGGTTTGAACCACTGACTCTGTGGCTAGCAGTCCATTGCTTATCCTACAGTGCCACACCAGGACTCCTTTAAAATCTTGGGATCCTTCATATAAAAATTAATAATAATCACTGTGGAATGGACTGGCATTTTTTGGATTATAGACAGTGTTAACAAACGGGTTATTTGAGGGATGGTTCGTGGAAAGGAATTACTAGTTCCATTTATTCTTGAGTCTATTCCAATAGGAACAAACATGTGCTGTCTAGGCTTTTCAGTGACTAATTTTTCAAAAGTAGATTGCCAACATAATGGAAGGATTATTCGTATCAGGGAACAACCTTGGGTTGATTGGGATGAGAAACTTAGACATTGGCTATTAAAAATGGGGGGCTACAAAGACATGAAGTAGCTGGCACACAAGCTTTCATGAGTTTGTTTAGTTATGGAATGAGGGGAAAAAAGAGCACAGAAGGGATAAGAAAATAAAAATCCTTCAATATTTTGACCACAAGAGGCATATTAAAAAGATGGAGACAGTCTAAATGCCCATCAACAGAAGAATGGTTAGACAAACTTTGGTAAATAGACAAAATGGAATATTACAAAACTTTGAAGAATAATGATGAATCTGTGAAGAACCTCACAAAATGGTTGAACCTGGAGGACATTATGCTGAGTGAAATTAGTCGATCACAAAAAGAAAAATATTTTATGAGACCAATTTTGTAAAAAGTTAAGTAACAGCAACAAAAAGTGTCCTTGATAAAAGAAACCATCTACGATGGTGTGCACTGTGGTATAAAGTGCTAGGCCACAAGGTGGGCTTGAACCACAAGGTCAGTGATTTAAACTCACCAGCTGCTCCTTGAAAACCCTATACAGGATCACTATGAGTAGAAATCAACTTGATGGTGCTTAACAACAACAGCAACAACAATCCAGATCTCCTGGTTTGCTAGTGAAGTGACTATGCTCAATGTTCAGCTCTAACATGAAAATCCATTATGTACAACTACTGGTCTCTTCCTGCCCAGAGCAAAGAAGAGTAAAGAAAATCAGTGATGAAAGGAAACAAACAGTCCAAAGGACTAATGGACCACGTGAACTGCCCATGGTCCTGAGACTAGGAGAATTAGATCGTGCCAGGCTGCCACGATGGGCAACAGCTTAAGGTGAGGAGAAACAGCTGTAAACATCCATTGAAAATTGGAACATGGAATGTACGAAGTATGAATTTGGGAAA
>NW_006408520.1:38681313-38686601 GCF_000296735.1 Chrysochloris asiatica | reverse complement strand
ATCCTTCTCTAGCGACTAGTCTCTCTTGACAATATATATAAAGTATGAGAAGCGAAGTTTGGTCATCCTGGACTCCAAGGAGAACTCTGGTTGCACTTCTTCCAACACAGATATGTTTGTTCTTTGGCAGCCCATGGCACTTTCAATATTCTCCTCCAACACCATAACTCGAAGGCATCAATTCTTCTACAGTCTTCCTTATTCACTGTCCAGCTTTCGCATGCATATGAGGTTATTAAAAAGACCATCGCTTGGGTCAGGTGCACCTTAGTCCTCAAGCTGACATCTCTTCAACACTTTAAAAAGGTCTTATGCAGCAGGTTTGCCTAATGCAATACATCATTTGATTTCTTGACTGCTGCTTCCATGAGTGTTGATGGTCTAGTATATAGTAACTGATATTGACTCTTGCCTGGATGGTGGGAGTTTGTAGGGTATGATTATAACTTGATCATATGACCACAAATACTGTCTCTTCTTGTGTAATGTTAGGGAGAGAAGGAGATCCCCTGAAGGTAAAATGAGGGTCAAAAAACAAAACAACAACAGCCAAAAAAAAAAAAAAAAAAAGTCCAGGCTCACTGGTCAGAAAAATATTGGTGGGATCTCTGAAGCTATGGCCTTAGACAACCTTCAAACCTGGAATCGAACTCACTCCCATGGCTCTTCAATTAACCAAGCAGTAGACAGACCTATAAGGTGCACAGTCATACCAGTGAGGTAGGCACTCCTTACAACAATCAATTACACAAGATTAAAAGGTCAGCATTAACCCAGGGATAAATCTAAGAAGGCAGGAATATGTAGAAAAGAAGGATAAATTAAAAGGGAAATTCAGGGAGGAAGTTGGGAAAGTGCTATTGCAAAACCAATATGCCCTGAAAACTTTCATGCAAATCACAATAAAAAGTTAAAAATAAATTAATACAAACTGATTTGAAAAACAGAAAACAAGAATGCCCAGATTTTCTTCACAGGGACCTCTGGGTAGACTGAAACCAACACTATTATGGTTAGCAGTCAGAGACTTCACGAGGGACTTAGTCATAATAAAGTAAATTCAGGGGGACTTCTGGTTTGGGGGTGGGAGAAGCACATTCAGGTAGGACAGGCTCCTCAGGGAAGGCTCAGAAAAACCACAGAAGGTGTTTTCCTGGAGCAGCTCCAGAATTTTGCATCTAGTATAAAGTGCAGGACATCAGTTTCCTGCACCCAGCAGTGAAAAATCTGACTGTGGAAAGAAAAATTCGGTGATTTCTGAATCCATCAGAACATAGGACACTTCCTGCTGCCACTCAGCCTGGGCTGAGATCAGAGGGTGGGGCCACAGCCAGCACTGAAAACCATGGAGCATCATTCAAAAAAAGAGGTGCGGTAGATTTTAAAGATTTCTTTCCTCCTCTCCCCTGTCACACCCTGTCTGTCCAGCCCAGACACCTTCAGGTGTCCTGAATTGCACCCACAGTTTTCACTTCTCACAGTGAGGAGGTCCCTTGGGGGCACCCCATTGGTCCCATGGGCTGATCCTTTGGCAGCTTCTTATGAAGTCTGACTCTGAGAACCAGCCCTAAAGTTGACCTGGGTGGGACCATTTATTCCTGCCTACCCAGTAAGAGAAAGCAGGTCTGGCCACAGCCAATCTGTATGAACACCCTGTAAAACTCCAACATAAAAGGCTACAGCAACTATTACACATAAAAGGCAAGACCAACTATTACACACAAGGACACAACTATTTTAAGAACTACGCTGTACACACGCAGATATCTAACTGACCTTCAGAGATTAAAAATAGCAGACAATCTTTCTTCCACTAATTTCTCAGTATCTATCTGTGCACCTCCATGGTGGTGACTAGAAGAGGGGCCTGAGCGGGTGGACACCACCCCCCACTGCTGGAGATTTATACTATGCACACACACTGACCTGTACATCAAAGGCTACTGGTCAGTCAGCTACGGTTTTATTTTTGTTTTGGAGTGGTGGTTTTTGTCTCTGCTTTTATATTGCTTTTTTTGTTTTTGTTTTTGTTTTGATCCTTTTGATCTCACTTTTTTCCTGGGGGTGGGAGCTTTCTCTCCATATGTTACCCAAGAAGGGACAGCAATCACTGCCACATAGCCAAGCTACAAGTATACCCCATAATATCCCACCATTGGAAAGGAGCCAATACCAGCTGCTGGGCAATACACATGAAAGGTGAAGCCTATCTCCAGATCACACCCATAGGGAGACATTTACTAACAACAAAGCAACATACATTCATTTAATCATTGAAAATGCATCTAGCTACTATAAATGTCCAAGAAAAAGCAACAAAAAATCTCAGCACATGTTCAAAAACAGAAAAGAGTATTGAGACAAACGAACCAAGGCACAATAGACTTCCCACAAGAAGAAGAGCAGACTTTGGATTTTCCTGAGAAGGAATTCAGAAGAATATGGAGACAAATTCAAATGCTTCCCAGAGGAGTGGAAGAAAATAAGGAAGAAGTCAGGAAAGTGCTACAGGAGCAATCAAACAAGATAGATATAGCATTGGAAACAATTCAAAACCTGAAAAAAAAAAGGTCCAGATGGTTAATAATAAAATATCAGAAATGGACAATACACTGAAAGTGCAAAGGAGTAGAACTGAAGATATGGAAGCTACAACCAATGAGCTGGAAGACAAATCCCTCAATACTGCTAAGATAGAAGAGCAAGCGGAAAAAAGGATAAAGAATCTGAAGAGAGTCTAAGATTCATGCTGGACAACACGAAGAGGAATAACTTAACAATTATTGGCATTATGGAACAGGAAGAATCAGAGAAGTCCACAGAGGAGATAGTTGAAGAACTACTGGAAAAAAATTTCCCTGACATCTTGAAGGATGAGACAATAAACATTCAAGAACCTGAACAAACCCCAGAAACGACAGACCTGAAAGAAAGTCACCAAGACATATCATCATCAAGCTCTCAAAATCAAAGACAAGGAGAGAATCCTATAAGCAGCCAGGGAAAAGAGAAGTGGTACTTACAAAGGGAAGCAAATCTTATTAAGGTCTGACTTCTCATCGGAAACCATGCAGGCAAGAAGGCAATGGGGAGACATATACAAAAAACTAAAAGAAAATAACTGCCAACCAAGAATCATCTATCGAGCAAAACTGTCAATCAAATACAATGGTTCAATCAAAACATTCCAGGACAAACAGAAACTAAGAGAGTTTGTCAAAGCCAATACAGGACTTCAAAACATCCTAAAGGGAGTTCTTTGGACTGAAAACCAACAAGAACAGACAACAACCAGAGATTGACAGACATGGCAACACCACTCGGTACTCAGATGAGAGATAGCAGAGTCCAGAAAAGAACAATATTACAACAACAAATTCAAAGGAGCTGGGAGGTCAACCAAAGATCAAAATAATAACAATATCGATGGGGAAAATATAGAACAGAGATCCAGGTGGTGAGGAGGTCAGGTAGATTGCAGGATACAATAGACTGTCTTAAATGGGGGAGAAAGTTAATAGCCTATAGGGTAACCCCAAAGAAAGTTAATACTTCACAACTCACCATGAATATGACGAGCCAAGCAGAAAAAGGAAAACTAAGAAGAAACTGACAAGAAACAGCACAAAAAACATGAACTCAGCACAAGAAGGCATGCAGAACAAAGGAACGAATAGCACCACAAAAAATTAACATAATGGCAGCAATTAATTCATATCTATTGATAATTACACTGAATGTCAATGGATTAAATGCACCAGTGAAGAGACAGAAAGTGCAGAATGGATAAGAATATAAGCCCTTCCATCTGCCTGCAAGAGAAACATCTAACACACAAAGACAAAAACAGACTAAAAGTTAAAGGATAGAAAAATATATACCAAGCTAATTGCAATAAAAAACAAAGCAGGAGTGGCAATACTAATCTCTGATAAAATACATTTTAAAACAAAAACCAGCATCATAATTGACAAGGAAGGACACTATCTCATGATTAAATGGTCAGTTGAGCAAGATGACATAATCATAATAAATATCTACGCTCCCAATGAAACAGCACCAAGATATATAAAGCAAACCCTAATAGAATTGAAGAAAAAAATAGATAAACCTAAAATTATAGTGGGAGATTTTAATATGCCACTTTCGACAAAGGATAGAACAACCAGAAAGAAACTCGACAAAGTTCCAGAGGAACCAACTTGACCTCATAGATGTGTACAGAGCATTCAACCAAACAACAGCACAATACACATTCTTTTCCAGTACACATGGAACATTCTTCAGAATTGTTAGGTCACAAAGTAAGCTTCCATAAATTTACAGACATCAAAATACTACAAAGCTTCTTTTTAGATCACAATGTTGTAAAACTAGAAATCAATAGTGAGAACACTAAGGAAATAAAGTTGAAGTCGAATACATGGAAACTGAATAACACCCTGCTGAAAAGTGACTGGATAATAAAAGAAATTAAATGTGAACTCATAAAGTTCCTAGAAACAAACGAGAACAAAAGCACAACATACCAAAATCTTTGGGAGACGGCGAAACTGGTGCTGAGAGGACAATTCATTGCAATAAATGTGCACATCCAAACAGAAGAAAGAACCCAAACTAACACATTAACACAGCATCTCCAACAATTAGAAACAGATCAACAGAGGAAACCTACAGTCACCAAAAGAAAAGAAATAATAAAGATTACAGCAGAAATCAATGAGATTGAAAACAGAAAAGCTATAGAAAGAATCAACAGGACAAGAAGCTGGTTCTTTGACAGGATTAATAAAATTCGACAAACCATTGGCAAACCTAACAAAAGAAAAGAGGGACAAGACATAAATAACACACTTTAGAAACCACATGGGTGATGTCACAATAGTACCAAAGGAAATCAAAAGGACAATAATAGAATACTATGAAGACCTGTACTCCAACAAATTTGAAAACTTAGAATAGAATAGATGGATACATTTTTAGAAAAACCTGACCTACCTAAACTTACACAGAGTGAAGAAGAAAACATGAACAGACCCAAAACAAAAGAAGAAATTGATCAGGTCATCAAAAAAACTCCCAACCAAAAGAAGTCCAGGAACAGATGGCTTTAGTGGTGAGTTCTACCAAATATTCAGGGAAGAGCTGTTACCAATTCTACTCAAATTATTCCAGAATATACAAGAGGAGAAAACTTTCTCATACATTTTATGAAGTAAGCATAACCCTCATACCAAAACCAGGGAAGGACATCACTAAGAAAGAAAATTATAGACCAATATCCCTCA
>NW_006408520.1:38649862-38680323 GCF_000296735.1 Chrysochloris asiatica | reverse complement strand
AAAAAAAAAAAAAAAGAGAGAGAGAGAGAGAGACTTACAAAAAAATGGAAGAATATACCATGCTTCTGGATAGGAAGACACAAGATTGTGAAAATGTCAATACTGCCCAAAGTAATTTACACATATAATGCAATCCCAATCCAGATGCCAATGACATTTTCAAAGAGATGGAAAAAACAATTACAAACTTGTATGTAAAGGAAAGAAACCCAGGATAAACAAATCAGTGCTTAAGAAGAAGAATAAGGTTGGAAACCTCTCACTCCCTGATTTCCAAATTTATTTTGTGGCTACAGTGGTCAAAACAGCCTGGTACTGGTACAATGAAAGATACATTGATCAATGGAGCAGACTCAAGAATCCAGAAATTAACCCATCCACACGCAGCCAACCGATTTTCAACAAAGTATATTACATAGGGCGGAGATAGTCTCTTCAACAGATGGTGCTGGCAGAACTGGAAAGTGATATGCAAAAGACTGAAACAAGACCTTTACCTCATGCCTTATACAAAAACCAACTCAGCATAGATTAAAGACCGAAATGTGAATCCCAGAATTATAACACAATGAAAAAATTATAACACAATGAAAAAATAAGGACAAATGTGAGGGCTCTAATGCAGGGCATATAAAGACTACCAAATTTGTGAAAACTATACAAACAAAAGTAGACAAAATAGATGAGTGGGACACACTAAAAATTAAAAACTTATGTGCATCAAAAGACTTCACCAGAAGAGTAAAAAGGGAACGCACATAACGGGAAAAAATCTTTTGCAATGACACATCAGACAAGGGACTCATTTCTAAAATTATAGGAAACTACAATAACTCTACAAGAAAAAGACAAATAACCCAATTAAAAAATGGGCATAGGACTTCACCAAGGAGGAGATCGATCCAGGCAGCCAACAAACATATGAAGAAATGTTCACCATCACTAACATAAAGAGATGCAAACCAAAACAACAATGAGATATCATCTCATACCAGCAATAACAGCAAAGATTAAAAAAAAGTAGAGGACAATCAATGCTGGCAAGGATGCGGAGAGACTGGGACTCTCCTGCATTGCTGATGGATTTGCAAAATAGTCCGACATCTCTGGAAAGCAATATGACACTTCCTCAAAAGGTTGGAAATAGAAATACCTTATGATCCAGCAATTCCTCTACTTGGTATTTACCCACAAGGAATATGTGCCATACATGAGTAGATATATGCACACCAATGTTCATAGCAGCACTGTTTACAATAACAAAAAGATGGAGACAGCCTAAGTTCCCATCAATGGGGGAATGGATAAACAAACTGTGGTACAGACACACAATGGAATATTATGCTATCTTGAAGAATAACAAGGAAGCTGCAAGCCACTGCATAACATGATGAACCTTAAGGACATTATGCTGAGTGAAATTAGTCAGTCACAAAAGGAGAAATACTGCATAGACCTATTATTATAAAAGATTAAGAAAAAAAACCTTAAAGGGGAAAAAAAATATTTGCTGGTTACTGGGATGTATGTGGGGTGGGGAAAGGGGGAGAAGATGAAGATGGAGTACAGGGTAGGGAACAGACACAGGATAGCTTGGGTGCTGTGTGTGTGTGTGTGTGTGTACAATACACAAGAAGGGGGAGGGCAATGGAAGAACAAGGCAGGCTGGAGAACAGTTAGGCAGGTTTGCATGGGTTAAGTGGGACAGAGATAAATAATGATGTATGCACAACTTTGGAACAACAGTGCTCTGGGATATAGGGATTGAGGCATGGTTTGAATAGGTAAAAGAGGGGAAATAACGTTAAGATGCTTGGCTGTTCTTTGAATCTTCGTTTCCCTTGCCTACTATTATAAAAAAGACACTTGAGGGGGAGAGAAAGGAATAGCCAGAAACATCATCATAGAAAGCTTGTTAGTTCATCTTCAGCCTATAACTGATTGAAATACCTAAAATGGATTAGAACTTGCCCAGTTAAGGAGGCTTCCTGTGGAGCTTTTACATTGCATAATACCATAGGCAGAATCCTGAACCCCATTCAGAATCTTCTGAAGTAGGAAGTTTCCACTTGAAGGAACAACAGACCTGGAATGGCTAGAAGAACAGAAGATACTTCTTGAAACAAAGACCAGCAGGAAAAATAAACCCAGGAGCCTTCTTCAATGCAAGTGGTCGGCCCACCTCAGTGCAAACTCCCTTCCAAGACTAAGACTCAAGGGGAATACGTGAACAGGCATGTGGTCTTGCTGGTGACCACGTTGGTCACCGATAAGGGGAAATTGGGGGAAAACAGCAATGAAATTTTGAGTTAAGTCTGACACCTTCAATAGACTCCTATCAATCTGGGTTGAGACCTGGTTGGCCAGCAGTATGGCAAGACCTAGTGACTACTGGGCCCAGAGACAGTGACATGGCCACAGAGGACTAGAGCTGAGAGTAAAGCATCCAGCTGATATGAAGCAATGGGAGATACACAAAAACACTGATAATTGCAGATAGTACCCACCTGACCTGGCTTCAAAGGCTGGATGATCAGAATTCGACTAGAAGGAGAAAGAAGAGGATAAAAAGAGTAATCTGCTACAATTTTGATGAACTTGACCTATACTTATGGATGTAGTAGCTCAAAAGAGGGAACAAATCTTTACAGCGAGGATCACTCCCACCCCCTAAGTACAGAGGGTTGACAGGGATGGGCAAGTTAAACATTGGCTACCCAAATTGTGGAGGCTACAAAGGCAAGAAGTGATTGGCTTCCAAGCTTTCAAGAGGGAGCCTAGTTCTAGAGTGTGTGGGGGAAGGTAGAATCTCCACTGAGTGGTTTCCAATCTGTCGGGATGGGACTGATGCATGGAGATGGGGATAGACTCTTGTGGTACAATATTGAATAATTTATATCAGCATTGTGAGGGTTGGAAATGAAAAGGTTGACATTTTGTAACAAAAGGAGGAGAGATGTTGATTTTGTGGTCCAAGAGTTGAGGTCCCTGGGACCATAAAGGGAGAAGAACAGAGTGTGGGACGCTACCCAGAGAAGTAGTGATGTCATGGATGGAGGCAAAGATGATGACATGGAGAGATGGAGTGGCTGGGTACTCTGGACTGAGGGAGGGAGAGGGGCTGTGTGCTGACGGCCAGGGGGCAGGCTTGCAGGGTATATATACCCTTTGGTGGTTTGATGATGCATGGTGTGGATTGTAATCATTGCAATAAAATGAAATACCATAGGATGAATGTAAAACGAATGTTCTCCTATGTAAACTATCACATAATTCACAATAATTCTTTAAAAAGAAAAAAAAAAGTAAATTTAGTTGAAATAAAGGTCCCACTGTTCTTCCCATTCCTTACAATTTATATCCAGTAATTAACCAAGTCACAACTTAATTCTATTTGCCTGAAGGACAAATAAAGAAAACTAATATTTGTGTGGCACTATGCACCAGACTGCAAAGCCATTTGAAGTGCAAGGTCGGTAGTTCAAGCTGGTTATGAATCGGGCTGTGAACCGTAAGGTCAGCAGTTCGAAACTACCAACTGTTCTGCAGGAAAAAGATGAGACTTTCTGCTTCCGTAAAGATTTACAGCCTCAGAAACCCTGTACAGGGTCGCTATGAGTCAGAACCAATTCCATGACACATAAACACCAACCATGCGCCAGACTGCAAAACCATTTGAACTGCAAGGTTGACAGCTCAAGCTTACCAGCTGCTTCTCAGAAACCCTATCCAGGGTTGCTATCAGTAGGAACTGACTTGGTGGCACTTAAAAAGAACAACAGTAGGATAAACACTGGACTGCTAACCATAAAGTAAGTGGTTCAAACCTAGCAGTTGCTCCTCAGAAACTCTTTACGGGGTAATCAACTTGACGGCACTTAACAACATGGTTTCCAGTTCATGATACCAAGTTCTTAAACACCCTATTTCAATTTGTATATCTTAACTCCACCTTTTCATCTCCATTTCTGATATCACTGCCTTAATGCAGGCCCCACCACATGATATTTTCCTAAGCATGTCTTGCTTGCAGTCTGCAATACTTGCAGTCAGATTATTAACACCAGATGTCTTTTTCCAACTTCTTCTATTCTCTTGCTTTCCATATCCTGCAAAGTAATTAAAAAAATATATCTTGACTTTCAAAGCTCTCCATAATCTGGCCCCATTCCACATGATGAAACTATTCATATGACTATCCACTACCCCAAAACTCACTGCTACCAAGTCAATGCCGACTCATCGTGAGCCTGTATAGGCTTTCTGAGGCGATACATCTTAATAGGAGCAGAAAACTTCAACTTTCTCCCATGGAGCAGTTGGTGGGTTTGAGCAGCCTACCTTGAGGTCCAGTCCTTACCCTATAGCATCACCACTGATTCTCCAGTCCAGCTCAGTTACTTGATATTTTGGTTCAGTCCTGCTCTTCCTGCTGCTTCTGTCCAGCTAAATCCTACGCACCATTGTGTCTCCAAAGACTGCTTTGAATTCAAGATGCCATGATGTAGAATTTGATAGATCCTTTATGTGATTGTTATCTGTGTCGTGTATTTTGTCCCAGTGTGAATGAAAATTAAACACTTTCATATTTGTATTGCTTATTTGTGATTTTGAGTTTCAATTCCACTTAACAACAATAACAATGATTTGATTATGTATATAAATTTTTGTTTAGAGCAATAAAGGGCTAGGTAGTCTAATTCTCCTAATGAATATGCATTTTAAATGCTAAATACAATATTTCAAAATGTCTTTTAAATTGCATTCAGGAGCTGGCAAGAAAAGTTAAAAAAATAAGAGAAAGATGGACCTTATATAAAGAGACTAATCTAAGTTAAACACTGAAATTCCACTTTGTCTCACCCCAAGGGATCAAACTTGGGAATTTTTACCTTTCATTTTCATAGTGTTTTGAAATCAGAATCAGGAATCAGAAGACAATATTCAGAAAACTCTTCTGAGTATTCATATTCTTAAACTGGCTCTCACATGAGCTTGCACCTCAAATTCATATTGGGAAAAATCTCAGGTTGGCATTTGCTTTATAGAGGACCTAAACATGTTTAAAAAGTTTCCATTTCCTACAATTTATGCCACTAAACCACTCAGAAAATTGGGGGACAACTGTAGTGTGGCAGAGTCCTGGTGTGGCGCTGCAGGTTAATACGCTAGACTGAAAACTCTGCTTGAACCGTAAGGTCGGCAGTTCAAGTTCATCAGTGGCTCCTCGGGAACCCTACACATGGCCACTATGGGTCAGAACCAACTCAATGGCACTTCACAACAACAACAATCATCAGTCATGTAGTGGTGTATCTTGAGCACTTAATCCACCCTCACTTTTATTTATGTTTCTAAATCCATTCAATACATAAAACAACAAACAGATAGTTGAAATGGAAACAGTATATTAGCATTCTGGGAAATATCATCCTTCTCTTCCATTATAAAGTCATTGGAAGTAATTCCCTTGCTTATTATAAAATATTAATCTATATGTTAAACATTTATCTAACCCCCATTCTATTTTATACAAGTTGTATAAAACAGACCCAGAAACAGGTGAAAATAACCCATTTTTATAAAGCAGAGCTTTCACAATACACAAACAACAAAATCATGAGCATCAAAATAATTGTTGTTGTTGTCAGGGGCCATCGAGTCAGAACCGACTCATAGCGACCCCATGCACAGCAGAACGAAACAATGTCCGATCCTGGGCCAACCTCACTACTGCTGCCACACTTGAGTCCATCAATGATGTTACCTGGCTGATCCATCTCATTGGGGGTCTTCCTCTTTTTCTCTGACCCTCCACCTTACCTAACATGACATCCTTCTCCAGCAACTGTTTTCTCCAGACAGTGTGTCCAAAGTATGAGAGATGAAGCCTAGCCATCTTGGCCTCCAAGGAACACTCTAATTGCACTTCTTCCAAAACAGATCTATTGGTTCTTTTGGCAGTCCGTGGCACTTTCAGTATTCTCCTCCAACACCACAACTCAAAGGCATCAATTCTTCTATGATCTTCCTTATTCACTGTCCAGCTTTGCATCCATATGAGGCTATTAAAAATACCATGGCTTGGGTCAGGCGCACCTTAGTCCTCAAGCTGACATCTCTGCTCTTCAATACTTTAAAAAGTTCCTGTGTAGCAGATTTGCCCAATGCAATACGTCGTCTGATCTCTTGACTGCTGCTTCCACGAGTGTTAATAGTTGATCCAAGAAGAGTGAAGTCCTTGACAACCTCAATCTCTTCTCCATTGATAAGAATACTGTTTATTGGTCCAGTGGTGAGGATTTTTTCTTTACATTGAGTTGTAATACATATGTAAGGCTGTGCTCTTTGATCTTCATCAGTAAGTATTTTAAGTCCTCTTCACTTTCAGCAAGCAAGGTTGTATCATCTGCATATCTCAGGTTGTTAGTAAGTCTTCCTCCAATTTTTAAATTTTTATATTTAATTATTAAAATAATTAAATTAAAAAATTTAAAGTAAAAAAATAAAGAGGGAGGTTTGGATATTCCTCATGAAGGAGGAATGAAGGAAATCAGAAGAGCTCACAAAAACCCAAAATGATGTAAAAATCTTGATGAAAATTAAGAAATAATCAACATCAAAAAAAATATTACTATTTAAATTTACTAATATTGGAGGCATGCTAATTATGACCATAGTGGATAAGGCATTTTCAACAAGTACTTTAGTAAATACTGTTCTTACTAAATTAATAAATAAAAGTTGGTAGTTATTTAATATAAGACAAGAAGGTGCTTAAATAATATTAGAATTGTTATTATTTCAAAGAATATTAATTGATTTCATTTCAGCAGAAGGAAGGAAACAAGATATAGACCTTGTAGGATAATTTATCTCAGAGTGAAGGAATTTTGGGTATTCTGAGACATCAGTTTTTCAGTAAGTTATAAAAAGTGGTTTGTAAATCTTTTCTGATGACGTTTAAAAGCAGGAGAGATTTTCTTCCATCTCAGGTGGTTCTGTTATATTATAGGCTAGAAGCTCTACTGAAAACCTCTTCAAGGGCCCCTTTAGAGTTATGATTCCAAATCTAGACTTTATGCAATCCAACTTTAAGACAGCATGTTTTAGCTCGATCTCACTGCTCAATAAACTTGCTTCTATGTCCTCAACTGAAATATTCCTCTAATGTTACAGGGTCCACTTAAAAATGGTATTTGATTTGTTACAAATTTAAGGGAATGGAGCAAGTTATTTGCCACTCTAAAAGAACTCTCTTTGGGTTCTGTGAAGGGTATTGTCTCAGAGTTTATATGAAGTAAATGAAATAAATTAACAATGTACAAATACCTAACGCAGAGCCTGATTATTGGAGCCATCCCAGCAAATAAAACTGGGCACATTAGCAGAAAATATGGTTGAAAATGGGCCTAAATTATCGTTACAATAATAATGGGAAGAATACAGTTAATGCTTACAATGGGCCAGTCTCTTGTTGAATCTTTCAATAACCCTCTGAAAACAGTACTGTTACTCCTCCTTTCTAGGATACAGAAATGAGGGCAAAGAATCATGACAAAGTCTGTACTAACCCCCACAGCTGGTATTTCAGACTGGGATCCAGGCAGCCTGCTGTTAGCGTACATACTCATCACCATTCATATAGTGTTACAGGTGGGAAAAACAGAAGAAGAAATGAGTGGATTGTCTTTAAGTATTTCTCAAAGCATGATCCTCATTTTGCATGCATCAGAATCCGTTGTATAGCCTTTTAAAATAGACTCTTGGGTTTAACTCAGGATCTACTGAATCAAATAACCAAGATTGGAAGATTGGTATCTAGAATTCTAGATTTCAAATAAACTCTTCAGACAATTTTTATATTTTGATAGTTTTAGAGCTAATGGACAATCATCTTTATTCTCTTAATTAGATTAGAAAATTGAGGTTGTTGTTGTTGTTAAGTGCTGTCGATTCGATCCCGACCCATAGCGACCCTTTGTAGGGTTTCCGAGATGCTGCTCGTGAGCTTGAATCGCCGACATTGCAGTTCAAACAGTTTTGCAGTCTGGTGCATTAACCCACAGTGTCACACCAGGACTCCATTGTTGCAGTTAGGTGCCATCAAATAGGTAATGACTCATATTGACCCTATGTACAACAGAACGAAACATTGCTTGGTCCTGCACCAACTTCACAATTGTTGTTACATTTGAAACCATGGCTGAAGCCACTGTGCTAATCCGTCTCAAGGCTTTTCCTCTATTTCTCTGACCCTCCACTTTATCCCCACCACCAATCTGCTAGTTTGTCATACTATGGTGGCTTGCATGTTGCTGTGATTCTGGAAGCTTTGCCGTGAGTATTTTAAATACCATCAGAGTCACTCTCGGTGGACAGGTTTCAGTTGAACTACTAGATGAAGACAGACTAGGAGGAAGAGATGGATTACTTCTGAATATTTTATCACTGAAAACCTTACAAATAGCAGTGTAAGTAACACCGTCAGCACCAGATTATTGAATATTAAAGCATGCTGAAAGGAGCTCTGGTAGCATAGTGGTTATGAATCGTGCTGTGAACCTTAAGGTCAGCAGTTTGAAGCTACCAGCTGTTCCATGGGAGAAAGATGAGGTTTTCTGCTCCCTTAAAGATTTACAGCCTTGGAAACCCTGTACAGGGTTAGTATGAGTGGGAACCGACTCCGCGGCACATAACAACAACAACAAACAACAAAGCGTGATGAAGAGCACCAGAATATTGTTAGATATAGTCTTGGAAGATGAGCCCTTCAGGTTAGAAGGCTCTCAAATTGTAGCTGTGGAAGAGGTGACTCCTTAAAGTTAAATTGGCCATAATGATGCAGGACCTTCATTTGCTGATGGTGCACAACTCAAATGAAGAGAAACAGCTGTAAACATCCATTAATAATCAGAACATGGACTGTGGAAAGAGACAGTGGAAAAGCTCTATATCATCAGCCTAAATAAAAGGACAGCCCGTGAAACAGAGCATCAATTGCTCATATGCAAATTCAGGCTGAAGCTGAAGAAAATTACAAGTCCATGAGAACAAAAATATGACCTTGAATATATCCTACTTGAATTTAGAGATCATTTGAAGAGCAGATTTGATGCATTAGACAAAAAACTGAAGATCAAAAGAGTTGTGGGATGCCTTCAAGAACATCATACAAGAAGCAAACAAAAGGTCATTAACTAGATAAGAAAGAAGAAAAAGATAAAAGTGGATGTCAGAAGAGATCCTGAAACTTGCTGACCAGCATAGAGATGCTAAAATACATGGAAGAAGTGAGGAGGTACAAGAGCTGAATAGAAGATTTCAAAAGTCAGCTTGAGAAGACAAAGTCCAATATTATAATGAAATGTTCACAGACCTGAAGTTAGAAAACCAAAAGAGAAGAACATGCTCAGCATTTCTAAAGCTGAGGGAAATGAAGAAAAAAATTCAAGCATCGACTTTCAATACTGAAGGATTCTATGAGCAGAGTATTGAATAATGCAAAAAACATCAAAAGATGATAGAAGGAATACACAGAGTCAGTCACATGGTCAATGTGCAACCATTTCAAGACATAGCATATGATCAAGAGCCAATGATCCTGAAGGAAGAAGTGCAAAGGCCTTGGATTGTGTGGACATGATAAGTTATGGACAAAATTTGAAGAATGATTATTCCAGAACACTTAATTGTGCTCATGAGGAACTTGGATATAGACCAAGAAGCAGTTATTCAAAATGAACATGGGAACAGTGAATTGTTTTAAATTAGGAAAAGTCTGTGCCAGGGTTATAGTTTTCACCATATTCATTTAAACTGAAGGCTTAGCAAATAATCTGAGAAACTGGATTATATGAAGAAAAATGTGGCATCAGGATTGGATGAAGACTCATTAACAACCTGCTATATGCAGATGATATAACCTTATTTGATGAACATGAAGAGGGCTTAAAATGCTTACTTATGAAGATCAAAGAACACAACCTTTGGTATGGGTTGCACCTCAATGTAAAGAAAACAAAAATCCTCATCATTGGACCAGTAAACAACATCTACATAAATGGAGAAAAGATTGAAGTTGTCAAAGACTTTATTTTGCTAGGATCAACCATCAACACTCATGGAAGAAGCAGTAAAGAAATCAAATGAGTATTGCATTAGGCAATGTGCTGCACAAGACCTCTTGAAAGTGTTGAAGAGCAAAGAGGTCAGTTTGATGACTAAGGTGCAACTGACCCAACTCAAAATATTTTCAGTAACCTTATATGCATTTGAAAGTTGGACAGTGAATAAGGAATACCATAGAAGAATTGATGTATTTGAGTTATGGTGTTGGAGAAGAATATTGAAAGTGCCATGGGCTGCCAAAAGAACAAACCAATCTGTGTTGGAAGAAATACAGTCAGATTGCTCCTTGGAGGCTGGAATGGCCAGACTTCGTCTCTCATACTTTGGACATATTATCAGGAGGGACTAATCCCTGGAGAAAGATATCATTTTTGGTAAAGTGGAGGATCAGAGAAAAAGAGGAAGACCCCCAACGAGATGGATTGGTACAGTGGCAGCTGCAATGGGCTTAGGCATAACAATGATTGTTGAGGTTGGTCCAGGACCTGGCATTGTTTTGTTGTGCTGTGCATAGGGTCGCTGAAAGTTGGTACCAACAAGGAGGCTTTGATAGTTGGTGCGTGAATTTGAATAATAGTCGTATTAACTGACTTCCCTTTAAAGTGTCTGTATATTATCCTATCACTGACAGTGTTGTACTTCAAGACAGATGTTGATATCTTCTTTTTGAGGATGAATGCAACACCATTCCTTTTCAATTCGTCATTCCCAGGATAGCTAAGCTTGTGACTGTCAGATTCAAAATGGCCAATACCAGTCTATTTCAGCTCACTAATGCCTAGGATATTGACGTTTATGTGTTCCATTTAATTTTTTGTAATTTCCAATCTTCCTAGATTAATATTTTGTACATTCCATGTTCTAATTATTAATGGACGGTTATCACTGTTTCTCTTCATTTTGAGTTGTGGCTCATTATGAAATGTAAGTCTGAAGGCTTTACTCTATTCATGTCATCATGGTCAACTCTACTTTGTGGAGGCAGCTCTTCCTCAATCATATTTTCAGCACCTTCCAACCTGAAGGACTTATCCTCTAGCACTCTACCTGACAGTATTCTGGTGCTCTTCACCATGTTTCAGTATTCAATAATCTGGTTCTGACAGTGTTCCTCTGCTATTCATAAGGTATTTAGTGACTAAATGTTCAGAAGTAGTCTGTCTCTCCTTCTTCCTAATCTTTCTTTATCTGGAAGCTCAACTGAAAGCTGTCCACTGTGGTTGACTCTGCTGGTATTTAAAATACCCCTTTTATAGCTTCCAGAACCACAACACTGAAAATTGAGAAGCCAGGTTTAAACCGAAACTTGCCTAACTTGAAAGTACTGCTCTTAACAAATGTTCTCAAAGTGGACTTGATTTTCACCTATTCATTCAGATAAAAGTAAACTACAATTCATGCATTTGTGCTTTACTCATTCATGTATTTGTTTTTTTACAAGTTTTTCTAGAATGTCTCATTAGATTAAAAACTATAATAGTTTTATAGATTGAAATTGCAGACTATCTTTTAAATAAAGAGAAGCCCTGTTAAGGAACTATAGTGGTCTGACCAGAATTACCAAAAGAACAAAACCCATTGCAGTGCAGTGGAGTGGATTCCAACCCATAAAAACTCTAGTATTCAGATTTGAACTGCTCTATAGGGCTGTCTTACAGTCCTGGTATGGTGCTGTAGGATAAGTACTAAACTACTCACCATGAGGTTGGCATTTAAAACCTACCAGCCACTTCTATTGAATCCTATATAGGGTCACTATGACTCGGATCAGACTTCACAGCACTTAACAACGTAGTGCTTTCTTGGCTACAATCCTACAGAAACAGGTTACCAGAACTTTCTTCTGTGGCATCAGTGGATAAATTCAAATCATCAACTTTAGGTTAGCAGCCAGTCACAAAGCTCTTACAGCACCAATCCAGAATTACCAAGGAGGACGGAGAATTTGAAATTCACCAGTGTATTAAGAACGACAGTGTTTTAATTGATGATGTCAATCTCTTCATTAAAAAGACATTTATGAACATATTTTATGACTCAGTTGAGGGAGCTCCTACAAAGTGTAGGTCTCTTTTGGAAGCACTATGAAGGACATTCACATGAGTGACACATTGTAGAGGTGGAACACTCTGTGTACAAATAGACTTTCAGAGAAACAGAGCAAGCAAAGTGCAGCAATGAGAAGGAAAGGTTCTGTGGAGAAGACAGAATCTAACCACAGACTAGGAGGATTTTGATCAGTAGAATAGAAGAGAAAGAGAATTCCAGAGAGCCACATTAGATTATAATGGCATGCTTGAGAATATGTCTGGCTTTGTCTGAAGTGTGGAGATTTGAACCAGGTATCAGATAATCAGATTGAAAACATACCCTGATAATAGATGATGTGGTATTTAGACTCTCTGGTGGAAAGTCTGTATTTTATTTTAGGTAGGTCATTTTGAGTTCTGAAAAGATGATAGACTAACCACAGGTGTGCTTATGGCATTGTATGCTTCTTTTCCAATGATGAATAAGTTCTGGAGTGGCAGACTGCAGTCTTGATATAGTGAAATAGTTCAGATATTAAGTAAGAAAGATGAGAGAGAATGGGAGGGAAGGCGAAAGTTAGGAGATTATGGATTTATAGGATGTGGCTGCTAGTTATGTGTTTGGAAATGTGAATGAAAAGTTTAGGATATTTTTTCTTTATTAGTTCTGTGAATAGAGTAGAATCACATTTCATAAATAATACCCATACACAGTTCACCATCATTTTTTTTAATGCATTGATTATCCAGGTCATTAATTGCATATGTTTTTAATTTATTCCGATTTTAAATATTCTGTGCAAAAGACAAGGCTTGTAATACATTAAAAATACAGGCTTAGAAAGTATTTGAATTTGTGATTAAATAACAAGAGATTGAAATCAATTAAAACTCAATGAACAACGGAATGTTATTGTTGTTAGGTGCTGTCCAGTTGGTCATGACTCAGCAACACGTTGCACAACAGGAAGAAACACTGAGCCATTCTCACAAGTGTTATGTGTAGACCCATGGTTGCCTCCACTGTAGCAACTCATCTCCATGGGGGTCTTCCTCTTTTTTCACTGACCATCCATTTTGCCAAGTATGATGCCCTTCTCTAGGGACTTATCCCTCCTAACAACACATCCAAAGTACTAGAGACGTAGTCTCATGTCTCTCATCCTCCTTTCTAAAGGACAACCTGGCTGTGCTTCTTCCAAGACAGATTTGTTTGTTCTTCTGGAAGTACTTGGTAGGTTAAAAATTCTTCTCCAATGCCATAATTATAAATGCATCAATTCCTCTAAGGTCTTCCTTATTCATTGTCCAACTTTCACATGCATATGGTGGTAGTGGTGTGGAGTCGGTTCCCACTCATAGCAACCTTGCATAGGGTTTCCAAGCTGTAAATCTTTATGGGAGCAGACAGCCTCATCTTTCTCCTGTGGAATGGTTGGTAGTTTTGAACTGCTGACCTTCAGGCTGGGGGCAGGCACACTTTATAGTCTTCAAACTGACATCTTTGCTCTAAATACTTTAAAAAGGTCTTTTGTAGCAGATTTACCCAATCCAATCCATCCAATCCATCCTTTGATTTCTTAACTACTGCTTTCTTGAGTATTGATCCAGCAAAATGAAGTCTTTGACAACTTTAATGGTTTCTCCATTTTAACAGGATGTTATTTATTGGTCCAGTTGTAAGTATTTTAGTTTCCTTTACATTGAGGTGCAATCCACCTAAAGACTATTGTCTTTGATCATCACCAATAAATATTTCCAGTCCTCTTTCCTTTCAGCAGGCAAGGTTGTATTATCTGTATATTGCAGGTTGTTAATGAGTCCTCTTTCAATCTGGATGCCTCATTCTTCTTCATATATACTCCAGCTTTTCGGATTATTGCCCAGCATACAGATTGAATAAGTACGGTGAAAGGATACAACCTTGGTGCACACCTTTCCTAATTTTACACCATTTAGTATCTTTTCTGTTCCAATGACTATCTCTTGGTCTATGTACAGGTTCCTCAAGTGTGCAACGAAGTGTTCCAGAATACCTATTTGTCACAATGTTATTGTAGTTCATTATGATCCACACAATCGGATGCCTTTGCATAGTCAATAAAGCACATGAAAACATCTTTCTTGCATTTTCTGCTTTTAGCCAAAATCCATCTGATGTCAGCAGTGATATCCCTTGTTCCATATTCTCTTCTGAATCTGGCTTGAATTTATGCAGCTCCCTGTTAATGTACTGCTAAATCATTACTAAATTACCTTCAGTAAAAATTTTACTTGCATGCATTATTAATGATATTGTTTGATGATTTCTGCATTCTGTTGGGTCACCCTTCTTATAAAGGACAAAATATGGATCTCTTCCAATCAATTGACCCTGTAGCTGTCTTCCAAATTTTTTGGTATAGACTAGTGAGTGTCTTCAGTGCTGCATTAGTTTGTTGAAATGTTTCAATTGGAATGTCATCATTTCCTAGAATCTTGTTTTTGCCAATATCTTCAGTGAACCTGGGACTTCTTCCTAGTCTGTCTTAATCTGAAAGCTTTGCTGAAACATGTTCACCATGGGTGACCCTGCTGGTCTTTAAAATACTAGTCACATAGCTTACAGCATCAAAACAATACACAGGCCATCACAAAATGACAGATGAGTGGTGGATCAATGAAACAGATGGACTCAATAAATGTTTGTTGAATGAATGACTCAAGATAGTAAACTGACCATTTTCCCAGATCTTTACAGTAAATTCTTTTAAATTTAGGATTTCTTGGTACCTTTTTTAATTGAATCAAAATTTCAAGTGACAAAAACACTAGTCACAGGACTCAGAGATCCAACCTTCCAAGGAATTGGTGGAAAAGAAGTAATTTGAGAGTCTGTACTTAAAACTGTATGTACAAGAAAACAGCCTCATATAGGGTGTTAGTGTGACCAAAGAATCAAGATCTTTCTTCCAATCATTCTAGTTATTCTTGGCATCCTGGTCTCTCAACCTTTTCTTCTGTCTCCTTTCATACTAGTCTTCTTACCACTCAGCTTGATTTTATGCCCTTCATTTAGTTCCTGCTCTCTTTCATTCTGGAGACACGTCCATTTTCTTCTAATTGCATACCTTTATGCCTGCCCCTCCCTAAGTTTAAAGTGTTTCCCCTGCCTGGATTTGTCAAATACCTTCCATTCCAGCCTTCAAAGACCTCTTTCATTTTCCCTTCTTCCACATAGCCTGTCACAACTAAGTGTGTGTGATATTGAATCTCTCCTTTATTCTAATATGCTATTTACCCACTCCACAAAAACCACAACAGCGAAATTCAAAACATAATGTGATATCTATTTAGAATAGGTTTGCTTTTGCTCTCATATCACCCAGGTTGAGTAATTTTATGTTGACCACATAAATATTGTGTGGTCTGCAATATAGACAATTGGAACTGATTCTATTTAACTCACCTAGAAAAGCATCGGCATAATGCAATGTGTCTAGACACAGTAATCACAAGGACTGCAGTGGGTACCATTTTGTAACATAAAAGAAAGGAATCAGACTAAGGCTTTATACAGAATGGTTATACTATGCTTGTGTATATTTGTGTTTCATGGTGTAAAGTTTGAATCATGGTCATAAAGGGGTTTCTCAAGGTCAGGAGAGCAACGGTGGTTTAGTGGTAGAATTCTCACCTAGCATGTGGGAAACTTGGGTTTGTCTCCAGCCAAATCATATGATGCACAGCAACAACCTCTCATGTAATGGAGGCAACACCTGTCTATTAGTGGAGGCTTCAGTGCTGCTATGATGCTGAACAGGTTTCAGTGAAGCTCCCAGACTAAGACAGACTAGAAAGGAAAGCCAGGCAATTTACTTCTGAAACTGGATCTAGGGATCATAATGGTGCTATCCACAATTGATCATGTAGGAGATATCCCATCTAGTAGAGTTTCATTCCACTGTCCATGGGATCACCCTGAGTCAGCGACCCTGGCTTGACAGCAGCTAACATCTTGAGGTCAGAAATGATGATTTGGAACAAAGAAATGGAAAATGAAGATGAGAACCATATGTGTCCTATGAAATGCCAACTAGCGAGTCTGCCTTCTCACAACAGGAAAATGATAGTTCTCCCTGTGTCCTGGTCTGGGCAGCACTCGTTCTTTCTCAGACAGTCACCCCTCTGCTTCATTAGCTAATCATAGACCAGGAGCTGTGCCACCAGCATGCACTGTTTCTTCTTACTCTGCAAGTAAAGCTAACACTCACCGCTTAATCACTTTTCTCTCAACAGGTAAGGATAATAAAACAGTGGGGAAAATGACAAAATTTAGTGCACCATTTTCTGTCTTAGGAGTCATACACTAACCTTTTTTTTTTTTTTTTATGTGACGTTCAATCACTTACTATAGCACAGCATGAAACCCACACAGGTGCAACCTCAGCATTCTCAGTCCTGAAATAGGAATAAACAGTCTCCTCCAGTTCAAATCCTGGGCTAAAGACACCTGCATTATTGGCTGTGAGATGGCAGTAGAGGATAGAGAAAAGCAAAAAACAAAAATCTTGACCCGTCTCTTTTGAGGATTTCAATGACTCCTTGTTCAATTGAGGTAAAAAGATAAAATAGAGATGTGGATTTACCAATATCATCTAACTCAATGTCATAAACTAAAACCTATGGAATGGAAGTGATGTTCCCAAAGCCACGTAGCTGTAATGTGAATTAATTCTGACCCCTTTGGGAGATAATTAGATTAAAGAGCATTAGGGGGCTCTGATGAACATTTCACGTTTTGATTTTAGTATTTCAGAAAAAGATTTTTTTTTTACACATACAATATTGACAAGTTGTTGTTGGTGCTAAGTGCTGTCGAGTTGGTTCCGACTCATAGAGACCCTGTCTAGGGTTTCCAAGGAATGGTTAGCGAGCTTGAACCACTGACCTTGCGGTTCAAACTGGCTCTGCAGCCCGGCGCATTAACTCACAGCATCACATTGACAAGTAGTAGTCATCAAATATGTGTATGCTACAAAAAGGTAATTGTTGGCATCATCAGTTTTCCTTAATATAAAGTTTACTTCTCTTCCTAAGACCACTGAAGATTTCTCTTATCAGTTTTCTAATAGTTAGGTGAATCCAAATGTATAAAGTTTCCTGTGACCAGTCTGGGGTGAGGCCATGAACAGTGCTTACACGATGTTTTCAGTTCTCTCTCTCTTTCTCATTGCCTAGAGTGGAAACAGTGGGTGAAATGGTTGTCACAGGACTGAAAAAATATGAATCACTTAGTTACCACATGAATGATGACTGGTCTGAAGAATTGTTTGAAGGAGGCCAAAAACAAAGTTGTGTCTTTTAAGTGACTGAGATTTTAGATCTTTGTTAGTACAGCACAAGTGTGGCCATTGTAATACAAAAATACTGTGGGTTTTTTCCCTTTGTTTGCAATCCTTCTCATCCTTTAATATTATTTTATATCAACAATATACTATTACTTAAAAAGTTACTTGAAAGAAAATTTTCTTAACCTATAACGTCTTGTCTTTTAAGGGACCCTACTGTGGAGTCCTGGTGTGGCATTCTGGGTTAATGCACCAGACTGCAAAGCCATTTGAACTGAAAGGTTGGCAGTTCAAGCTCACCAGCTGCTCCTCAGAAACCCTATACAGGGTCGCTATGGGTTGGAACTGACTCGACGGCACTTAACAACAACAATATCAACTGAGCAGAACAGTTGCCTACACTCTGCAATCCCTTTAAGATCTATTAGGAATGGCTTCCTCTCTTAGCCAATGCTTTCTAGAAGACAAGAGCTGAAGCAAAAGCTTAAGTACTAATACTGCATAAGAGTGCAATCCCACAGAAGCAGAAGTGAGGCAAAAAGAAAGCAAGCTCAGGAAAGGAGAACCAATAGCAGGAAATAAATTATGAAGCTATCCACAAGCTTTGTGACAAGCCCACAGCTTAGTGTCTTCAGAGAATCTGAATGAATCTTGTGTGACTTCCAACAGTATGTAGACAAGAAGAGAGGAAAAAATATATTCTTAGTTCCATCTCACATTGGTCAAAGCTTGTCCCATGAGACATGAACTCCCTGACATATATGCATAGATCTCATGCTTCAGTGGCAACAGGGAAACCCCTGGGTATGAGGTTAAAGTTTCATAATTGTACTTGTGAGCAATGTGTAGGTCTAGGAGTCTCTGCACAGCAAGGAGCAGAGACTCAGCTCCATGACGTGGGGAGCAGCACAAGCTATCACTTTAGTCACTCCAGCTAAACAACATGTCAAATGAGCAGATCTTGGGTGATGCATAACCTGAATGGATTATACTTATTTATAGCTCTGAAAAAACTTTATAGGGGTAATTTAAAGATGAAACATATTACTCAGTGATAAAGAGAAATGAAGACCTGATACATGTTATAACATGGATAAACCTTAAAAACATAATGAGTGAAATCATTGAAACACAAAGGACAAACATTGTATGGTCTCACTAATATAAAGCACTGAGAATAAACAAATATATAGATATCAGCTCTTCTCCAGTTATATTTTGAACCAGTTCCTTCCAATCTGAGGGGCTCATCTTTCAGCACTGTATTGGACAATGCTCTTTTGTTACCATAAGGTTTTTTGTTGTTGTTGTTTTGTTTTGTTTTTCATAACGTTTTCATTGTTTGATTTCCAGATGCAGATCACCAGGTCTTCCTCCCTACTCTTAGCCTGGACATTCTGCTGAAACCTGTCCACCATGGGTGATCCTGCTGGTATTTGAAATACCCATGTTGCGTAACTTCTGGTATCATAGTAAAATGTAAGCCAGATTAATTGTTAGGATTCTGTGCGAACTCAACTAGGCCAGAATTTCCAGAGGTTTAGAAGTTGGAGGATATATTTACATCCATGTAATGAAATCTAACGCAGGCATAGTTAACTCTGAGATGAATAGCTATGAGGAGCCAATAAATTAAAGGGATGCTTCTTTGGGGGTGTGGTCTGCTCCCAATAAAATGGACACACTGAAGGGACTCCCTCTTCTCTGCTGGGGATCTGGAACTCTACAATTGAGAAATAATAAATTTCTGTTTATGTATATACATATATATGTTTCACTGGTTTTGCTTCTCTAGAAAACCCAGCCTAAAACAGCCAGACAGGATGAGAAACTGACAGTTGTTATAAATCCAGAATGTTCCTTAAAAGAGAGGCTGGCAAGAACTTGTACACTTTGTCAGGAGAGACCAATTGCTGAATAAGGACATCATGTTTTGTGAAGTAGAGAGTGTCAGTGTAAAAGAGGGACAACTCTCAATGAGATAGACCAATGCACTGGCTACAACAACAGGCAATGGTGCAAGTCTGGGTAACATTTTGTTCTTTATACTTAAGATCATTATGAATCAAAGCCAACTCAATGGCTCCTAACAATAACAGCAAACAGATCAGAGTTTGAAAGTACTTAGGGGCAGGAGCCAGGGGCTAGGTGGGAACCATTGTTTAGAAAACACTAAGGTTTTGCTTATAGTGATGGAAATTTGGCAACAAATCTTGGTGATGGTTGCACAAGATTGATGTAATTAGTGTCAGTGTAATGAACACAAAAATAATGATGTTGAATTGATAAGTGTTTTTTTGTTTTGTTTTACAAATATATGTGTAGTGCATTATCGAAGGGTCTGGCACAAGTTAAATAATAATTGAAGACATACAAATAATTTGACAAAGTTATCATTTGTTAAATATGCATAAGCTTTTGCACATTTATTATCAGTTGACTTTTTTATAGGATTCCTGAGCAGAAGTAAGAAAAGTTTTTTTTCTTCTTTTGCTAGTATGGAAATAGAGGAAAGTGAGGTATTAATTTACCTTCCAAAGGTGAATCAGGCTTGGGCTATAGAACTGGAAGATCTGAGAATAGAAGCTCAATTTCTCATTACCAGTATATTCCTTGCTATCAGACTACTTTAATTCTTAATTCATTATAATCTGCTTTTCCTCCAGTAATTCAATTGAAAAATCAAAGAGCCAAACAACAAAGAAGCAACTCTGACTGCTATTCTAGAATTTCTTCTTTTACTCAACATCTGAATGTTTGGTAGCCATAAGGAGCTAAAGAATTCTTCTATTACTTGTAGAACTTGAAGAACAGTAAATCAAAAATTCCTATATGATATATATATGGTTGACCACCACTCATCTGTCAATTGCACATACTGTGGTAGATTGTGTGTTGCTGTGATGTTGGAAGTTATGTCATCATTATTTAAATACCAGCAGGGTAACCCATAGTAGACAGGTTTCAGCAGAGCTTCAGAACTAAGACTGAATTGAAAGAAGGAGAGACAGACAACTTCTGAATGGTTTAGCCACTAAAAATGTTATAAATAGCTGTTGGATATTGTGGGATATAGAGCCAGAAGATGAGAACTTCAGGTGGGAAGGCACTCAGAATACAGTTGAGGGAGAGTTACCTCCTTAAAATAGAGTCGGCCTTAATAATGTGGATGGAGTAAAATACTGGGGACCTTTATTTGCAGATGGGGCATGACTCAGAATGAAAAGAAAGAACTGCAAACATTCACTGACAATTATAACATGGAATGTATGAATATGAATCTAGGCAATTTGGAAGTTGTTAAAAGTTTAATGGAAAACATAAAGATAAATATCCTAGGCATTGTTGTTGTTGTTGATAAAGTGCCGCCTAGTTGGTTCTGGTGGCGTAGTGCTTGCAAATCAGGCTGCTATCATCAGGGTCAGCAGTTCGAAGCTACCAGCTGCTCCACGGGAGAAAGATGAGGTTTTCTGCTCCTGTAAAGATTTACAGCCTTGGAAACCCTGTACAATATCACTATGAGTTGGAACCGACTCCATGGCACATAATAACAACAACAAGTTGGTTCTGGCTCACGGTGACCCTACATAGGGTTTCTGAGGAACTACTGGTAGATTTGAACCATGAACCTTGTGGTTAGTATTCCATTGCTTATCCTACAGTTCCAAACCAGGACTCCTTTCCTAGACCTTAGTGAGTTGAAATGCACTGGTAATAGACATTCTTAATTGAATGATCATATGATTTACCATTCCAAGAACAACAAATTGAAGAGGAATGATGTCACATTCATTATCAAAAAGAGCATATCTTGAAGTATAATGCTGTCTGTGATAAGATAATATGCATATGCATAAAATGAAGACCAATTAATACCACCATTATTCAATTTATGCACTAACCACTAAAGTCAGTGATGATGAAATTGAACAATTATCCAAACTTCTTCAGTCTGAAATTGATCAAACATTGAAGTAATATATTTTGATAATTACTGGTGATTGTAATGTGAAAGTTGGAAACACAGAAGAAGGATCAGTAATTGGAAAATAGGATCTTGATGATAGAAATAATGCTGGAGATCACATGACAGAACTTTGCAAGACCAATGACTTATTCCGCAAATACTTTTTCAACAACATAAAAGACATTTATACACATGATTGATTATTGCCAGGTGGAAAACACAGGAATCAAATTAACTGCATCTGTGGGAAAAGGTTATGATCAGCCAAAACAAGGCCATGGGCCAACTGTGGGACAGACCATCAATTGATCATATGTAAGTTCAGACTGAAGCTGAAGAAATGAAATCAAGCCCAAGAGAGCCAAAATATGATCTTGAGTATATTCCACCTGAATTTAGAGACCATCTCAAGAAGAGAATTGATTCATTAGTTATTAATGGACAAAAGCCAGAAGAGTTGTGGAATGGCATCAAGAACACCATACAAGAAGAAAGCAAAAGGTCATTAAAATGTAGGAAAGAAATAAAAGACCAAAATGGAAGTTAGAAGAAATTCTGAAAATTACTCTTGCATGCAGAGAAACTAAATGACTAGAAGAAATGATGAAGTAAAACAGATGAATAGAAAATTTCAAATGACAGCTTGAGAAGACAAAATAATGTATTAAAATGAAATGCGCAGAGACTAAGAGTTAGAAAACCAAAAGGAAGAATATGCTCAACATTTCTCAAGCTGAAGGAACTAAAGAAAAAATTCAAGCCTCGAGTTGCAATATTGAAGGATTCTATGGGCAAAATGGACTCCTAGTGTGGCGCTGTAGGATCAGCACTGGACTGTGAACACACAAAGTCAGCAATTTAATCCACCAGCTACTCCTCAGAAAGCCTATATAAGGTTGCTATGAGTCAGAATTAACTTGATGGCACTTAACAACAACAATATAATGGGCAAATTATTGAATGATACAAGAAGTATCAAAAAAAGATGGAAGAAATCACAAAGTCACTATATGAAAAAGGGACTTCCGGTATGGCATTGCCGGTTAATGCGGTAGACTGCAATGTTGGTGTGGGCCGTTAAGGCCGGCAGTTCTAAATACCAGCTGCTCCTTGGAAGCCCTGTACAGGGTCACTATGAGTCGGATCCTGACTCGATGGCACTTAACAACAACAACAACATATGAAAAAGACTTGGTTGATGATCAGTCATGTCAAGAGATACCATATGATCAAGAGCCAATAGTATTGAAGAAAGACATTCAAACTGCACTGAAGACATTAGCAACAAACAAGGCTCTAGGAATTAACTGAATAGTAATAGAAATATTTCAACAAACTGATGCAACAGTTTGGTCTATGCCAAGAAATTTGGAAGACAGCTGTCTGGCCAGCTGGTGGGAAGAGATCCATACCTATGCCCATTCCAAAGAAAGGTGACCCAATGGAATGTAGATATCATTTAACAATATCATTAATGTCACATGCACGTAAAATTCAGCTAGATATAATTCAAAAGAAAAGTGACCCAATAGAATGCAGAAGTCATAAAAATATCATTAATATCCTATGCAACTAAAGTTCTGCTGGAGATAATTCAAAACTGTTTGCAGCAGTACTTCAACAAAGAACTGTCAGAAATTCAAGTCAGATTCAGAATCAGAATAGAAAGCAGGAAAAAGAATATCATTGCTGATATCAGATGGATCTTGACTAAAAGTGGAGAATACCAGAAACTGTTTACTTGTATTTTATTGACTACGCAAAAGCATGCGATTGTGTGGACTATGACAAACTATGTATAAATGGGCATTCTGGAACACTTCATTTTGCTTACAAGGAGCCTGTACAGAGACCAAGAGACCATTAATATAGCAGAACAAGGGAATACTGACTGGTCTAAAATAAAGAAAGATGTGCACCAGGATTGTACTTTTCACCATACTTATTAAATCTGTATGATGAGCACATAAACCGAGAAGATGGATTGGTTATATGAAGAAAAAAACAATGACTTCATACAACCTACTCTTAGATCTTATTTTGCCTATGGTCTGATATCGTAAGAACTTGGTTGAATGGGCTCATACAGTGAGAATCATCAGTTCATTTGATTATGCCTTACCTCAACAGCTTGGTCACAGGACTCCTTCTCAAAGACCATTAGTAAATAACCTAGGTATTTACAGCCTTTGAAGTTGTACCTGAAAGCTGAAATGTTGATTTGCCCAAAATCATGCTATTGTAAAGTTCCAGATGTATTATTCTCAGAATTTTAGGAAATTTGAGAATATAACTAAACTTGTTTGAATATGCTAGCAAGAAAGATTACACCATTAGAAAATTTGGTTAGTGATATCATCAGCCCCGCAGAATAGAAATCATTCAAGAAAAATCCCCAAATTTAAAACTTGACGCTTCGACAACTTTAAAATAAGACATTTTCTACTCTGGTTTTGTAGCTTCTGCCATTCCATCCATGGTCCATACTGGCAAGTAACATGAAAGAACAGCTCTTCCATTGAAAAGTTTCAGAGTTGTAATTTATGATACCTTTGAAAACACACTGAGGACTGGGATGTAATTTCACATGCGGCTACTAGTGTGTAGGAAAAGCAAAGAAAAAGTATTAATGTGATACATCATTTCCTTTGGAAACTGAGAGAATAATTAAGTTCCTGGTGGACTCGCATTACCACAGTTTGCCATTGCTGTAACAATCTATCCCCTGCACACACCTTGGAGTGATTACTTTATGAAGGAAACAATGAGGAGTCCCAAAATTTGAGGTAAAAATTGTATAAAATATGGACTGAGAGTGCCATCAGTAGTCCAACAACATTGTTATTGTCTCTTTAAGTGACAATAAGCTACAAATTTGACTTATATTTGAACTTTGTATGGCTCATTTGGTACTGGATTAGTCCTTAAATTATAGCTACAGTTGCTAGAGAAAGAGAAATAGCAGTGGGGAGTGGAGGTGGAGCAAAAGGACTAGTGAGAAAAAGAGAGGGATAGTGAGGTATTTATTAGTTTACTCCATATACTTATCAAGTATTTATGGACTGATTGGCACATGTTTCACATTCTGCCAGACTTTGAAGGAACAGGTTCAACAGGACTGACCTTGTTTCCTTCCTTGAGGAGATTTCAGGGAACCATAAGTACACCATGTTGGCTGTAGAGTAGGCAATGAAGTTGAAAATAAAATTCTGAAAAAAACCTTCCATGTCAGATTATATGAATATTTCATTCCTTCACCCCTGCATGGTACAGGTAGTCCATGACTTACAATATATTGGAGTTACTGTGACCCATACTTACGACAGTATGGCTTTTTTTTTTTTTTTTTTAACATAATGCTCTGGACTACAAAGTTGGTTTGAACTGCAAGGTTGGGGTTCAAACTCACTAATCGCTCCTCAGAAACCCTATACAGAGTTGTATCCAACTCTTTGGCACTCAACAACAACAATAACATCATTAGTAAGGAGTCCTGGAGTGGCGCTATAGGATAATACACTGGACAACAAGGTCAATTTGAATTGCAAGGTCAGGTCAGCAACTCAATGGGACTTAACAGCAACAACAACAACATTATAATGTAGTGCATAATTTGCTGATATCATCATTCTCACGTGTTTACTTGCAGATGTTCAATAGTATGATTTGCTGATCAAAACACTGCCTTATAGCATGCTGTGACCTGGTCAACTTGTCAAGTCAGCGTCAGTGTTGTGAGTTGTAATGGATGGAAAGTTGTATAGTGTTCAATTCTAACAATATATGATAAGTGAACTGCACACACACCTGGCAACTGTTATGGCTCTGGCTTCATGGTCATGACGTTGACACTGACAAACATCAGGCTTATGAAGCTATTGATAATAAAAGGCAATAATGAAACACAACAAAGGAGGTATGTGACTTGTGACCTATTGTAAATCAGGGACTACCTGTGATAAACTCCTGGTTAGAGAAGCAAGTAACTGTTAACATCGAGAGCAGACCGACCTTGCCAGAAAACAGCCACATGTGTGTGTAGAATCATGGCTTAGGATGGAACATACATAAACTGTCATGGTCAGACCTCTTAAGAAGAGCATCCTTTAGGTGTTCAAGGGTGGTGAAGGATTGGGGGAAGAATAGAATTTTACTTTGTACCACATATACTGCTGGATGTTTTATCCTCAGAATAATTTAATTATTAACTTTAACACAAAAATGGTATTATCATTGCCATAATATAAAATGAAGAAATTGAGATTCAGAAAGATCTTTGTGGCTTTCCCAGGAATATTGTTGTTAAGAGCCTTTGAGTTGGTTCTGACTCATTGTTGTTGTTGATAAGTGCCATAGCAACCCTGAATAGGGTTTCCAAGGAGCTGCTGGTGAGCTTGAACCGCTGACCTTGCAGTTCAAAGGATTTTGCAGCCTGATGCATTAGCCCACAGTGCCACACCAGGACTCCAGGTTCTGACTCATAGTGATCCTGTATAGGGTTTCCAAGGAGTGACTGGTGGTTTTGAATTGCCAACCTTGTGGTTAATAGTGCTGTGCTTTCCTATGGCACCACACCAGGACTCCAAAAACATAAAACTAGTTAAATGGAAAAGTCAAACAAGCAATTCCCAATTAACCATCACTTTTGAGACGATCCCAACTCATAGTGACTCTATAGGATAAAATAGAATTGCCTTAGAGGATTTTCAAGGCTGTAATCTTTATGGGTTAATATGCCAGACTGCAAAGCCATTTGAACTTCAAGGTCAGCAGTTCAAACTCACCAGCCACTCCTTGGAAACCCTATACATGGTCGCTACGGCACAACAACAACAATCTTTATGGTAGCAGATGGCTATATCTTTTTCTGTGGAGCAGCTGGTGGGTTTGAACTGCCAGCTTTTGGCTAGCAGCCGAGTGCTTAGCCACTGTTCCACTATAGCTCCTCAGATTCAATTCGTTTCCCTGCTCCTTCACTTGCCCACTATCGCTGTACTGCTATATTGTTATTGAGAAAAATGAGAGTGTTAGGAACAGAAATCGTTCTAAGAGGGGATATAATGAATTTAGCAATAGAATTTAGAAGCCTATTCTCCAATTTCAGCTATAAACTTCTGGTGTAAGGGATCTGGGTTAATAATAATAGATGTAAGAGGAAATAAAAAGAAAAAAATTAAAGAAAGACAACCCTAAGGGTAGTAATAATTAAATTTTAACAAGAAAGGTCTATGTAGACAGAAACCAATTACATTTTGCAAAATATACTTGTGCTTTTTGCAGTGACTTCAAAAGTATAGATTTGGCTTTGAACAAAAACCTAGTGGAAGCTACTGCCTTTGAGTTTTCTTCACTGGTATAAACCATATGTGGTATTTAAATTGTTGTTATTGCTAAGTGCCATTGAGTCTGTTGCGACTCATAGTCACCCTGTACAGGGTTTCCCAGGATCGACTGGAGGGTTTGAACTGACAACTTTGTGATTCGCAGTCCAGTGTTTATCCTACAGCACCACACCAGTACTCCCCAAATTGGAAATGTTTATATCTGAGTATCCAGGACCCGTGCATATATTGCCTTTAGGGCTTCAAACCTGTTCATTCAAGTTTGAGTAACTGCTGCAGTGAATTAATATCTACATTTTAACAAGATCTACATTTTACATAAGAATCACTTGTGAATATATAAGGATTACCTGAGGATCTTGTTAAATTAACAGGTTCTGGTTCAGTGTATCTGGGGTGTTAATTGTTGGTAAGTGCCATTGAGTGGGTTCCAACTCATAGAAATCGTGTATAATGTTTCCAAGGAGCAGCTTGTAAGCTTGAACCAACAACCTTGCAGTTCAAATGACTTTGTAGTCCAGTGCATTAAGCCACTGTGCGACACCAGGACTCTAGTAGAAATGCAAATTCTGAGCAGGTGGTTGAAACAGGATGATTCAGTTGAAAGCCCTGGTTGTCTTACATGACAAAGAGGACTTTACAGATGTAAGTTAAGGATCATGATATGGGGAAATGATAGAGTATCCAGGTGAGCCCTATATAATCCCAAGAGTCCTTACAAAAGAAAAGAGAATCAGTGTCAGAGAACACAAAATGACAACAAAAGCAGAGGCAGTGTAGGAAAAACATTGACAAAATGTAGTGTCAGGAGTCCTGGTAGGGTGCTGTAGGATAAGCACTAGATTGCTAAAAGCAAGGTTGGTGGTTCAAACCCACCAGTCCCTCTGTGGAAACCCTATACAAGGTCTCTATATGTTGGAGCTCTGGTAGCACAATAGTTACGAATCAGGCTGTGAACCGCAAGGTCAGCAGTTTGAAACTACCAACTGATCCGTGGGAGAAAGATGAGGCTTTCTACTCCTGTAAAGATTTACAGCCTCGGAAACCCTGCACAGGGTCGCTATGGATCGGAACCCTACTTGACGGCACTTAAGCATAACCATAGCCATGTGTTGGAACCGATTAGACATTACATCACAACAGCAATGCTGTGCCAAGAGCCAAGGGAAGCAGGCGGCCCTTAGAAGTTAGAAAAGGCAAAGAAAGGGATTCTTTTCTAGAGTCTCAAGTCCATCCTACCTATTTAAGGCTTCAGACCTCCAGAACTAATAAAATTATAAATTTGTGATGCTATAAGCCACTAGTGTGGTGCTGCAGCATAATGTGCTTGACTGCAAGGTCAGTTTGAACCACAAGGTCGGCAGTTCAAACTCACCAGCCACTCCTCAGAAACCCTATACCGGGCCACTATGGGTAGGAACCAACTTGAAGGTACTTAATAACAACAACAACAAGCTAGTGACCCTGTATACTTTGCTACTGTAGGTATAAAACAAGTAGAAAAAGTGAGGCTCTATTTAAAATTTCTCCTGCAATTGTTTTAACACAAAGAAGAGATAGAAGCTGCGTCCATGGATTCTGGAGCAGTGCTATGGGTCAGCGGAGATATTGGACCTACTTCTGGTATACTGAAATTCAGTTTCTAGCAGCAGGATGAATTCTTGAAGTGGGAAATTCATTGCTCTGCCAGCCTTGACTAGGACTGGTTTAGTACTAAACAGAGAAGAGATGACAAGTAAAATCATTGGTAGTTATGTCATGGGAAGGTAGAGACTGGTTTTACTTTACTATCATTTTTCATGTCCATCCATAAAGATGGATACTTTTCTCAATCATGTCCTAAGAAATCAAATAAAATGAAACGAAACTTCCTGGTAATAAACTGAAAAATGTTTAACTCTCTTATTTTGCCTGTTGTAGGCCCACACAATAGTATGGCTATGCAAAGGCATACGATTTTGTAGATCATAACAAACTATGGGTAGCATTGTGAAGAATGGGTATTGCAAAAACATTCGTGTATGTAAGGAATCTGTACATAGGCCAAGAGGCAGTTGTTCCTACAGAACAAGGAGACATTGAATGGTTTTAAATCAGAAAAAGTGTACACTTTCACCATATTTATTCAATCTGTATGCTGAGCAAATAATCTGAGAAACTGGATTATATAAAGAAGAACATGGTATCAGGATTGGAGGAAGATTGATTGAGAACCTGAAATATGTAAATGGTACAACCTTGCTTGCTGGAAGTGAAGAGGACTTAATATACTTAATTGAAGCAGACTAAAGGCCACAGCCTTCAGTATGGATTGTACCTCAATGTAAAGAAAACAAACTGGACCAATAAAAAACATGATTAATGGATAAAAGATTGAAGTTGTCAAAGACTTCATTTTGCTTGGATCCACAATAAATAATCATGGAAGCAGTAGTCAAGAAATTAAATGATGTATTGCATTAAAGTAAATCTTTGCAAAAGATTTCTTTAAAGTGCTAAAGATTAAAGATATCACTTTGAGGACCAAGTGTGCCTAACCCAAGTCATGGTATTTTCAATGGCTTCGTATCATGTGAAAGTTATACAATGAATAAGGAAGATCATAGCAGAATCAATGCATTTGAATTATGGTGTTGGCAAAGAATATTGAAAGTATCATGTACTTGTAGAAGAACAAACAAATCTGTCTTGGAGGTAGTACTACCAAAATGCTCTTTAGAAGCGAGGATGGTGAGACTTTGTCTCTTGTACTTTGGACATGTGATGTGAAAGGACCAGTCCATGGAGAAGGACCTTATGCTCAGGAAAGTGGAGTGTCAGTAAAAAATAAGACCCTCAATGAAATGGATTGATACAAGGCAGCCACAATGGACTCAAGTATAACAATTGTGAGTATTTGCTTCTGTTATGCATAGAGTCACTCTAAGATGGAACCAACTTGATGATACCTAACAGCAACAGGCCCATGAAAAATCCTTAAGTTTGATGAAATACTTAAGTTTGAGTTAATATGGAAAATTGTTGTTGTTATGTGCCGTGGAGTCGGTTCCGACTCATAGCAACCCTGTACAGTGTTTCTGAGGCTGTAAATCTTTACATGAGCAGAAAGCCTTATCTTTTTCCCGTGGAACAGCTGGTAGTTTCGAACTGCTGACCTTGTGATTCGCAGCCCGATTCGTAACCACTACGCTACCAGAGCTCCTCAATATGGAAAATTGGAAGGTTTTATATCATTGGAATTAGTGAGCTGAAATGGGTTGGTATTGGTCATTTTGAATCTGACTACCAAATACTTTACAATGCCAGCGATGACAAATTGAAGAGGAATGGCATCACATTCATCATCAAAAAGAACAATTCAAGATCTGTCTTGAAGTATAACACTGTCTGTGATAAAATCCATATACTTACAAGGAAGACGATTAGTACAACTGTTATTCAAATGTAGGCACCAACTACTAAAGCCAGCAATGATGAAATTGAAGAATTCTAACAGTTGAAATTCAGTCTGAAATTGATCAAACATACAAACAAGATGTATTGATAATTACTGGTGATTGGATTACAAAACTTGGAAACAAAGAGGAAGGATGGGTAGTTGGAAAATATGACATTAGCGATAGAAACAATGCTAGAGATCAAATGATAGAATTTTGAAAGA
>NW_006408520.1:38638187-38647942 GCF_000296735.1 Chrysochloris asiatica | reverse complement strand
ATCATCTGAAGAACAGATTTGATGCATTAGACACTAAAGATAGAAGGCCAGAAGAGTTGTACGATGACATCAAGAACATCATACAGGAAAAAAGCAAAATAAATAAATAAAGGTCTTTAAGAGGATAAGAAAGAAAAAGACTAAAATGTATGTTAGAAGAGACTCTGAATCTTGTTATCCAGTGTAGTGATGCTAAAGCAAATAGAAGAAGTGAGGCGTACAAAAGCTGAACATAAAATTTCAAAGGTCAGCTAGAGAAGACAAAGACAAATATTTTAATGAAATATGCAAAGACCTGGAGTTTTGGATTATATGAAAACCAAAAGAGAAGAAAACGCTTAGCATTTCTCAAGTTGAGGGAAGTGAAGAACAAAATTCAAACCTCTGCTTGTGGTACTGAAGGATTCTATGGGCAAAATCCTTAGTCCTTCAATACCTGAGGATTTTGCCCATAGAATCCTTCAATACCACAAGTGGAGGATTCTATGGGCAAAATGGAGTTCTAGTGTGGCGCTGTGTGTTAATGCGCCAGACTGCAAAAACATATGAACTGCAAACTTGGCAGTTCAAGTTTACCAGCTGCTCCTCGTAAACCCTATACAGGGTCTCTATGGGTTGGAACTGACTTGACGGCACTTAACAGCAACAACAACGATGGGAAAAAATATTAAATGATGGAGAAAGCATCAAAAGAAGATGGAAGAAATACAAAGTTGTTGGACCAAAAAGAAATGGTCAATGTTCAACAATTTCAAGAGGTAGCATACGATCAAGAGCCAATGATCTGGAAGGAAGAAGTCCAAGGTGCATTGAAATCATTGGCAAAGAACGAGGTACCAGGAATAGATGGAATACAAATTGATATCTTTCAACAAACTGATGCGGAGGCATTCACTTATCTACACCAAGAAATTTGGAAGATAACTACCAGGCCAACTGATTGGAAGAGGTCCGTATTTGTGTTCATTCCAAAGAGAGGTGACTGAAAAGAATGCAGAAATCATTGGAGAGTACTACTGATATCCCATGTGAGTAAATTTTCACTAAAGGTAATACCAACATGGCTACAAGAATACATTGATAGAGAACTTCCAGAGGTTCAAGCCAGATTCAGAAGAGGATGTGGAAAGAAGGATATCATTGCTGACATCGGCTGGATCTTGGCTGAAAGCAGAGAATACCAGAAAGATGTTTACCTGTGTATAACTGGCTACACAAAGGCTTTCAATTGTGTTGATCATGACAAGCGCTGGACAACATTGTGAAGTATGAGTATTCCAGAACACTTAATTGTGCTCATGAGGAACGTCTGCATCAACCAGGAGACAGCTGTATGAATAGAACAAGGGACCACGGAATGGTTTAAAATTAGTAATGGTGTGTGCCATGGTTGTATTCTGTCTTCATACTTATTCAATCTGTATGCTTAGCAAATGTAACATCAGGATTGAAAGAAGACTCATTAGCAACCGACAATATCCAAATGATACAACTTTGCTTGCTGAAAGCAACGAGGACTTAAATACTTGCTGATGAACATCAAAGATCACAAATTTTGGTATGGATTTAATCTCAATGTAAAGAAAACAAAAATCCTCACTACTGGACCAATAAACAACATCCATATAAATCAAGAAAAGATTGACGTTGTCAAAGACTTCAGCAGATTAACCATCAACACACATGGAAGCATCAGTCAAGAAATCAAACAATGTACTGCATTAGGCAAATCTGTTGCTCAAGACCTCTTTAAAGCATTGAAGAGCAAACATGTCAGTTTGAAGACTAACGTGTGCCTGATCCAAGCCATGGTATTTTCAGTAACTTCGTGCATATGAAAGTTGGATAGTGGATAAGGAAGATCGTATAAGAATTGGTGCATTTGAATTATGGTGTTAGAGGAGAATACTAAAAGTTCCATGGACTGCCAAAAGAAGTAAAGCCTGAATATTCCTTAGAAGCTAGGATGGGCAGACTTCATCTCTCATAATATAGACATGTTATCAGGAGGGTACAGTCCCTGGAGAAGGGCATCAGACTTGGTAAGATGGAGGGTCTGTGAAAAAGAGGAAGACTCCTAACGAGATGGAGTGGCACAGTGATGGCAGCAATAGGATCAAGCATAGCAATGATTGTGAGATTGGCCCAGGAGTATGCAGTGCTTCGTTGTGTTGTGCATAAGGTTGCTATAAGTTGCTCCTGACTCAATAGCACCTAACAAGAGCAACAACCACAATAAGGAAGACCAGTTAATACTTGCTGTAGCAACGATGAGGTTGGCCCAGGAGCAGGCATTGTTTTGTTTTGTTGTGCATACGGTCACTATGAGTTGGAACTGACTCGATGCCACCTAACAGCAACAATGTGAACCAAAAGGAAATATAAATTTGGCAATTATTCAAAAAATTTAAAGAGAAACAGGAATTGACCTAATTAAAGATGTTGGTAATATATGGATTATTTTTGTAGCCCCAGACACTCAAATCTACTTGAGCTATGTGTTTTTTCAGACTTCCTCTAATTTTATATGTTGATTTTTAAAAAAATTTTTTGGCATAAGCAGTAAGTTTCTTCCATCTTCTAAGTTTGTAAAATGTCATAGTAAGAATTTACCAGAGTGGCTCCAGGGAAACCTCAGAACATTGCCATACTCTGCGTCCTAGTGTCAATTTCAGATCATTCTTTACTATGCAACTGCATGAAACATCAAACCCTATGTGTAGAAAGAAGTTGGTTAATGTTTTAATATTGTAATTTAGGAAAATGCTTGATATAATTTTTTTGAAAGATCGGTATATCTTAGAACGGAGACTCAAGCAGTTGTTATTTGCAATTGAGTTGGCTCTGACTCATGGCTGAAAACTTACATAAGAAGGACAAAGGATGGTCAGACCAAGTGTCATCTTCATGATTATTAATATGTTATAATCCATTGCTGTAGCTTTTGTGTCAACAACTTCACTGAAGATTTTCTTCATTCTTGTTGGTCCTCTACCAGTCATAGTCTCCTAGCAGTGGGTTGTTCCTGGTGATGTGTCTAAATTAAGTTAGTTGAAGTCTCTCTATCTTTGCTTTTAAGGAACATTTTGGTTGTACTTTTTTTAAAAAAACTGATTTAATTTTTCTTCTATCAGTTGATGGTATATCGAATATTCGGCACCTATCCCATACTTTCTTCTGAAGATCAGTGATATATTTAGGAAGATGAAACCTTAGGCAAGTTTTGTCATTGGTAATTCAGGTGGCTCTTGGTAAATAATTAAACCTCTCTGAGATGTAAAATGGCAAGAATAGTATTTTTCTTCCCAGCTCCCAGTCTTTTTGTTTTGTTTTTTTGTTTATTAAGGCTCTAAGACATCCTCGTTGGAAGACCCCCAATGAGCTGGATTGGCTAAGTAGCAGCATCGATGGACTTAAGCGTGGCAACAATAGTGATGTCGGCCCAGGATCTGGCAGTGCTTTGTTCTGCTGTGCATAAGGTCGCTATGAGTTGGCACCGACTTGATGGCACCTAACAACAACAACAGAGGAGTCCTGGTATGACCCTGTTGGTTAATGCACTGGACTGCAATATCAGTGTTGGAGGTTCAAAATCACCAGTTGTTCATCAGAAACCCTACCCAGGTTGCTATGAGTTGAAACTGACTTGACAGCACTGAACAACAGAAAGGATAGTATGAATGTGGCTGCATTATTGATTATTAAGGATTATTATCATTTGACATCTATTGTCTGTATCCAGAATGTAAAGTACACACCATTAAAACACTCTCCATTCCACATAAACTTTATTTTCAAATGTGATGAAATTTTGTATTTAATGTATCAATTATGATTTATTTAAAATTAATCATGAGTACTTAGATGAGTTTTAATTTTTGATAGCAGTGAGTGACCAAGATTCCAATAAGGTAAATTAGGCCATGGATTAAAAGGTTGTATACATTTGTCTGTGTGTGTAATCCATGGTATTCCTGGTTCCTTATTACCTTTAATCTTCATTCTCAAATTATAGTCAGTGGATTTGTCAAAGAAAACTATGGCTCTTAGGCTAGAGAATCTGGGCTTCCCTCAGCCTCCTGAAGGGTTACAAACACATGACCAGAGGAGACTACCCTAATGGTTGGGCCATGCCAAGTGGTAAGGGAGAATCAACTTTTGTACATTTACTGAGTGCTTCGGGTTTCTCCACCATGGTGTATCATTTTCCTACTCTTGTATCCCATGAATTGTTGCCTGTGTCTCAAGGTTTAGCTGTGATGTCCCACCTCCTCTTATCCTCTTTTCATTTGTTGCATTAAATTCATGCATCCATATCATTTTTTATAGTTTCTTGGCAAATTACTAACCAAACTGGATTATCATTTTAAATTTTGTTCTTGCCTCTTCTGTTAGTGTTTGAGAGCAAGCTCTGTGTTCTTTGTTTTTGTTTCCCCAGTTAGTATCCTCAGATGCACTATCAACTGAATGCTGAATGAATGTATTCTATTTGTATCATTGTATTGGGGTAAATTTTGGATTTTGTTTGAGTTTATTTCATGAATATCTAGATTAAAACTGGTTTCTGGCATTTTAAAATGAAACAGTAGTTGTAGAAATAATGTGGTGTTGTAGGATAAGCACTGGACTGCTAACTGTGTTGTTGGTGGTTCAAACCCATCAGCCACTCCTCAGAAACTCAGTACAGGGTTGCTATGAGTCAGAACTACCTCAATGGCTCTTTACAACAACAATAACCTGGTAGCACAGTGGGCTAAGTGTTGGGCTGCTAACCACAAAACTGTTAGTTAAAACCCACCCCCTGCTCCATGGACGAAAGGTGAAGCTGTCTGCTCCCATAAAGGGTTACCATCTTGGAAACATTAAGGAGCAGTACTATTGTGTCCTCTAAGGAGCTCTGGTAGCATAGCGGTTATGAATTGGGCTATGAACCTCAAGGTCAGCAGTTCGAAACTACCAGCTGTTCCGTGGGAGAAAGATGAGGTGTTCTGCTCCTGTAAAGATTTACAGCCTTGGAAACTCTGTACAGGGTCGCTATGGGTCAGAACCATCTCCACGGGCACATAACAACAACAACTACTACTACTGTGTCCTCTAGGGTCAAATTGACTCGATGGCAGTGAGCTTGTTTTTTTGGTTTGGTGGAGATATTTCTACAAGCCAATGTAATACAATGTCCAAAGTAAAGGCTTTGATTTTCTGATATTTTAGATTATAGCTTCAAAAACAGCTAACACAACTCACTCATTTCTTTGGTCAGACTGGAAGGTAATGCTTTTCCTTGATAACTTTAAAAACAACACAAGTGTGCATCAACAACAATTTATGCTGCCAAATAAATAAGAGTTTATCCCAAATGTGGAGAAATTGTTTGAAGGTGGTTTCAGAAGTTCTTAGGATAAAAATAGGATGATTATTTTAAACATGTTGGCACCTTTATGACTGATTTAAAAGTTGGCCTTTGCCCATGTACCACTGCCATTTCCAGTTTTTGTCACCTCAGTTCTGACGCCTGGACAATCTCCTTCCTCTTCCCCTCTGCTTGTCCCCTGTTGCCGTCCCTTTATGTTGCCCTATTATTCAGTTGGCAGTGCTTTTTCCGGCCTCTGAATTCAGGCTCTGGTGCACAGGAGTGAAGTTTGCAGCATTAGGATTGCACACACCTGGAGGGGTGCCCACCGCCTCCCAAGGCCTGAAGCAGTTTCTGCAGGTGGCTCTGGATCGATTTATAGTTTGACTCAGATGGGGCCAGGATTCCAAATGAGCTGCCTATTTTCTTTCTGAAAAACAAAGCTTCAATCCACGGAAGGCAGGAGTGTCCAAAACACGTAAGAAATTTCTGAAACAGTGGGCACAATTTCCAAAAATTATGCTGAGCTTACTGGAAATGTGGATAAGCCTGCCTTAAACCATTTGGAACACGCCATTCCCATCTCCTAATAGGTTTTTAACTCAATTTTCACATTAGAATGTATAATATTGTATAGGAAAAAAGCAGCTTTGCCAATATAATTTCAAGGTGACTGCATCTTTTATGTAACATATGTCTAATGCCCTGGGTATAATAACTACCACTGCGTAACATCCCCTAAATTTCTATGGGTAATTAATTGATAACTGCTCTGTGGATGTTATATAAATCCTTTATTAAAACACACAATTCAATAAAGAGAGATTGAAACCCAAATCACAGTGAAGGGCAAAATGTGGGTTTCTCTACTTCCATGTGAAGCTAAATTGGGGTCACCAGGTCGGGACCATTGTCCTTTTCAAGGCTGGGGTGGTCAGTCCTGGGGAAAATAAAGAAACAACTTGATATCAGTCCTTTTATGTAACAACCTCAAATTAAACTGTGAAAAGCACAGGCATCTGGGAGGCTTGTCCTCTGGCTGGGGTTAGCCTCCGTGGTTGGCACTTGGAACTTTCTATAATGAAAGACAAATTAGCACACTGCACATATAAACAGGGGAATCGATGAAACCAAAAAAGAGCTACCACAGGAAAATAAAGATCAAATGTGAGATAAGGAATGATGTCCTCAAATATTGAAAATACTCTTCACCCAATGAAAAACAATACAACATTTTGTATTGTTTTGCTAAAGCAGACTGTAATTTTGATGTTTCATAAAAATTTAAGTGGAGATTTTCTTTCTCTGGTAGACATAAATCTCCTGGAGGAAAGATTTTGTATGTAATTCCAATTTTGTGGTGCTAAGAAAACAAAGAACAGGTGAAGATTTTACTGCAGGTAATTTTCTAAATTATTAAAGGAGAAGAAAAAAAACAAAACCTTCCACAACCATGCCATAAACACACTCTCTATCAAAGCGAAAATAGCATATCAACAATGCCTTTTTTATTTTGGTATTGTAAGCTATAATACTCAAACCCTAAAGTACAACTAAAACTGCCTATAAATATTTACAGATGAGATGACTCTGTGATAGTAAACAGCCATTTCAAACCAATGCAGAAAATATCAAAATAATGAAATATATCTGTGACTGACTATGTACAATAAGTAAAATCTAATCTATGCAGTTTATACCAACTATGTAATAGTTGATACAAGTTTAGTGCTTAGACTTTGCTGAAAATTGCAGCTTTGAGAATTTAAAGTATTTAAGGGAATAAAATAGTTCATTACCAATCTGTTTTTTAAAAACTACAGAATTAAATGTATAATAGGTTCATTCATAAGGTTTAAGGGACAGGTTTTAATTTTTTCTTTTCTTTCTTTCTTTTTTAATATTGCATTTGTGTATGGCCAAAGGAAATTCTTTCTCACGTATGGGAAACAATATCAGCAGTAGGCAGTTGGATAATTTCCACTCTCCCTCCACTCCCCGCCTCCCAATGACAGCACAAGAAACGTTGACATGAAGAAATAGGGCTTGAAAGAATTTGAAATGATCTATGTCTGATTGATGAGCATCTTTGCATCTTTTTATTTTCAGGTAATCATTCATTGTAGTAGATTTCCTCAGTTTTTGGAGAGCAATTATCTTAGTTACTTAGCTACTGTAATACAAATACCACAAGCAGTGTCTTTAAAGAATAGAAATGTATTTCCCACAGTTTGTGAAAGCTGAAAGTCCTAATCCAAGTCTCAAGTCATGTAGATTTCATCCTTTGCATTCCTTGGCTTGTATATGATCCTCACATGGTGTCTGTCTTCTGTGTATTTTTATTCTGGTCTTATAACTCAGAGTGATTACATTTGGGATCCACCCTATACTGGTATGACCTTAATAACATAAAAGAAAAGTCATATTCCCAAACAGTGGCTAGGAATTCAACCCGTATTCTGTGGAGACACAATTTAATCCATAGACCTATGAAAGGGAATTATGTTTGATGTTCATTTTATTGTTTGACATCACTTAATTCTGAGAGTATGTGTTCTACTTTGGTCATGCTCTCACTGGCAACTTTCTATCAGTGAAGCCATTGTGCCAATGATATAAATTGAAAAACATCTCTCAGACATACACAGAGAGAGAAAGGGAAAGGAAGGCAGAGTGACAGAGAATACAAAGACAGAAGCAGAGACAACTAGGGCAGAGAGATGGGAACAGAGAGGCAGGGAATAGATAAATCTCCCTGGTCAGCTACGGAGTTATGAAAGCAGCTATTGTTGCTTTCAAGGTAAACTTAACCATCCTTAAGGATAGCGTGACCATTGAGGATAGCGTGAATTTTATATGATTGGTGGTCTGATTCCCAATTTTGGCTATCACATGATTATGAATATATTTTATGGGCAATTTGCTATGTGATTCTGTTGCTCACCATCTTTGGCTTCATTGACACACCAGAAGATTTGAAAAGAAAATGGAAAATGAAAAGCAAGTTCCCTCTAAAACCCTCCCTGCCACCTAACCCAGGAATGAAGCACAATACTCAGCGGTTGACCTCAAAACCCAGAGGCTGCAGTTTATAAATGCGAAATCTATCTAATGCCTGGCTCACTTGGTCAGGCCCCTGGGAGTCTCATCAGAGGTTGGCAGTCATGGTATTTGAAAGAGGACTGCAGCTGCTTCTGGTGAGGATCCAATGGAACCTGATGCCAGTTTGAGTCAATCTTGTGGCTGTTTCATCCAATCTAGGGTTACTTTCAGAGCATCCTAATTAGGATACTTCACCCTCATTCTTTCTTCCCACCACATGCCAATATATATTGGTTAAGTGAGAAATGTCAGAGGAAGTTCTACAGGCTACTCTGGACAACTTGTGCTGAGCTGCATCAGAGAAGCTAGTGTTGTGCTGAAATGAAATTGCTGTTTGTCTACCTTTGCTTAAAAGGAAATGGTTTAGAGCCTAGAAATGGAAATGCTACACTACATGCCATCTTTATGGTTATTCACTGATTTCAGTAATGAGTTCATAAATTTCAACTGAATTCTCCAAAGCCTACGAAGCTCTTGCTAAAAATTTCAGGGTACCATTTTTTTCAAATGTTTTATTGTGAATTATGTGATAGTTTACATGGGAGAACATTAGCTTTACATTCATCCTATCCTATATCGTTACATTGCCATGGTTACAATCCCCTCCATGTATCATCAACCAACCAAATGGTACACCCCACATGCTTGCCCCCTGGTTGTCAGCACACAGCCCCTCTCCCACTTTAGGTCTGGAGTTCCCAGCCGCTGTATCTCTCCACATGATTGTCTCTGCCTCCATCTCTGGCATCACTGTTTCTCTGAGTAGGGTCCCTCACTCTGCTCTTCACCCTTGATGGTCCCAGGGACCTTTGCTCTTAGACTGCAAAGTCAACCACTCCGCTCCTTTTGCTACAAAACCATCAGAGTCAGTTCTAATAGTAATTATTCACTATTGTACACATGAGTGCTATCCTCATCTCCTTTCTTCAGTACCACCCAGACAGATTGGATACTGCTCAGCGGAGAGTCTACCTTCCTCTGTGCTCTCTGGATCTAGACTCCCTCTTGAAAGCTTGTAAGCCAGTCATTTATTGCCTTTGTAGCCCTCGCCACCACCACCACCATTTTGGGTAGCCAATGTCCAAGTTGCCTATCCCTGTCTACCCTGTGTACCAAGAGGGTGGGGATGATCCTTGCTGTAAACATTTGTTCCCTTTTTTGAGCTAATGCATCCTTAGGTGAGGGTCAAGTTCATCAAATTGTATCAAATTACTCTTTTTTTCCTCTTCTTTCTTCTTCTGGTTGAGCTCTGATCATCCAGTCATTGAAGCCAGGTCAAGTGGGTGTTATCTGTAAGTGTGGG
>NW_006408520.1:38628039-38630692 GCF_000296735.1 Chrysochloris asiatica | reverse complement strand
GAACAAAGCAAAACTGGCAAAGTGTATTGTCCACCTTTGCTCCAAGGTTCCTGCGGCATTATTCCATGGTGGGTCTGTTCCCCCATTTGGTCTTGCCGTTTGATCTTGCCCAAGTTTTCTGCTCTGGACCAAGGCGCCTGGGAGATTCTAAAATACAAGATTTCCTACTTCCACTACAAGTTCCACTAGCTATAAGTCTTCAAACTTTTAAAATATTCCTACCTATGTTGTTCAGAGTTTGGGAGCTCCTCCCTGAAACTGCTTTGCCTGGTATTCTGTGGTATTTCTGATGGCGAACTTCACTTCACCTCTAGCCTATCCGGCATCAAGCCCCTCCCCTCAGGGTGCACTCTTGCTAAGACTAGGGGTGTAGATAGAGTAAGAAGATCCTTTTTCTCTATGAAAAGGTTAATGCATTCCATGCTTCTTGTAAAGTCAATGTTTTTAAATTTCATTCTCAGAAGAATTTTACTGAAGGGTTAATATTTGTTTTTCTCATACAGATCTTACTGTTTTATGAATATTCTACTTCTTCATGGGGGAAAGAAATTTGAGGACTCTCTCATTTTCTGATCTAAAAAAGTGACTTTGAGCTGTAAATCTAATCCAACTTAATACTTCTTTCTCAAATACCAATATCTCCCTTTGAACCTTATATTCTAGAAACGTCTCTTAAATTTGAACTTGTACAAAGGTAGACTTCTCTACCTTTACCATTCTGTTTTCTTGCCTATAAATCCATGTCCTCTTGGCTTTCCTGACCACATCCACTCATCTTTGAACAATCCGTTTCAATTTCAATTCCCCTTAACATTTGTTCTGGACACCCCTTTTTCCCCTCATTGCTTGGTAGCATAAACACATCTACTTTGTATAGACTTCTATTCCAGAATATAGCTCTACCTTTTAGAAGAATTTGCAGTCCCAGAATAGCACCAGGAACATAACAGTGGTAACTATGTGCCACTGAGTCAGTTCTGACTCATAACAACGCCATATAGGGTTTCCAAGAAGCAGAAAGCCTCATCTTTCTACCATGGAGCAGCTAATGGATTTGAACTGTTGACCTAGTGGTTACCAGCCCAACATGTAACCACAGAGCTACAACAGTGTAATAAATGTTTGATAGAATAAATGAAGTCAGAATTAATGATTGATGAATGAATGAAATTGGTGGAAAGAATTTAGGTTTGGACTTTTCAAATGTAAAGACCTAACTTTACCATTTATCTGTCATGTGACACTGAACAAGTTACTTAATGTTTCTTAGTTTCATTGTAAACATTTGTGAATTGTGGCTAATAATAACATCTCCTAGGGTGTGCGTCAGGGTTGTATCCTCTCGCCACACTTGTTTAATCTATGTTTAGCATATAATCTGCTACAATGAGCTGCATGAAGAAAAACATAGGAATGGAATAAGGCTCCTTAGCAACTTGTCATAAGCAGAGGACACAACCTTGCTTGCTGGTTGCAAAGAGGACCTGAAACCCTTACTGATGAAGATTGAAGAGTTCAGTCATCAGTATGGATTTCACCTTAATGTTAAAGAAAACAAAACAAAAATCCTCACAACTGAACCAATAAATAATGTAATGATAGATTGAGAAAAGATTGAAATTGTAAAGACTTCATTTTACTTGGATCTATAATAAATATTCATGAAACAGTAGTTAAGAAATCAAATGAAACAAAGCATTGGGCAAATATGTTGCAAAATGCCTCTTTAATGTGTTAGAGAGCAATGATGTCACTTTAAGGACTAAAATGTGTCTGATCTAAGCCATGGGATTATCAATCACCTCATATGCATGTGAAAGTTGTACAATGAATAAGGAAGATTGTAGAATAGTTGGTGGATTTGAATTGCAGTGTTGGTGAAGAATATTGAAAGTACCATGGGCTGCCAGAATCACAATCAAATCTGTCTTGGAAAAAGTACAACCAGAATGCTCCTTAGAATCAAGGATGGCAAGACTTTGTCTCTTGTATTTTGAACATGTTGTGAGAAGGGACCAGTACCTAGAAAAGGACATCATGCTTGGTAAAGTGGAGGGTCAGCAAAAAAAGGAAGACTTCCAATGTGATGGACTGACACAGTGGCAGTAACAATGACTCAAACATGACAATTGTGAGGATGAAGCAGGACCAGGCTCTGTTTCCTTCTGTTGTACATAGGGCTGTTATGAGTCAGAACCAACTCGACAGCAATCAAAAACAACAAGAAGAGGAAGCTGTACTTAAATGATGCATTGCACTGGACAAATCTACTGCAAAAGACCTTTTAAAGTTTTCAAACAACGAAAAACATAAAGATGTCACTTTGAGGACTAAAGTGTGAATGACCCAATCATGGAATTTTCTTTTGCCTCAAAATGCATGCAAAAACTGTACAATGAATAAGGAAGACCAAAGAAGAATTGGTGCATTTGAATTACAGTGTTGATGAAGAACACTCAACTGACCATGGACTGCAAGAAGAACAAGTAAATCTGTTTTGGAAGAAATATAGCCAGAGTTATCCTTAGAAGCAAGGATGGAGAGACTTGGTCTGGTTTAATGGACCAGTCCATGGAGAAGAACATCATGCTTGGTTGACATGATGGCTTCCACAATGGCCGTAAACATATCAATGATTGTAAGGATGGTGCAG
>NW_006408520.1:38592299-38627914 GCF_000296735.1 Chrysochloris asiatica | reverse complement strand
ATCTTTCTCCCGCGGAACGGCTGGTAGTTTCGAACCGCTGACCTTAAGGTCCGCAGCCCGATTCGTAACCACTACGCTACCAGAGCTCCTTTCATTCTGTTATATAGAGGGTTGCTATATGTCAGAACCAATTCTACAACACAAAACAACAATACCAACCTATCTTCTTCACCACTTTCTTACCAATAGTGGGCATCCTTTCTTATGACTATGTGAGATTTTTTCTGTCTAATAAACTAGTCTAGATTTAGTAACTAATTTTTAATGTTTAAAACAACTCTGATTGGCCTTCTCATTTCCAAAAATGGTCAATTATAATGTATTTAACCATCTTCAGTCATTTTTCTGTAAGAAGATAATTTGTATGTTTTTAATTCTACAAATGACACACCAGTTTTTCCTGTCACTGCCACAACTTATCCAATTGTGTGTGGTTTCTGAAAATGTTTATTATTTGATTGAATGATTTTAGAACGTAAAAATAATAAATAATCAGTGAGACACAAGGTACAGATAGAGTAGGGATGTTTTAAAATATAATCAAAAAAGAACCTCAATTTAAAAAAATGTTTCATTCAGCAACAAAAACATTCAAACTATCCAAGAGATTTAATGGCTCGTCTTATAGCTGCTGAGAAAAAAGAAATAATCTATTCACATGTGGCCCTGAATACAGAATAGTGAAATCACAAAGCTTTGTAATATTTGCAGTATCTTTAGCTTGTGTTCTGGAAGGCAGAAATGGCATTTTATAGTGTTTGTTTAAAATGGGAAATATTGGAAAATGAGAGCCTGAATATTATAATTAATAATAAATTCTTGCAATTACAAAACATCTTTCATACCAACATCCTTAGGAGCTTAGTATTTTCCCCAAAGTTACAGTTTAATGCTCCACTCTTGGAATTGACTTATAGCACACTGACATGGAGAATCAAAGGCAAAACAGCACTTACCATTGAAAGATTGAGTCACTGCAGTAAGACCGAATATAAAGCTCATTCTAGTAACCTCTACTCTTTTTTTTTTCTTTAAAAATATTGTTCTTTAGAAGCTTATAAAATCAGCTAAAGCTTTTAGCCTTTCCCTACAGTCACATCTCGGCAACTCGGACTAGCCCAATTTGTTGCCATGGTAGGTCAAATTAATTCTTCATTTTTATGCACAATCATGGTCCTTCTCTTTGCTGGTCCACTGGGACATATATTAATCATTTTTTTAATAGCCCATTAGGTGTAGTCATATCCTGTGGCAACCAGGTCTCGATTAATTTCAAAGTCTTTAGCTTTATGCAGCATATCCAGTAATACATTTCTCCATCTGCTTAGGTAAAAAGTGGGCTGGGGGATAATGGTCAAAACAGTCCTTTGTAAGTTTTCATTATATCATACTTTCTTTTTGTGTTTTTGGGACAATATCCTAAATTTTATGTGTTAACTATACAGAATATAATAGGATTTTGTTACAAGTAAATGCCAGTAGATTTCTCAAAGCATAGTTGCTAGTCCAACATCTATGTAATAGATACAAAGTATGAATTAATGTCATACATTACATTCCTGTTGGCCCTCAGTAAACCTGTTTCTAATAAATAGCAGTCTTGCTGCATCCAGAAGACTCCCTTTTTCTGAAACTTGATTCGTGGACTGTGTAATGCTTAATACTTACAAGTAAAATATGATACATATTAAATTTGGGCATGATAGTAACAATTTGGTTCTAAATAGAATTGTCATTTATTGAACATCACTATGTCCGGCACATTATCTCAGGTAATTGTCACAAGAGGTAGGGATTATTTTCAAATTTTGAGATAAGAAGTCTAAGTCTCAGAGCAGTGAATAATCTAACTGAACTGAATGATGGGCCCAAGGTCACTCAGTTAATAAATCAAGTCTAGTTGAAATTTCACTTTGTAGTCAAGGAATTTCCTAAAGTAATATAATCTAAAAGAAGATAAAGATTAAACTGTAACTCATGTTAAAATAATTCAGATTTGAGACTTGCTATGCAACAACTAATCTGTAATCCCCATGATAACAGGAACTCTTATCAGTTTTATTTTTCTTTGTAGGTACCATGCCTACTCAGTGTCTAGCACTGATTAGGTGAATAAATGTACTTAGAATATGAGAATGAATGAGGACCATCCTTTTTAGTTATGCCTGTCACCTTACTAATGGCCACACATGTAAGTGTTTCCTAGATTGATCTTTGTCTTTATTTTATCCTTTAGGGAGAAATAAAACTCATTTGTTATGTTAGAAATATTAGAACAAATCAATCTTCATATATTATATGAAACATTGTTGCCATTGTTGATGGATTGTACATTAGTACACTGGTGATTTCATGAATTTAGCAGAAATTGCTTTGCTGCTGTGCTAGGTGGTCAACACATAAAGATGAATAAGATAGTGACCCTGTCCATGGTAACTAACAAGACATAATGTTGGACATTGGATGCTGGGAAAAGAGAAACATAATGTGAACAGCAATGTCTTAGGAATATTATTTAGCTTATCATAGTTTGGTTTTCATATTTTTCTTACAATTGATTAATTTCTGAATCTTTGGGTTTAAAAATACCTCCTGTAAATAGCAGATATCTAAATTTTGTTTTAATCCAGTATGATGATCTTTTCCTTTTATTTGAAGAGTTTAGGCAGCTTATATTGGCATAATTGAGTTATTTCTGCTGTCTATTCCTCCCAACCTCTCCCCCCACCACCTTTTTTAAAAAAGAACATTTTGTGTATTAGTTGAATTTCCTCCCCTCTCTCCCACTTAATCTTTCCTTTTTCTCCCACTCAGTCTTTCCCCTCTCTATCATTTTTTGAAGTTATATGCTTTATGGCTAGCCCTTTAGTGGTTTCATAGCTATTTTAATATGCATACTTAACTAAGTCTAAAGTTATTCAATATTTTATTCATCTCTCAAGGAACACAAGGACTTTAGAAAGTTTTAACTCTTAGCAAACACTTTCCTATTTATATTCTGGTTTTTGTTGTTATTTTGTTTTTTTAAGTATTTTAGACATAGCTTGTTCCTTGACCCCTTCAACGTCTGTAAATGAATTAACATTATTACATATAGACACCTTAGGCTGGGTCCTCCAGAAAACAGAATCTGAGATAAAAGCTTAAGATTAAATGGTTCTCTAAGTATTCACTAACAGATCAATGGATAAACAAAATGTAGTCATAATACAGTGGAATATTATTCATCCATAAAGATAAATGAAGCTTTATACAAGCTATGATGTGGATGAGCCTTGAAAACATTATGCTAAGTGATATAAATCATATGTAAAAACATAAATATTGCTTGATTTCACTTATATGAAATATATAGAATAGATAGAGAAATGTATGGAGACAGAAAATTTGTTAGCAGTTGCCAGGGTAAGGGGGCACATTGTGAGGGAGCACATTGCTTACAGAGTACTTAGATGTTTGGCTGGAGTGATGAAAAGCTTTTGGAAAATAGTAGTGTTTGTTGTATAACATGGTTAATATAATTAATGTCGCTGAAGTATGCACTTAAAATTAGTAAAATGGCAAGCTTTTGTTTTTACCTGTTGTCAAGTTAACGCTGATACATAGTAATCCTATACAAAATGGAACTAAACACTGCGTGGTTCTGTGCCCCATGATCAGTTGTGTAACAGACTTTTATGAATCATAAGGTTTCATTGGCTGATTGTTGAAAATAGATCACTAGGCCTTTCTTCTTTGCCCAACTTAGTCTAGAAATTCCATTAAAACCTGGGCTACTGAAACCTGGTAGTCATTGTTCCTTATTGCTTCTGGATTAATTCTCCTTGTATCTTGTATCATAGGAGTGGAAGAAAGATGTGGCTTTTTGCTCTGACAAAAATTTACAGCCTCAGAAACCCTATACAGGGTTCATATGAGTTGGAACTGACTTGATAGTACCCAACAATAATGCCTCATATGCATGAAAAAGTGGGAATATGAGTAAAGAAGACTGAAGGAGAACTGACATCTTAGACTTATGGTGTATGCAAAGAATAGTGAATATATCATGGATTGATAGAAGAATGAATAAATCTGTCTTGGAAAAAATAAAATCCGAGTGCCTCTTAGGAGTAAGGATGGCAAGACTTGCCTCACAAACATTGGACATGTTATCAAGAGAGACCAATCCCTAGAGAAGAACAATTTAGTAAAGTAGAAGGCCGGGGAAAATAAGAAGAACCTCCATGAGATGAATTTACATGGTGGCTGCAACAACATGGTGAAAAATAGCAACGATTGACTGTGAGGATGCCCCAAGACAGAACAGTGTTTTGTTCTGTGATATATAGGGTTGCTGATGGCACCTAATAGCAATAACATGGGTCACATGAATTAGGACTATTCCTGGTGTGGTGCTGTGGGTTAATGAGCTAGACTGCAAAGCTGTTTTAACTGTGAGATCGGCACTTCAACTGTATTTACCTCTTTTCTTGTTTTGTTTTGTTTTTGTACACATACAAAACCTAAGATACATACTCATTTAAATGTCAAAAGGGCACACGTTGCAAGCTAGCCTCCTGCCTACAGCCACACAGGCTTTCTCAGTTTAGAGGCCTAGAGTCTTCAGCTGCTCCATTTCTCAATGCCCTCGCCACTGCCACCAACTCTGCTGTTACAGCATTTTAAGTAGGTTCACTTTATAATGTAATTATTTGCTGATTCTGCTCCCCGAAAAACTTGGGGTAAATTATCCTCTCACCATACAGCTAGTCAGAGATATCCTCTACTTTTCTGTCCATTTGTCATGCTGTCGTGGCTTGCATACTGTGACGCTGGAAGTTGCACCACCAGTGTTTCAAATACCAGCAGAGTTACCCATGGTGGATAGGTTTCTGAAGAGTTTCTAGATTAAGACAGAACAGGAAGAAGAGCCTGCAATCTACTTCTGAAAATCAGCCCACGACAACCCTCTGGATAACAATGGAATATCATCTGACGTAGTGCTGAAAGATGAGCCCCTGAGGTTGGAAGGCATTCAAAATACACTAGATACAACAATGAACTCAGTCAGACCAGTGACTGTGGAGATGGTGCAAAGCTGGGCAGCACTGTGTCCTGATGGGTTACCAGGAGTCAGAAGTGACTCAAAAGTAACCAACAGTTACTTGAGGGGGTTATATTGACAGGTGCTGGGAATCTAGATAACATAAGGCATCTTGATCCTCCCACACCAAACCCACAGCCATGAAATCAATTCCAACTCATAGTGACTCAGGAATATGTTTTTAAAGAGTCATATTATAGCACCTTTTTAGTTTTTTTTCAATCAGGAACTTTTCAGCATATTTAGTCTTTTATAATAATGTTGGAAACAGTTGTTGCTTCTCTTTTTTTCTTTCCTTTTTATTTCCTCTAAATTTACTGCAAACTAAATTATTTAATGTGACTTAAGTATCTTTATCCTCCTCTTTGAGGTACTCTTTTTTTGTCAGTTGTAGGTGTTGACAAGTGCCATTGCACAATAGAATGAAATACTGTCCAGTTCTGTGCACAATTGTTATGTTTGAGACTCTTCTTGCGGCCACTGTGTCAATCCATCTCATTGGAGGTCTTTTTTTTTTTTTTTTTTTTTTTTTTTCACCTTACCAAACATGATATCCTTCTTAGGGGACTGGTCCCTCCTGACCACATGTTCAAAGTACAAGAGGTGGAGTCTTACCATCTTAACTTCAAAGGAGCATTTTGGGTGTACTGTTTCCAAGACAGATTTGATCCCTTCAATATTTGGCCATCACCATAATTCAAATGTATCAATTCTTCTACAGTCTTCCTTATTCATTGTCCAACTTTCACATACATGTGATGAGGTTATTGAAAATAACCTAGGTTCAGGAGCACCTAGTTCTTAAAGTAACTTCTTTGCTCTGTGATACTTTAAAGAGGTCTTTTGCAGAAGATTTGCCTAATGTTAATCAAATATTGTTTGATTTCTTGACTGTTCCTTCCATGAACATTGGTGTGGATACTAGCAAAATAAAGACAGACAAATTCTTCAATCTTTTCTCCATTTAACATGAAGTTATTTAAGTGGTCCATTTGTGAAGATTTTTGTTTTCTTTTCATTGAAATACAAGTCATACTACAGTCTGTAATCTTGGATCTTTAATAATAAGTGTTTCAAGTCCTCTTTGCTTCCAGCAAGTAAGGTTGTGTTATATGCATATCACAAGTAACTAATGGGTCTTCCTCCAATCCTGATGCCACGTTATTTGTCATATAATCCAGTTTGTCTGATTATTTTCTCAGCATACAGATTGAGTAAATATGATGACAGATTAAAACCTGAGGACACAACTTTCCTTATTTTAAAAGATTCAGTGTCCCTTTGTTCTGTTCTAATGACTGCCTCTTGGTCTATGCACAGTTCCTCATGAGCACAATTAAGTGTTCTGGAATACACATTCTTCACAATGATATTCATTGTTTGTTATGGTCCATACAATCAAATGCCTTTGCATAGTCATTTAAATACAAGCAAACATCTTTTTGGTATTCTCTACTTTCAGCCAAGATCTATCTTACGTTAGTAATGTTCCGAGTCTTCTTCTGAACCTGGCTTGGATTTCTGGCAGCTTTCTGTTGATGTACTGTTGCAACCATTTAAAAATTATCATCAATGAAAGCTTACTTGCATGTAATTCTAATGATTTCTGCAGTCCATCAGGTCAACTTTCTTGGAATGGGCATAAATATGGGTCTTTCCTATCGGTTGGCCAGGAAACTGTGTTCCAAATTTCTTGGTGTTGATGAGTGAGATCCTTTGGTGTTGCATCAGTTTGTTGAAACATTTCAATTGGTATTCTGTCAATTCCTGGAATTGGTTTTTGCCAATGCCTTCAATGCAACTTGGACTTCTTCCTTCAATACCAATAGTTCTTGTTTATATGGTACCTCTTGAAATGGTTCAACATTGACAAGTTCTTTTTGGTAGACTAACAGTTTATTTCTTCCATCTTCTTATGATGCTTCCAGTGTTATTCAACAATTTGCCCATAGAATCCTTCAGTATTGTAACCAGAGGCTTGCATTTTTTCTCTTCAGTTCTTTAAGCTTGAGAAATGCTCTGCCACCCTCACAATCATTGTTATGTTTGATCCCATTGCAGCTGCCACTGTGTCAATTCATCTTGATGGTGGTATTCCTCTTTTCATTGACTCTCCTCTTTACCAAGCATGCTATCTTTCTCCAGGACTGGTCCCTCCTGATAGCATGTCCAAAGTATGAGAGAAGAAGTCCCACCAACCTGACTTCTGAAGAACAGTGTGGGTGCACTGCTTTCAAGACAGACTTATTTGTTGTTCTGAAAGTCCATGTTAAGTGCTGTGGAATTAATTCAGACTCATAGTGACCCTGGATTTTTGAGGAGCACCTGTTGAGTTTGAACTGTTGACCTAGCATTCAATCAACCTTTTGGTCCAGTGTATTATCCTGCAGCACCACACCACTGCTTTCAGTATTCTTCTCCAACACCATAATTCAAATTCGTTGATTCTTCTCCAGGTCTTCCTAATTCATGGTCCAACGTCCACATGCATATGAGGTAATTGAAAGTACCATGGCTTAGGTCAGGAGTACCTTGGTCCTTAAACTGACATCTTTGTTCTTTGATACTTTAAAGAGATGTTTTTGGTACAATGACTCATTATTCCTTCCATCTTATTTTGATGCTCCTGTGTTATTCAGTATTTTGCCATAGAATCTTTCAATATCACAACCAGCAACTTGATTTTTTTTTTTCCAGTCCTTTCAGCTTGAGAAATGCTTAACATGCTCTTGCCTTGCAGCAGATTTGCCTAATGCAATATGTCAGTTGATTTCTTGTCTGCTGCTTCCCTGAGTTTTGGTTGTGTATCCACGCACAACCAACATAGCTTTGACAACTTTGATCCTTTCTCCATTTATTATGATGTTACTTATTGGTCCTGTGGTGAGGATTTTGCTTTCTTTACATTGAGGTACAATTCATACTGAAGGGTATAGTTTTTGATCATCAGTGAATAGTTTAAGTCCTTTTTACTTCCAGTAAGCAAGGTTGTACCATCTTCTTATTGTAAGTTGTTAATTTTTTTTTTTTGTCTAGGTTGTTATTTTTCTCCTCTCCTTCTTGACAGTTTCCTATTTTTATTTCCCTTCTCTTGTTTGTTATAAAGGGACTGAGTATAAATATGTAAGAATCTAGTATCAACAATTTACATTTGATGATAGACTGATTTATTACATTTAATGTAGTTTTAATCTTTATGACACTTTTTACATATCCTTTACCTGTTATATAAAGAGGACAACTTTCTCTCCTCTTGTTTGCTAACATTTGGAATAATATTCTTAGGGGCAAGTGGCTTTTGGGTATGAATATTACTATAACGCATTCTCTGCAGGTCTAAAGTGAGGATAAATGCAGCTTAATATCATATACCTATAATAATGCCTTTCCATTGAACAAACGTCTCTGTGTGGTACCAGTGGTTTGCACTCTACTACTGTAAGATAAGTTCTAGTCTGCAAACTATGTTTGAAATGCAAGGTCAGTGATTCAAATCCACCAGCTGCTCCTCGGAATTTCATCCTACACAATACAGGGTCTCTATGTGTCAGAACTGACTTGATGACGCTTGACAGTAACAACTAACCCTGAATTTGGCAGTTTGAACTCACCAATCAGCATTGAAAGAAAGGCCTGTGTTTCTGTAGATATTCAATTGAAGAAAACACTATGGAGCATTTCTAGACTGTATGTACCTATGGGGTCACTATGAGATAGAATTGACTCAGTGGCAACTGGTTTGGTGGTTTGTTTTATTTATTCTCTTTTGGTCTATTGAAAATGTCTGCATATTCTGCTAAGTTCTTTACATACATGATTTCAAATCTTCATCACAAGTTTTATTGTTGTAGGTTCCATCGAGTTGGTACCAACTCATAGAGATCTTATGTACAACAGGACAAAACACTGCCCGGTCCTGCACCAACCACAAAACTGTTGCTACGTTTGAGCCCATTGCTGCTGCCACTGTGCTAATTCATCTCACTTGGGGTTCTTTTTTTTCCGCTGATTTTCCACTTTACCAAGCACGGTGTCCTTCTCTAGGGACCGATCCCTCCTGATAAAAAGTCCAGAGTATGAGAGACAAATCTGGCCATTGTGGTTTCTAACAAGCATTCTAACTGTACTTCTTCCAATATAGATTTGTTTAGTTTTTTGGTAGTCCAGGGTAGTTTTAATATTCTCCTCCAATACCAACTCAAATGCATCAATTCTACTATGGCCTTCCTTATTTATTGTCCAACTTTCATATACATGTGAAGATATTGAAAATACAATGGTTTAGGTCAGGTACACCGTAGTCCTCAAACTGAAACAGTTACTCTTTAACATTTTAAAGAGGTCTTGTGCAGCAGCTTTGCTTAATGCAATATATCATTTGATTTCTTGACCTCTTTGCTCTTTAACACTTTAAAGTGATCTTGTGCAGCAGATATACCTAATGTTATACATCATTTGATTTCTTGACTGCTGCTTCCATGAGTGTTGATGGTTGATCTGAGCAAAATGAAGTCTTTGACAAGTTCAATCTTTTCTTCATTTTTCTTGATGTTATTTATTGGTCCAGGAGTGATGATTTCTGTTTTCTTTACACTGAGGTGCAACCCATGCTGGCGGTTTTAGTGTTTGATCTTCATCAGTAAGCCTTTTAAATCCTCTTTACTTTCAGCAAGCAAGTTTATATCTATCCTAATTGTAAAAGATTCTTACGCCAATCCTGATGTCATGTTCTTCTTCATATAATCTAGTTTCTTGGATAATTTGTTCAGCATACACACTGAATAAGTATTATGAAAGAATACAACCGTGATTGCATACCTTTCCTACTACTGGCACTATATTGTCCTATTGTTCTGTTCAAATGACTGCCTATTGATCTATGTACAGATTCCTCATGAGCACAATGAAGTGTTCCAGAATATTCATTTTCCATAATGTTGTCCATAGCTAGTCATGATACACACAATTGAAAGCCTTTAAGTAGTCAATAAATCACAGGTAAACATCTTTCTGGTATTCTCTGCTTTCAGCCAAGATCTTTCTGAAAAAAAGATAGCAAGATCCAATGATATCTTTCTTTCCAGGTCCCTGTCTAAACCTCACTGGAACCTCTAGCAGATCCCTATCAATGTACTACTGCAGCTGTTTTTGAATTATCTTTAGCAAAATTTTACTTGCATACAATTTGTTGTTGCTATTAAGTGCTGTCAAATCGATTCTGACTCATAGGGACCCTGTTTGGGTTTCCGAGAAGCAGTTGGTAGGTTTGAACTGTCGACCTTATGGGTCATAGTCCAGTGCTGATCCACAGTGCCATGCCAGAAGTTCATATGATAGGTATATATATTATTGTCTTTATTTTACTGAGAAAACTGAGGTCTAAAATGTGTGCTGGTGTGGCACTGTGGGCTAATGCGTCAGACTGCAGTCATTTGAACTGCAAGGTCGGTGGTTCAAGCTCACCAACTGCTCCTTGGAAACCCTGTGGGTCACTATGGATTGGAATTGACTCAATGGCACTTAACAACAACAACAACAACAATAAAGTATGTGAGGTAATTTAGCCAAGTTTAAATAATAAATTATCATCTAACTCCTGTTTGTTTGGTACAGAAACCTCTATTTTCTCTTTTAATTGTTCAAAAACATTTCTTTCTCTTGAGTAACTGGACTTGAAGTAATGGATTCATCATCTTCCCTCTTAGATGACTGATAATGCTTATAGAAGAAAAGAGAAGGCTTTATTCTAGTTGTGTTTTTAGAGGACATTCAAGTTCTGGAAGGAGGCTGTAGGACTTGAAATGGGCGAGTGGGCCATTTAATTTTATTTCCTGCATATATATATTTTCAAGACCTGGAAGCCTGTATGATTTTCAGTCTCAGTTGTCAGACTTCCCCATACTCAAATGTTATTTTTCTGTTGTCATAGAATTCCATGAGTCATAATTTCATTTTCTAGAGTATCTGATGTTCTTTCAGTTTGGCTTGTAAACGAGATAAAGGGATGTGGGTATAGTCAACCCAAAGAACACATCTGATGCTCTTTCATAATGGCTTCTTTATTGACCATATAGAATACATCCCTAATTCCTCATATAGTATTCTGAACTCTGTTACTAATGTTTCTGACAATGAAGTGTAATGTTTGAGCCTAGACTCTACATTAATAGAGCAAATACTCTGCTTCCTTAACTAGTTGCTTTTGGGAGGAAAGCTGAGGGTGGACCAGTTTTTTGGATGAAAATCTGCTGTATTCACTCCAGACAGGTTCCCAAACACTGCTTTTTAAACTCAGGTATTGCCTCATGCTTTCTTTTCCCCTCAGGTAAATAAGGATAATCCCTTGCCTCTGATCTTCCTAGATGATTAGTGAGTTAAGTGGGTAGATGGGAAAGCCAATTAAATGCTTTGAATTCATAAGACAAACTATTAAAAGTCAAGCTACCAAGCTACCATGATTATACAAGAGTTTATTACATTTCTCAAAGAACATATTTAAATGCACAGTTTATACAAAGGAGGTCTTGAACATGTCTATATAAACATCTGTATAAAACAAAATATTACATGGTTACAGCTTCCATGTCTTAAATATGTAAAATAACACCTTCTAAGCTGCTTGCCTAATTTTCTGTTCTCTCAATTCTAAGGAATAGTTTGATGTGAGAAAGAGCTCAGAAGAATCTGAGGTAGAAATACCTGGACTTGGCAAAGAAAACCCTTCTCTGCATTGGCCATACCTGTGGACCTTTACTTTCTTTACAAGCATATCCAAGGATATCAGGATAAGCCTCAGAAAAGCAGTGATGAAAGGAAATGGTAAATTTGACTCTGCAGTGTCAACAGTGTAAATTTCCAAGATGTGAACTATTTCTTAATTCAGGTAATGGTACATGTATTCCATACTGAAAGTAGGGAATTCAATGATGATTATGTTGCCTTCAGAGAGACCTAGATATGACACCAAATGACAATTGAGTGGGGTAAGCTCTTCATATGAATGAATATTCATGAGATAGGAGCAGAGAAAAATTCTATCTAAGGGACATTGCTGTTGTTGTTAAATGCATTGAGTTGGTTCCAACTCATAACAACCCTGAACAGGATATCCAAGCCTGTAAATCTTTACAGGAGCAGAAAGCCTCATCTTTCTCCCATGGAGTGGCTAGGGGCAGTAACAGATGACATCGTGGATGTCAGTTCAGTGTTTATCCTTCAGAGTCACTATGCTGCTCATTCAGGGCATATTAGAGAAGGTGAGTGCAGATGACTATGAAAAATGTACAGCATGACTAAAGGCAGTGCTTTGTTGTTTGGATGCTGGACATCTGGGTGCTGCACTTACTAATAGACTCACATTGGAATTGCCTTAGCTTCAATGCAGGGAAAACAAACCACACAAACCAACTTAAAAAAGGAGAAAAAAAAATCATCAAAATTCAAACCAGATGTTTATGGGAGAAGGAGATTCTATTTTCCGACACTCTCCATTTCACTCTCTTCCAGTCCCTAAACCTCTCAAAGGGGAGTCCAAGCTGCATACAGATATTGAAACACCTTACTTTCTCTGTAAACACAGGCTCAGTAATAGAACTGTAAAACTAAGCGTGCAGACGTGTGGTTCTTTATTGGCTTCCTTGTTCTGTTGTGTTTCTACAGGCAGTTCCTCTCATTGAGGTGACATCCACCCACATCAAAGGTAAAAGGAAAGCTCTTGACTTTTCACACACCTTTCTGAAGGCCATCTCTTCCTTTACATTCCCTGTCTTAGTTCTGTATTAGTTATGGCATTTTGAAGCCTTGCCCCACTAATTAGTTGTTCTTAGGAGCTGTTGAGTTAATTTTCGACTCATAGTGACCCCATGTGGTAGAATAGACCTGCGTGTAGGGTTTTCTTCATTATAACCTTTAGAGGAACAGATCGCCAGATTTTTCTCCCCTGAAGCAGCTGAGTTGCTTTGAACTCCCAAACTTTTGGTTAACAGTTGAGCACTTTAACAGTTGCCCCACTAGACCTCCTTCCCCAATTTGGTGGAACATGTGAGCTTTTCTCCATTCAAGTGCCTGACAAGGCAATGCATTAGGACTTTATAGGAAGTCTGTTAAAGATCCCTTCTTTGGTGTGGGAATATTTCAAAGAGGAATCGAAGATGATAATTTTCGCCCATTCCCAAGGGAACATGATCCAGGGTGATAGCTTTAGATGTGTCTTTACAAGGCACCTGGCAGTGGTGCTGAATGTAGGCTGAGTGTCAAGAGTTGGCTCCATGTGCACTGTGACGTATAGTGGATTGCTACCCTGCCTTAGATTACATTGGCATAGTGAGTTGTGTTTCTGGCTAAAGTAGAACTAGAATAGAAATGGACATTCCAAGATGTAAATAAAATTCTACTTATCTGATATTTATTTTCAGAAGGATCCTTGAGACAATTCATTTCTTGTCTCTAGAGCCATGGTGTCTTCTTTCAGCAGGGCTGGATATTTGGAAGAACTTTAAAGCTTCTGGAGTTTTGATGTGGTACTGAATCAGAAGCTTTGATGCTTTCAGCTGCTGAGTGTAGAGGAAATGCAGGGTTTAAAGCTTATCAGCCGATGTATAAAATATACAATATCCAGAAAGATTTCCTTCCATAGTAGAAGCATTGGTGGTATAGGTTCTATGGTGACAAAGGGCAGACTAAAGATGTTACTGTTATTGTTGTAGGTCACTGAGTTGTTTCCATTTGTCCCATAGAATTTTGTAGGTTGTGATCTTTATGGAATCAGATAACAGGATCTTCTCCCTCAAGGAGGGATTTGTGGGATCAAACCATTGACCATTTTTTAACAGTCAAATGCTTATCATTGCATCATCCAGGGCTCCTTAACCTTGTTACAGAGTATTTTCTTGTGCCTGTCTCATCTCCCAGATTCCCTGTTCCCAACCTTAGGTTTCCACCATACTGAACTGAAACCAACCATGAAGAAATGTTTTGCTTTTAGACATCTCTACGTTTAATTACCTGGAATGATCCTTCTTTCCTTCTTCTCTCTTTCTCTCTCTCTTTTCTAGGATTCAGCTCCAAACAGTCTTTGTGATCCCCCAAGCTGAGATTAAATGTCCTTCCTGTGAACTTTAGCATTTGGTACTTACTACAATGATGTAACTTAATAATGCGTTGAAATTTAATTGCTTCTTTAACTGTTTGTCTTCCACAATAAACGGTAGACTTTTTAAGGTCAAGACTTGTGGTTTGTACCCATAATAATTAGCACAGTGACTAGTACCCACTAAACTCATTCCAGTAGGTATATGTATGGGAGTAGGGGACTAGGGAATTCTGTAACAGTGAATTTGCAAAAGTTTAGTATTTACAGTGATCTTTTACTTTAAATAATAAAACACGCTGATAATTTAATAAATAGATTATTTTGTCTGAGAATGACCAATGGGATCTACTTTGCCTTGGTACAGAGAATTTGCAGTGAGTCAGAATCAAATTTGAGAAACGTGAGGTATGGTTTGAGTATTTTCATAGACCCTTTTTTTTAGAAGATGAATTGGACAGGGATCTGGGACAAGTGTCTCTGTAATAATGGGGTGTGTGGAGATGAATGTTGTTGAGGTGATTAGAGCGTGGGGGTGGCTTGTCCAAACAGCTGGCTTCTATTCTTGACTCACCCGGATTGACTGGGACCTCCAGCAAATCACTTACCTTCTGAGGCACTTTTAAGTGAACTCCCAAATAACAAGGGCAATGTGACCATGTAAACTTAGGGAATGTGATAAGAACTAATTCTTAGGATCAACGTTTAGAAAGATTTTCATCAAAACTATTATTTACTTTGAATGTTGCAAACATTTTGAACATTTGAACATGCAATGCCAATGAAAACAAAAAAAGGCACACCAGTTTGAATGAGTAGATTCAACTTCAGTAAGTTTAGCTATACATATCTATTTTCTCTCATAAGTCAAGCTAGAGGCAAATTTCTTTATACAAAGAAATGTATGATTCATCTCAACCATTTTTACTGCTTTGATTCATTTTATTTCTTTCTATAGAGCATTAACTGGAAAGTTGATCTTTGGAGAGAAGCTGGATGGGAAGGAACTAAAATAGCAGATGTGGCAAGTTTAAGGAAAGTAGAGTTGACTTCAGCAGTCCCTAGAGGATTTTGATGGAGAAAATAAAAATAGAGACTACAATCTATTGTCTGCATGGACTTCAGAGGAAAGTTGCAGCGGCAGTTCCAGAATTTCTGTTTGTGAGGCATGCTGGTGATAGTATTGCTGGAAGGGTTGCTGATTGCAGGGGTGTTTAGACTTGTATTTGCAAAGAAATTTATATTATAAAATTAAATTTCAATATTTCAAAGGATGGCAGAATGGAATTAGAGTATCAGTGTGGCGCTGTGGGTTAATGCGCCAGACTGCAAAGATGTTTGAACTGCAAGGTAGGCGGTTCAAGCTCACCAGCTTCTCCTGGGAACCCTATACAGGGCCGCTATGGGCCAGAATCAACTCAACGGCACTTAACAACAACAACAACACAGGAATATTGCTAAAGCCCTCACTTTCTCCCTAGGACATCCTATATGTACCAATGAGTATTCATTCCAATAAAAGGAATGGACTATTAATAGAAAAATGCAACTTTTTGAGAATGATACATATTCCTTGCTTTTGGAGCATTTATACTAAAGAAAGGGATCTGAGGGTAGTGAAACATCTAAGTACTCCTCTATGAATACAAAAGGTTCATGGTTTGGAAGAAAGTTGTAATCTGCCTCCCAAAATTCAGTCATTGAATACTCTATGGAGCACAGTTCCATTTTGACATAAATGAAGTTGGAATCTAGTCAACATTTTTTTTTAATGCTAAAGAAAATAAATAAAACACTTGGATTCTTGCAGCAAATTTTCTCATTTGCTCTGAATGATTCTAGACAAGTAAGTCATATATCCAAATGTAGATGTTGACCAACTATTGCTCTATACTGTGTTAAGTGTTGTGGGGCTATGAAAAAAAGGGGGAGGATAGAAAAGTATGAGACATCGTCCTTGCTGTCACATTGTTTATAGTAGGTGAGATGAACTGTAATAGATAAAAATGATTAGAGGCCAGTACAGAGAATGTAAATTGCTTGATAAATTATGGGAACATAAGAAATGGCACAAACGGTTATGAAAGAGGAGACCTACGGGGGTGGGAGTATTCAAGAAAACTAAAGAAAAAATATGGGACCTTCAATGGACTTTGAGGGAGATGTGAGTTTTAACAGGGGAGAGGTAGGCCAGGAGTGACAAACATATATCTGCACATCTACTGTTTCTTCCTTTGTTTATGGGAGACATTGCTAATCAATTAGCCATTAGAAGATTTTCTTTCCCTCGTAAAACTACCTACATTCTGCTTTCTTTAGTTAATTTAGAGATTGGCATATATCCCTGTCACATTATACACTCTGCTAGGTGTAGTGGGTTATGCATTGGGCTACTAACTGCAAGGTCAGCAATTCAAATTTACCAGTTGCTCTGTGGGAGAAAGATGAGATTTTCTGCTTGCGAAAAATTTATAGCCTCAGGAACTCCACATAGGATTGGTGTGAGGCAGAATTGTCTAGATGGCAATTGTTTAGTTTTTAAAATTTTTTTTCCTATTGTAAATGTTATTATTGTGTCATTAAGATGATTCCGATGCATAGTGACCTTGTGGTAGAATTCTAGGCTGTAATATTTATAGAAGAAGATTGCCAGGTTTTTCTCCTGAAGAATTGTTGCATGGGTTTGAGCTTCTAACCTTTCTGTTAGTAGCCATTGCACCACCAGTGCTCCCGTGTAAAGGAGGAATAACAACATTCCTCTCTTTGCACCTACTAGCTTAGGCACATAGAAGCAGCTTGCCATGGCAGCCATTGAAGTGCACCTATGGGGTCTTCCTTCAAGAAAAAAACTTTCCATTTAGCTGAGAGACTTGCATTTAGTTGAAAAGTTTCCACTTTCAATGCTTTTAAAGGAATTTCTCAGTCTTTGATCCAAGGCCATGTTCTGGGCAGCTCCAACCAATGACTGACCACGCTGGGAATACTTGCCATTGCTACTGTATGTGGAACTCTTTTAATGGGCAGTCTTTACCCTGGAGCTCCCCACTGGGCTGGCTGAGAATTTGTCAAAGCTACATTGCAGTTTGAGGCTCCCCATTCTAATCCTCTTCCTTCCTCTTTATCTTTCTCATACATTATCCCCAATTAACCTCTTTCAATTCTAACTTGGTTTCAACAGCTGCTTCTTAAAGGACACTCAGTGATTGTGGTACAGTGAATTATGACTCTTCAGCAACCATGGTTCTCATAGCTCCCACCAAATGATTGGGTTTGTTGTTGTTAAGTGCCGACAAGTTGGTTCTGGCTCTTAGTGACCCTAATTAGAGTTTCCAAGGAGCAACTGGTAACTATTAACCACCGACCTGCAGTTCAAACTGACCTGGAGGTCTAGTGCTTACATAATGCACCACAACAGGTCTCCAATGATAGGGTTGTTGTTGTTGTTGCTAGGTGCCATTGAGTTGGTACCAACTCATAGTGACATTATGCACAACAGAATGAAATACTAGCAGATCCTGGGCCAAGCTCACCACTGTTGCCATGTTTGAGTCCATCAATGCTGCCACTTCACCAATCCATCTCATTGGTGGACTTCCTCTTTTTGTCGGACCCTCCACCTTACCAAACATGATATCCTTCTCCAGTGACTGGTCCCTCCTGGCAACATGTCCAAAGTATGAGAGACGAAGTTTGGCCATCTTGGCCTCCAAGGAGCACTCTGGCTGCACTTCTTCCAAAATGGATGTATTGGTTCTTTTGGCAGCCCATGGCACTTTCAATATTCTCCTCCAACACCATAACTCAAAAGCATCAATTCTTCTACAGTCTTCCTTATTCACTGTCCAGCTTTCGCATGCATATGAGGTTATTGAAAATACCAAGGCTTGGGTCAGGCACACCTTAGTCCTCAAGCTGACATCTTTGCTCTTCAACACTTTAAAAAGGTCTTGTGCAGCAGATTTGCCTAATGCAATACATCGTTTGATTTCTGACTGCTGCTTCTGTGAGTGTTGATAGTTGATCCAAGAAGAATGAAGTCCTTGGTAACTTCAATCTTTTCTCCATTGATAAGAATGTTGTTTATTGTTCCAGTGGTGAGGATTTTTGTTTTGTTTACAATGAGATGTAATCCATACTGAAGGCTGTGCTCTTTGATTTCATCAGTAAATGTTTTAAGTCCCCTTCACTTTCAGCAACCAAGGTTGTATCATCTGCATATCTCAGGTACTTAATGAGTCTTCCTCCAATCCTGGTGCCACATTTTTCTTCATGTAACTCAGCTTTTCGGGCTATACCCATGTGAGTAAAGTTTTACTAAAGGTAATACAGAAACGGCTGCAAGCATACATTGACAGTGAACTTCCAGAGGTTCAAGCCGGATTTATAAGAGGCTGTGGAACGAGGGATATCATTGCTGATATCCAATGGATCTTGGCTGAAAGCAGAGAATATCAGAAAGATGTTTACCTGTGCTTTATTGACTATGCAAAGGCTTCCAATTGTATAGATCATGACAAACTATGGACAACATTGTGAAGTATGAGTATTCTGGAACACTTAATTGTGCTCATGAGGAATCTGTACATGGACCAAGAGGCAGTTGTTCGAACAGAACATGGGAACACTGAATGTTTTAAAATTAAGAAAGGTGTGTGACAAGGTTGTATTCTTTCACCATACTTATTCAACCTGTATGCTGAGCAAATGATTGGGTGGACAAATAGGTTGTATAGAACTAACACAGGGATTGGTTAGTTTTGACAGCCTGCTAGTTTAAAAAAGAGTCATCTCAAACAGGAGCATACTATCTCAGGACCATCAAGGAAGAAGAACCATGAGTGGAATATGAGATCCCTATCTGGGAAAGAAAGGAACTCTGGTAGCATAATGGTTTTGAGTCGTGCTGCTCACCATAAGGTCATCAGTTTGAAACCCCCAGCTGCTCCATGGGAGAAAGATGAGGCTTCCTGCTCCCATAAAGATTTACAGCCTCAGAAATCCTTTACAGGGTTGCTATGAGTTGGAACCCATGCCATGACAAAGTGGTGACAGCAGAGGTGGAGACAGAAGCAGCAGCATGGAGAGACAGAGTAGTTGTTCTACAAGCAGGAGGCTGACTTGCAAAATATGCCTTTTGGGTACTTATAGACAGCACTAAAGGATCTTTGTAACACTTACCCAAATAGGGTAGAGGTCTAGGGGCCATGTGGCTGAGAGACTGAAGACAACAGTTAGGTATGCCTGCAGTACAGCAGCGAAGCGTTTCTGACAGGAGGACAATTTACTGCAACCTTAGTTGTTTCAGGTCCTATTCACTTCCTTAATAATCACCATAATCAGAATATTGTCTGAGTTCTGTATGGCCATTATAATGGAGTCTTAAATCCAGATTGTGAAGTGGAGAGTGCTGTGGGAGGGATGGTTGGCGTCAGAATAGGGGAAAAAATGTTAAAGGGTGGAGGAATGTCTGACTTCTGCCACATAGGACAGGAATCAGCTATGGATTGATTTTGAGAATGATTCTCCTTCCCTCTTGTGAAGTCAGACATGCCTTCCATGCTGCTTTTATAGCGACACAATGCAAAATTTCATGAAATTGAATCAAGTTTGTAATGAATTGCAATTTATCATCCATTCTGTGTTGTTTGGTTCCAAGTTGAGCCTTATATATTGAACACTAACAAAGTTTTGAGTTCTGAGCTAGTTGTTGGAAATCAGGGCTTTAAATTGGACCATTCCAACTGGACTCCCTGCTGAGTATTTGCCTTTCTACCCCAAATATATTGAATCAATATCTACATTTTAACAAGATCCCTGGGTAATTCTTATGCATACATCTATAAGAATCACCTGAAGAACTATAAGAATCAACCAGTGATCTCTAGTGGAAATGCAAATTCTTAGCGGCCTGTCAAACTAGGATGAATTGGTCAAAGCCCTCTTGAAAATTCACAGATGAGTAAGGCTATCTTTAAAAAGATACACTTATAAACATCTATGTAGAAACCAAGGTTTAAGAGATGAGTGACTTGTTCAAGGAAATTCTCTTGGTAAGTAATCAGCTGGATTCTGAATCCAAGATGCAGTTTCAGTTCCGAAGTGTGAATCCTTCATTCTTTGCCTTTATCTTTGTAATGGGTCCAGTAGAATTGGCACAGTTAAATGTACTGGCGTTCATTACTTTGTTCTCGTACAGTGATTCCCATAGAGGATTCTTTGGAACTCTAGTCCCTCAGGTGTGTTTCATGAATTGAACATGTTAAATATATTAAAACAGGTTTCCAGACTGGGGTTTAGGTAAGTCTTTTATATGCTAAGGTAATCTCATACATCCCCAAGAGCAAGTTAAGTATTCAACACTTCCCAAATGTAATTGACTAGGGAATTGTTTCACAGAACATGTTTGAGAAATGCTACCATACCCAGTTAAATCAAATGATTGTATATTATTTATTGCTAGTAATAGTTAATATTCCTTCAGCATTTTCTATCTGCTAAGCATTGCAATCTTGTGGGGGATAGTCTGTTATTATCTCAATGGGGAAACAGACACAGAGCATTAAGTAACTTACCATAAGTTACACAAGTGAGGATTGGAGGCTATGCCCTACCATTCTATCTTGCACCATCCTATACTTCCCCGCCTCCTGATGTGTTTTATGCATTAATACCAGTGAGCCTGCCCTCTTCAGGGAAGGGGGAACATATGATTGAAGTTCACTGAGGACACAGGAAAGTGTATGTGAAAGCATTAAAACTCTTTTGCTGTTCCACAGGGACTGTGAATTTTGTGCAATACTTTGAGACACATACACAAAAGCCTGAAGAGGTTAGTTTGGATGATGCTTAGTGAGAGGGATGAACAGACCAAGCATTAATACTTCCATTTGGCAGTTTGGCGGATATAATTTGATTGATTCTCCCTTTTCTGTGGTGTCCCTTCATCTTCCTTTTTATGCACTTTCATTTTCCATTACTCCAGCATCCTGTCTCGTCTTCCCCAATACACACTACTAGCAAAGAGTAGCCAGCAAACCAAGTGAGAGCATAGGCTTTGCAATTAGACACCAGGATTTAGAATCTATTTGTATCATTTGCTAATTGTTCCAGCTATTTAATCTTTTTAAGCCTCAGTTTTCACTGTATAAGATTATTTTAATTACTCAAAAAATATTTAGAGTACCTAGCACACAAAACCAAGCCCACTGTTAGGAAATCAATTCCGACTCATTCATAGATACACTTACAAGACAGAGTCGCACTGCTCCATAATCTTTATGGAAGCAGATTGCCTCATCTTTCTCCCATGGAGCAGTTGTTGGGTTTGAAGAGCTGCTGTTGCAATTAGCAGCCCAGTGCTTAACCAGATGCACTACTAGAGCACCTTAATACATAGTTGTTAAGTGAATTTGTTCTGAATCATAGAGACTCTACCTAGGGTTTCCAAGGGGTAGCTGGTGGGTTTGAACCACCGACCTTGTGGTCACCATGTTGGCTATAAATGTTTAATTTCTCTAGCTGTTTCTGATATTAAAGAACCAGTCTCTGTCCATTCTGACTCACATCGACCCCTTGTGTGTCATTGTAGGACCGTGCTCCATAGGGTTTTTAATGGCTGATATTTTGGGAGTTGATACCCAGGTTTATCTTGCAAGGTATTTTGGGTAGACTCAAACATCCAACCTTTTGATTAGTAACTGAGCACATTACCCATTTGCACCACACAGGGATAGATATCAAACAGTGCTCTCTAAAACTGCATGTCCTTCTAAATTTGAGGTAGAACAATCTCCTTATTGGGAAAGGGAGCAAATATTTTGCAGGGAGTGAGTGGGATAGTGGTTTTTACACCCTCCCTTAATATACTCCCTAAGTGCATGATGACTGTCTCACCTGTAAAAGAGACCCCAGTTTTAATTTATTTTGAGATGACGTCATACACAGATACCAAGTCATCTTCAAATGCTTAAAAGGTTTCATGGCCATTGGCCTATGTTTTCCTACTTACTTTCTACTGTCACCTCAATACCTTGCTGGTAATTTGAGTCTTTGAAGAGGCAGGCACTGAGGGGTTTTGATGTGGCTTAGTAGGATCAGCACTGAGCTGCAAACCATAAAGTCGGTAGTTCAAAACCACTAGCTGCTCCTCCATAAACCCAATAGGTGGAGAAATTTTTTTCTGTCAAAATTTATAACATCATTTGCAGGCCATACAAAATTACCAAGTTAAAAATTAGCCTGCTATGTTTGGTCAAACATATAATTAACTCACACCCAATGTGATGGCTGGAGTCCTGGTGTGGCGCTGTGCTTAATGCGCCAGACTGCAAAGCCGTTTGAACTGCAAGTTTGGTGGTTCAAGTTCACCAGCTGCTCCGTGGATGCTCCGTGGAAACCCTATAGAGGGTCGCTAGGGGTCGGAATTGACTAGATGGCACTTAACAACAACAACAACAACAACATTGTGATGGCTGGAGTCCTCATATGGCGCCGTAGGATAAGCACTGGACTGCAAGGTTGGTTTGAACTGTAAAGTCGGCAGTTCGAACTCACCAGCTGCTTCTTGGAAATCCTATACAGGGTCGCTTAGAGTCAGAACTGACTTGACTGATACGTAATAACAATGGGATGGCTGGAACTGTGGTTGCCTTATTAGGGCCAGACCAAATGATTTCCCTGGCTTTATATGGTCCTGCGTAGTGGTTACGAATCGGGCTGCAAACCTTAAGGTCAGTGGTTCGAAACTACCAGCCGCTCCGCGGGAGAAAGATGAGGCTTTCTACTCCCGTAAAGATTTACACCTTCGGAAACCCTGTACAGGGTCGCTATGGGTCGGACCCGACTCGATGGCACTTAACAACAACAACAACAAATATGGTCCTGAAAGAGCTCTGGTAGCGTAGTGGTTACTAGTGGGGCGGCTAATCTCAAGGTCAGCAGTTCCAAACTACCAGCCTTTGGGGGGAGAAAGATGAGGCTTTCTGTTCCCATAAAAGATTTAAAGCCTCGGAAGCGTCGCGCTGTGAGTCGAAAGGACTCCACAGCATACAACCACCAACCACCATATGATCCTGGGACCGGATGTTGTCCATCCCTGCTATACAGGGTTGTTGTGAATTAGAACTGCGCTTAACAACAACAAATGTCAATTATGTGACTGTATTGCCTTCTTCCTAGAGTTTGAGTATTTTTTGTATATGCATAAGAATACATGAGAATCACCTGGGAATCCTGTTGAAATGTAAATTATGATTCAGGACATCTTTGGTGGTGGAAATAAACTTCTCAGTAGGAAGTAGAACCAAAGTGAACTGGTGTGAAGCCCTGGTCTAGGAGCATAAGATCAATTGCTGGTATTGAGTATTGAAAATGAAAGGGAACCAATCTTTCTTTTCTCTTGAGTTAGGTCTAACATGGCCTTGCCTGAGCATTCACACGTCCTGAGCGTATGGACACAGAAACTGTAATGGTACACTTCTCTCAGAGACAAAAAGTTAAAAGAAGTTGGTATCTAATTTATTCAGATGGCCCTCAAAATACAGCATTTCATGTTCTGATTTGATTTCCAGGCACTAAAAAGTAACAATGACTGCTTTGTTAGGAGAATTACTTCAGCACAAAATGAGGCCTCTCTTTTTCTTGCTATAGTAACTAATTGCTGAAGATATCAGATAAAAATAACGTATTTTGTAATTAATATTTTAATTTACTAAGAAGGAATCTAAATGGTGACTAGACTTCTCTTCCCCTTGATAGTAATGAACCCAGGCAATTTCAAATGAAGAAGAGCAGCCAGGAGTTTAATACCTTTGATTAAGAACATGTTTCCACAGTGGCTATTATCTTCCTATTTAAAAGAGCAAAAACAAAACTCAGGCTTATTTTATTTTGAAACTACAGGGGGTCTTATGGCATCAAAAGAAGAAGAGGAAGTGTTTAAGGATAATTAAAGCCAATTTGCTTCATCAGGCCTTTTTCCTCCATTTTCTTTCGCTTTCTCCTCCTTACAACACTTGCTAATTATGCTTCAGTGACCTGAGGATTTTTCTTTTTTCTTTTTCTTTTCTTCAAGTAACTTGTCTATTTGGCCATTGCTCACACTTATAATTGACTGCATAAATCAGTGTATCTCCATTAAAACTTTATAAAAAAAGAACATAAATGATCTCCCTTATCAGGAGGACTAGCTACAGGGAACTGATTCTACTCACTGCTACAAATTTGCACTTTCACCAAGTATATGTTGTTGTTGAGTCGATTCCAACTCATAGCGACCCTTTATAGGGTTTCCAGGGAACAGCTGGTGAGCTAGACCCACCAACCTTGCAGTTCAAATGACTTTGTAGTCTGCCGCATTAGCCCCACAGCCTGGACTCCACCAAGTATATATACTGAATCATAATTTACATTTTTACAAGATCCTCAGGAGATGTTTTGGTATACATAGATGTATAAAGGGATCTATAAGAATCACCTGGGGATCTTGTTAAAATGCAGATTTGAATTCAGTATATCTGGGGTAGAAATGTAAATTCTCAGCAAGGAGTAGAGCCTGAATGCATTCCTTGGAAGCCCTGTGTAGGAAAGCCAAAGGCAAAGACTAACAAGCCTGAATAGGGACTGTGGGCCAGGTACTTTACAGGTGTAAATGTATTTAATCTCCAAAAGAACCCTGAGAAGTCTCTGTAATTGTGACAGGAGCGACTTGCTTAGGCGCACTGCTTAAGGTGAGATTAGAACGCCAAGCTTTGTTTTCACTTTCTTAACTCATTTGCCAAAATTTCTCCTTTTTTATTTATTTAAAAAAGCTCCATATAGAATTTTCATTCCTTCCTTCAATATGAATACTCCTGGCACACATAAAAGCGTATACCACTTAGGTTTCAAAAAAAAAAAAGGACTCTTGGCCACTGTAAAAAAAAGGAATTGTGAAAAGTCATTCACAGTAGCTTCCCTGGAGACTGAGAAAACTCATTCACCTCCAGGAAATTTTTAGCTGAAATTTTAAAATAACAGAACCCACCGTAGAAACTGAGCTCCTAGAATGGAAAGTATTTTAATTCAACATTATGCTTTCAACTCTGAAAATTGATAATAAATGGTACCCCATACTCAGATAAGACTGCCTCCTGGAGAAAGCAGTGAGCCAGCAACTTCTGACCTAAAAGTTTGTACAGTTTTTCTTTAGACTCAGGTGAATTGAACAGCATGAACCAATGTATCGCAAACTGAGTAAGTGCACAATTTTTGATGCTGAATTAAATAAAGGATTAAGTTTTTGTGTTATGGTAGGTATATTTGCAATGGGCATACATTTATAGTTTTGTTGATTGTCTGTCGAATTGATTCCAACTCATGGAAACCCCGTGTGTGCAGAGTAGAAATGCTCCACAGAGTTTTTAAAGCTATGATGTTTTAGAAGCAGATCACTGCCCGGTCTTCCAGTTCAAGCCACCCATCTTTCTGCTAGTTATTTAGTACTTAGCCATTTGCACCATACAGGAGATAAGTTCATCATGGTGAAGTTTTAGCTGGTTTGGGGGGAAAAGTACACATGAAAGAAAGGGGGAAGGAACAATGATTGCACAATAATTTTGCAACATTGAATGTGTTGTTGTTGTTGTTAAGTGCTGTGAGTTGGTTTCGACTCATACTGACCCTGTATAGGGCTTTGAAGGAGTGGCTTTTGGTTCAAATTGACCTTGTGGTGCACTGCTTTTTATCCCACAGTGCCACACAGGAAAACACACACCAACAAAAATCACAATAGAACCTTAATCTGCTGTGTCCAGAGAAGTGGGAAGTAGTTTTCTTTCCACCAGCAATTCTACACCATCTTGAAACGTACAATGCACACTGTCTCCCCACCAATTTGAGCACAGAGACTGGGCTTCTAAGGTTTTGTTTTTATAGCTTTGATTTTCAATTTCAGTTTGCATGCAGAAACAGCCAAATATTTGCATGTGAAACACATTTACTTCAAGTTCTAATTTCAAGAGAACTTAAAAACAATATTAGAGATAAAGAAAAGTTTTGGAGGCTCACACAGATGAGAAAGATTGGTGGAATCTCTAGAATGTTCTTGTGGCTTAGCCTAACCACCTCAGATAAGGAGGCAAGATAGAGCTTTTAAGGATAAGGACAAGGATAAGGAGGCAAGATAGAACTTATAGCCCAAAGATCTTCAAAAACGAAGAAAGCAGAGTGAACCAAATTCTAGCTGTGTTCTTTTACTCCCCTTTATCCCATTTCCTGGGAAGTTTTTTTTTTTTTTTTAAAGTGTCATCAAGTTAGTTCCAACTCATAGGAACCCTGTGTAGGATTTCAGAGGGGCAGCTGGTGGGTTTGAACCTCTGACATTTTGCTTAGATGTTCAATTCTTATCCTATAGTGCCACACCTGGTCTCCTGGAACCCTGCAATACATTGTCTATTCCAGGAATTCTATTTATTTCTTGATTGGTTAGATCAAAGTTAACCCAACCCTATTTTGAGAAAATTTTAAAGAAACTGGATTTAGTCAGAATTGATGAGGGAATTCCGTGGATTGAGAAGCTAAATCGTCTTTGAAAGATAAACTGGAAGTGATACAGAAAATGATAAATTTGGGATATTTTGAAGTCACATGTATTCTAAATAAGACATAGTTTTGGATAAAGTTATCTTTATGCAAAATGATGGATCCGTTTCTGAAGAGACTAGCTCGTTTTTTGCTCCTGCAACCCCATTTTTACCATTCTCCTCTGCTTCACTCTCCAGGCTGTGACCAGACTGGTTATTTTGCTGTTCCTCCAACATACCAGCTTCCTGGGCAATTAGCCCTAACACAATATGTCTTCAGCCTAGGACACTTCCCCTGGATCCTTCCAATTCCCTTTTGGGGTTAATTCCTGCCTATTAATCAACTAATTAAACTGCTTTTTGTTTGGTATACTGCATTGCATTTTTCTTCACATAGGACAGAACCGTAATTGAAAATTAGTTGAGTAATTCTGGCTTTAGTATCTCTCTGTTATGGGTTGAATTACGTCTCCACAAAATATGTGTTTAAATTCTAACTCCTATACCTGTGGTTGGAGTCCTAGTATATGATGCTGTAGGATAAGCACTGGACAGCTAATTGTAGGTTGGTGGTTCAAACCCACCTTGGTAACATTATACAGGGTGGTTATGAGCTGGAACTTAACAACATACTTGTGTTTACAATCCCATTTGGTGATGGATTTGCTTTGTTGTGTTAATGAGGCAATATTCATGTAGGGTGTGTCTTAAATCAAACACTTTTGAGATATAAAGGAGAAGACTAAACAATCTAGCAAGCAGAAATGTAAGGGAAGATACAGGCTACATGATGATCAATGAACCAAGAACAGAAGCTGAAAAGAGATAAAGTCCTTCCATGAGTCAACACAGAAATAAAGGTTTTCCCTAGACATTGTGTCGTGAATTCTAGATTCTTAAACTGTGGGAAAATAGAGTTCTGTTTGTTAAAGCCTCCCACTTGTGGTATTTCTGTTACAGAAGCATAAGATAAGTCTTTCTCAATGGATTATAAGAGTCATCAGGACAGAGGCTGCAATAGTAAGGAGCTCTGGTAGCGTAGTGGTTACGAATTGGGCTGCGAACCTTAAGGTCAGCGGTTCGAAACTACCAGCTGCTCCGCGGGAGAAAGATGAGGCTTTCTACTCCCGTAAAGATTTACACCCTCGGAAACCCTATACAGGGTCGCTATGGGTCGGAACCGACTCGATGGCACATAACAACAACAACAACAACAGTAGTAGATCAAGCCTCAACTTGAAATACTGAAGGATTCTATAACAAAATATTAAAGGATACAGAAAGCATCAAAAGAAGATGGAAGGAATACAAAATATTAAAAGCAATGGTTGCGGTTCAACCATTTCCAGAGGTAGCATATGTTCAAGAACCAAAGATACTGAAGAAAGAAGTCCAAGCTACACTGAAGGCATTTGCAAAAAAAAGGCTCCAGGAATTGACAGTATACAAAGTGAAAGCATTCAATAAATTGATATTGCACTGTAGGTGTTCACTCCTCTATGCCAAGAAATTTGGAAGACAGCTACCTGGGCAACTAATTGGAAGAGACCCGTAGTTGTGCCCATTCCAAAGAGAGGTGACCCAAGGGAATGTGGAAATCATGGGAAAATATCATTAATATCACATGCAAGCAAATTTTTGCTGAAGATAATTAAAAAATGGTTGCAAGTATACATCAAGAGAGAACTGCCAGAAATTCAAGCCAGCTTCAAAAGAGGATGTGGAACTAGGGATATCATTGCTGGTGTCAGATGGATCTTGGCTGAATGCACAAAACAGCAGAAAGACGTTTATTGACTTTGCAAAGGCTTTTGACTGTGTAGATCATGACAAACTATAGATAATGTTATGAAGAAGGGGTTTTCCAGAACATTTAATTGAGCTCAGTAGGAATCTGTACAAGAGGCAGTCATTCGAACAGATCAGGAGGCTATTGAATGGTTTAAAAACCATTTAAAAACAAAGGTGTGCATTAGAGTTGTATCCTTTCACCATACATATTCCACCTGTATGCTGAGCAAATAATCCAAGAAGATGGATTATATAATGAAGAATCAAGTTTGGAGGAAGATTCATTAAAACCCTGCAATATGCAGATGATACAACTTAGCTTGCTCAAAGTGAAAAGGACTTAAAATACTCATGAAGATCAAAGACCACAGATTTAAGTATGGGTTGTACCTCATTGTAAAGAAGACAAAAATCCTCACACCTGGATAAATAAATAACATCATGATAAATGGAGAAGAGATTGAAGTTGTTAAAAGACTTCATTTTACTTGGATCCACAACCAACACATATGAAAGCAGCAGACAAGAAATTAAAGTACTGTATTAGGCAAATCTGCTGCACAAGACCTCTTTAAAGTGTTAAAGAGCAAATATATCAGTTTCAGGAGTAGGGTGTACCTGACCCAAACCATGGTATTTTCAATCATCTCATATGCATATGCAAGTTGTACAGTGCATAAGAAAGACCATAGAAGAATTGTTGTATTTGAATTATGGTGTTGGAAAAGACTACTAAAAGTACTATGGACTGCCAGAAGAACAAACAAATCTGTGTTGGAAGAAGTACAGTCAGAATGGTTTTGTTCTATGGGTAAAATGGAGTCCTGATGTGACGCTATAGGATCAGCACTCAACCGTTAACCATATGGTTAGTGGTTCAAACCCACCAACTGCTCACTGCAAACCCTACACAGAGTTGCTATGAGTCAGAACTGATTCAATGACACGCACATGGGCAAAATAACACCATTTCAGTTAGCAGCTGAGTGCAAACTGTTTCCACCTCCCAGTATTTATTCATGCCTTGTGTTAGACATCTGGAAATTGTCTAGCAAACCTAAAGGGATTGAACTCATTTTAATAGAACAATTATTTCTTTTACATGTAAGTACACTGGGGAATGATATTTTCATGCACTGGATGCCTAACATAGATGATCACATCGTCAAAAGTTAATAATGTTTGTTGCTTGAAAATTTTAGTCAGACCAACTTCTGGTGTGGGTTAATACACTGAACTGCAAAGTTGGTTTGAACTGCAAGGTCGACAGTTCAAGCTCACCAACTGCACCTTGGAAACCCTAAACAGGGTCACCATGATTCAGAACTGATTCCATGGCACTTAACATCAACAGCAGCAGCAGCAAATACACAAAGGCCCCGACTGTTCATCTCTCTCTAGTTCATTTGTTCTTCAATATGAATTTGAAGCACCTCCCATCAAGAGATGGCGTCTGTTTACCCAACCCTTGAGTTTTGGCTGCCCTTAATATTTACTTTGGCTAGTAGAATGTGACAAAATTATGGTGTGCCAGTTCCAAGTTGAAGTCCTTTCTCTCTTGATATTCTGTTCAACTGGTTTGTGAACAAGTCTAGACAGCCATTGAGGTTGAGGTCATCTTACCAACCACTTTTCCAGCTGAACTGGCAGCTGACAGCAGATGCATTGATTGAGTCCAGTCCAGACCAAAAATGCCCAGCTATACCCCACCAAATTTATGTCCTACAGGATCATGACCTAAACAAATGATTGCTATTCAAAATTATTATATTTTGAGATGGTTTATTAGTCAGCAAAAGTATCCAATATAGATGAGCTACTTTTAATTTACTGTAAGTTAAAATAACTGGTAGACTTGACTAAGAAGAAAAGTGGTAAGATCTGGCGCAAGCATAGAACATTTATTGGAAAAGGGTACCCCAGATGGAATGATGAGTAGTAGATTTGAGACATTAGATACCTTCAATTTGAGACTGGAAAATAGCAAAGGAGCACATCTTCTTTAGGAAACAAACAACAGTAGTTCACTAGTAGCCTAAAGTTTAGCAGTTCAAACCTTCCGATGGTGCTATAAAGAAAGGGTTGATGATCTCCTTCCGTAAAGATTAAACCATATGGGAAAGATCTATTCTGTAATAGACGGAGTTGCTATGAGTTAGAATCAACAATGGGTATTTTTTTTTAGTTTAATAAATAGGCAGATTTCCTGTGGTCTCTTCTGAAGAGCACAAGCTTCTTTCAAAACTAGTAATAATTTCAGATAGATCAAACATAAAGATATCATGGCTTAAACACAACAATATAATCATGGGAGGTTCTTAAATGAGGTAGTAATAATTGCAACTTATCAATGTTTAGGAAGTGTTCCCATTATTGCTGTTAGGCACTGTCCAGTTGGTTTTAACTCATAGCAATCCTGTGTACAACAGAATTAAACCTTGCCTGATCCTGTAGCATCTGCTCAACCATTGGTTATGTTTGAGTCCATTGTTGCAGGCATGTGACAATCCATCTGATTCCTCTGTTTTGCTGACTCTCTACTTTGTTAAGCATGTTGTCCATCTCCAGGGACTGATTCCTCTGGTAATTATGTCCAAACTGCATAAGATGAGTTCTTGCTATCTTCCCTTCTAAGGAGCATATTGGCTGTACTTTTTCCAAGATATATTTGAAATGTAAGCCCCACAAATGATAATGATAAATTATGTGATGCAAATTAAGAGTAGTTTACAAAGAGAACTAGGAAGTGATGTCTATGAAGTTGAAGAATGTAAATAGCCTTTGTGATGGGAGCCTGAAACTCTGAATTTGCATTCTACTGACATCACTTGGAGTCCTAGTATGGCGCTGTAGGGTAAGCACTTGACCGCAAGGTTGGTTTGAACAGCAAGGTTGGCAATTCAAACTCACTAGAGGCTCCTTGAAAATGCTATACAGTGTTGCTGTGAGTCAGAACGGACTCAATGGCACTTAACAATATCAATAACAACAACTACTTACTATCTATATGACTTCAATAAAGTCAGTAATCATCAACTTTCTCAAGTAGAAATTGGGGATAATTAAAACTCCTGGTGTGGCACTGTGGGCTTAATGTATCAGACTTCAAAGTCATTTGAAGTGCAAGGTTGGTGGTTCAAGCTCACCAGATGCTCCTTGGAAACCCTATACTGGGTCGCTATGGGTTGGAATCAACTCAACAGCACTTAACAACAACAACAACAATAACTCTATTGACTTCATAAAGAAAATGTGACCTAAATAAATAAGGGGACAAGAAATTGGCAGGGGTTATTTTTGGCTTAGCTTATTGGTTCTTAGTATCTAAGGATGTATTATGGACCAAAATGAGATGATTTTTAATAATCAGCTCACAAAAAGTCATATAGAAGCAATTTTTGAAAATTCATGGCTCCTATCATTTATGTCAGCTCTCCTGTTGTCCTTCCCCTCACCTCTGCCCAGAACAACCTTGCTTATTGCAGTCAGTGCCAAAGCCTTCTTTTTGCTGAGGTTGGAATGTTCACTCACCTTGTGAATGTGGGTGATGATACAGCTTCACCTGCCTGTGAATGTTCCTACTTTTATATTCCTGTGACATGCTCTAGGCCATTGAATAGCAGAGGTGTGTTAGAGAACAGATGGGCCCAATACCATTTTTTTTACCCTGTCTTTTGAAATTAAGATTTTTAAAGAATTGGATGAAGACACAATAATATTGGAACTTTTTTTCTGTATTTTTAATTTCCATTAGTTCACTAGACTCCATAGTCCCCACCCATTGAGTCATGACAGCCTTTGCTTCAGGGGGAGGGCAGAACCCAGCAAGGAACAAAGGAGACAATGTTCAGCTTTTGAATTCCAAAACATACTCTTGAAGCTAATTTCAAAAACAATGGTTGTAAAAAGCCAAGACATTCACTTGCAATACCTGGGCTTGTTGAAAGAGAAATAAGAAGCTTTCCTTTACATATTAAATATTCTCTTAAATTATTAAAAGGTTAGAGGACTGAAGCAAGAAAATTCACTCTGAACAACTACAGAATAGAAAATATTCAAGAGATGACAAGAATAGTGACCCAACACACCGGAAAAAATACAAAACAACCTGGTGGAAAGGAGTCTGGAGAAAAAGGACCAGAGCAAGGCAAAATTAAAGATTTCTGAGATTTGAATTGGGGACATTATTGCCCAGCATGTGTATGGTTCTTACATCTTGCATTGTACTCTAGATGGAAGTGGTTGTGTGGTTATGCCTTGGAGTCGGTTCCTACTCATAGTAACCCTGCATAGAGTTTCTGAGGCTGCCAATCTTCATGGAAGCAGAAAGCCTTATCTTTCTCCCATAGAACCAATGGTCGTTTTTAACTGCTGACCCTGAGGTTAGCAGCCTGATTCGTAACCACTACGCTTTCTAGATGGAAATGGTTGCCTCAAAAGGACCATGCTCATTAGAGCAAAAATTGCAGTTATATGTGTAGAATGACATGATCTGAGATAGCTCACCACTCCCAAATCTGCTTTGCATCCAAAGAAGACATGCTGAAAAATTCTTAAATTTAGAATATGGAAGGCATTGGAAAATTAGAAATCATTCTGTATATTAAGTAATAGATTAAACAGGAAACAAGTTGGAAAGCCCAAGTAGGGACCATATTTGTTGCTGTTGTTAAGTGCCATCAAGTTGTTCCTACTCATAGCTATCCCATATAGGGGTTCCAAGGAGCGGCTGGCTGGTGACTTTGAATCACCAACCTTGGGGTTAGTAGTCCAATGCTTATCCTACAGTGTCATACCAGGACTCCAGAGACCATATATAGGATGTGGCTGCTCAATTCTAAAATGTCCATTGTGCCAGTGAGCGCTAAGGTAAAAACTTGATGTAGGTAAGTATGGAGATTGAGTTACTTGAAATAAAGCGCTCACTACTACATCATTATGCTAAGAGATCAAACACAGATGCCAGTATCATACACTTGAGTTCACTAACAAGGACTCATTGATGCTCAGATAACCCAGTTAACAAATACTGAATACCCTTTCTTTAATGACAGGGTAATTTATAAACCCCTTAGGAGTAAGGAGAAGAATTGTGTGTGTGTGTGGGGGGGGGGGTAGGATGTCGGATTTTGACTACCACAAAGAAGACTACGTTAAAATAAAAAAAGAAAGAAAGGCAAGATGCTAAACTACCTTTGAAATAGTGGTATCTGTGAATCAGGCTACGAACTTCAAGGTAAGCAGTTCAAAACTACCAGCTATTCCACGGGAGAAAGATGAGGCTTTCTGCTCCCATAAAGATTTACAGCCTCGGAAACCCTGTGCAGGGTCACTATGAGTCGGAACCGACTCTACACACATAACCACCACCACCAATTTAACAATAGAAATAAGCACTAATGAGTCTTGATGTATACAATTTGACACCACACTGCCACTATTTAAAGGCATGTGTATATATAGGTAGTACACATATCAATTTGATCCCCTGAATTTCGATTTACCCCTTCTTTGTACACCATTTAAAATACTTCTCTGTACTGAATTATATATGTACATGTCTGCGTTCTGCAGTTGATTATAAACTTCATGTTGGTTGGGATTACATCCCATTCTTTTTTATATTGCCAGTTTCTCGCAAAGTTTTCTCTTGAGAAATATCTGTTAAAGGAATCCATATGATGAACCAGTGAGTTAAATTGTGAAAAGTTTTATTTTTTTCAAAATCTGGGAAATACATTTGATGTTTCTGAACTGATTCAACTGATCATTTGACTTTGCTATAGAGATATTCCATTTGTTAATAATTTATAATTGTGTCCATATTTTGTGGCACTACGGGATAATGCATTGGACTGCATGGTAGGTTTCAGTGGTCCAAACTCACCTGCTGCTCCTCTGAAACCCTAAACATGGTTGTTATGAATCGAAACCGACTCAACGTCACTTAACAACAACAACGTAGCAAAATAATCCCAGGTGGATAGCTATAGAGTATACGAATTTATTTCTAAAATTTCTGGAGGCTAGAAATCCAAATCGAGCACATTGGCAAGACAATACTCTTCATGTCTACACTAGAGGAAGAGCTTTCCTTTTTTTCTGTCAGTTTCTGGTATCCTCAAGCAATATTGACTTTCCTTGAGACATCCTAACAATGTATATTTTCCCTGTATGTCTCTCCCTGTCTGTTCTCCTTTTTTTATAAAACTTCCTTTCCTTGAGAAAAGATTAGGATAAGAATACACTCAATATGACGTGACAGATAATATCTTCAAAGAAAGACTCGCTTTCTCTAAACAGGGTCACATTTATAAATTTATAGCGATTAAAAATGTATCACCTTTTCTGGTCTACAATTTAATCAGTAATAATAATTGGTAATTAATTAACAATTCATTAATAATGAAAGGCACACCACTTTAAGCACCTTTCACCATTATAATGGACTTACCATTGTAATTCCCCAATTCTATGGTGGGGGTCTCATTTCTCTTATCTGCAAGATTAACAAACTCACCCAAGGTTGTGGTTGTTGTTAAGTGTTGTCGAGTTAGTTTCAATTCATAGTGACTGCATAAAGGATTTCCAAGGAGCAGCTGGTGAGCTTGAACCACAAACCTTCTGGTTCAAACTGACCTTGCAGTTCAATGCATTAACCTGTAGTGCCACACCCATAGCAATTAATTGGACAAATCATGATCTGCATCTGATTCTAGCTTGGATCTCCAACCATAATACTATATCTAACTCTAAATGGAAGCATAAAGCTATCTACATATAAAGTGGTCTGAATACTTGTATTTGTATGAAGGAAACAAAAACAAAAAAACAAAAACAAAACACAAAATTCCTGTGTAGCTTGAGCATTATTTCATAAATATATAAACTCAAAGCACTGTAATTAAAAAGGTCATAAAATATTTCTACAAAAAATAGAAATTCTTTATAGTAATAAATACACATATCCAAAAAAGAACCAGAACCAACACCTTATCCAACACCCCCAACAATTCAAAAAAGAGCAGCAAAGTAAACCTAGAGCTACCAGGAGAAAAGAAAACTAAATGATGGTGGCTGTGTGCCGTGG
>NW_006408520.1:38584604-38591469 GCF_000296735.1 Chrysochloris asiatica | reverse complement strand
TGAAGAGGAAAGATGTCACCTTGAGGACTAAGGTGCACCTGACCCAAGCCATGGTATTTTCAATAACCTCATATGGATGCGAAAGCTGGACAGTGAATGAGGAAGATCGTAGAAGAATTGATGCCTTTAAATTGTGGTGTTGGAGGAGAATACTAAAAGTGCCACGGACTGCCAAAAGAACCAATAGATCTGTCTTGGAAGAAGTGCAGCCAGAGTGCTCCTTGGAAACAGTTGCTGGAGAAGGATGTCATGCTGGGTAAGATGGAGGGTCAGAGAAAAAGAGGAAGACCCCCCAACAATATGGATCGGCCAGGTGGCATCATTGATGGCATCAAGTGTGGCAGCGGTAGTGAGGTTGACTCAGGATTGGACATTGTTTCGTTCTGCTGTGCATGGGGTCACTATGAATCGGTTCCGACTCGATGGCACCTGACAACAACATGCTACCAAATGATAGAGCAGAAATAAATGAAATAAAGAACAGAAAAAACAATAGAAAGAATCAACAATCAAGTAGTTCTTTGAAAGGATCAGTACAATTGACAAACAATGGAAAATCTAACAAAATAAAAATAAGCGAAGATTCAAAAACACAAATCAGAAATGATTTTGTCAAATGCTTTTTCTGCATCTATTTTCATGAAGGTTATTGGTCTATAATTTTCTTTTTTAGTGATGTCTTTGCCTGATTTTGACATCAGGGTTATGCTTATTTCATAAAATGAATTCAGGGCTTTTCCTTCATTTTCTATTTTCTACAATAGTTTGAGTAGAATTGGTGTCAGTTTCTCTCTCAGTGTTTGGTAGAATTCACCAGTAAAGCCATCTGGACAAGGTCTTTTTTTAGTTGGGAGTCTTGAAATGACTTGGTTAATTTCTTCAATGAAAATAGATGCAAAAATTCTCAACAAAATCTCAGCCAATAGAATACAACAATATGTCACGACCAAGTGGGATTCATACTAAGTATGTAGGGATGGTTCAATATCAGAGAAACAATTAGTGTAATCCACCAGATAAATGAAACAAAGGAAAAAAACAAAACAAACCCCCCCCCAACCTGATGATAATATCAATTAATGCAGAAAAAGCATTTGACAAAATCCAATATATATTCCTGTTAAGAACTCAACAAAATAGAAACAGAAGGGAAATTCCTCAGTACAGGATGAGGCAGTGTTTAATTCTCTGTTGTATAAGGTTGCTATGAATGGGAACCAATTAGACAACACCTAAGAATAATAACAACGTGGCCAGTTGATCTCCAACAAAGGGCCAAAATACATTAAATGGGGAAGAGATAGTCACTTCAACAGAAGGTATTGGAAATCCATTTTCAGAAGAATGAAACAAGACTCATATCTTACATCATATGCAAAAATGACAAATTTGGGGCTCTGATATATGGCATAAATACACTGTCAAACACAACTGACAAGGTACAAATGACAGGGGCAAAATAGATGACTGGAACTTCCTAAAATATAGACACTTACTAAGCATCAAAAGATTTCACCAAAAGAGTAAAAAGATAATTCACAAACTGGGAGAAAATATTTGTCAATTACATATGACACAACCAACAACTCTTTAAAATTTATAGAACAATTAAGCACCTCAACAAGAAGGCAAATAATCCAATTTAAAAATGCACAGATATTTAACGAAAGAAGACATTCAGGCAGTCAACAAACATACGAAGAAATGTTCAAGATCATTAGCCATCATTGTTATTGTTTCTAGGTACTATAGAGTTGGCTCCAACTCACAGGGACTCTATGAACAATAGAATAAAACACTGCCTTGCCCTGTGCCATCCTCACAAATGTTGTTATGCTTGAAGCCATTGTTACTGTGCCAATCCATCTCGTTGGGGGTATATCTCTTTTTTGTTGATTCTCTGCTTTATCAAGCATAATGTCCTTCTCCAGGGATGGATCCTTTCTGATAACATGTCTGAAGTACAAGAGATTAAGTCTTCCATACTGTCTTCTAAGAGAATTTTTGCTGTACTTCATGGTTCTATTAATATTTGCTAATACCATAATGAGTTGTATGAAGAAAACAGAATCAGGATTGGAGGAAGACTCATTAACAACCTGCGATATGCAGATGATACAACCTTGCTTGCTGAAAGTGAAGAGGACTTGAAATGTTTACTAATGAAGATCAAAGAGCACAGCCTTCGATATGGATTACATCTCAATGTAAAGAAACCAAAAATCCTCACCACTGGTCCAATAAACAACATTCATATCAATGGAGAAAAGATCGAAGTTGTCAAGGACTTCATTCTTCTTGGATCAACTATCAACACTCATGGAAGTAGTAGTCAAGAAATCAAATGACGTATTGCATTAGACAAATCTGCTGCACAGGACATTTTTAAAGTGTTGAAGAGCAAAGATATCAGCTTGAGGACCAACGTGCGCCTGACCCAAACCATGGTATTTTCAATAACCTTATATGCATGCGAAAGCTGGACAGTGAATAAGGAATATCATAGAAGAAATGATGCTTTTGAGTTATGGTGTAAGAGGAGAATATTGAAAGTGCCATGGGCTGCCAAAAGAACCAACAGATCCGTGTTAGAAGAAGCGCAGCCAGAGTGCTTCTTGGAGGCCAGGATGGCCAAACTTTGTGTCTTATACTTTGGACATATTGTCAGGAAGGACCAGTTGCTGGAGACGGATATCATGTTTGGTAAGGTGGAGGATCAGAGAAAAAGAGGAAGACCCTCAGCGAGATGAAATGGCACAGTGGCAGCATCAATGGGCTCAAGAATGGCAACAATAGTGGTGTTCGCCCAGGATCTGGCAGTGTTTCATTCTGCTGTGCATAAGGTCACTATGAGTCGGTACCGACTCAATGGCACCTAACAACAACAATGACAACGCCATAACTCAGATGTATTGATTCTTCTATTCGCTTCCTTATTTATTGTCCAACTTACACATGCATATGAGGTGATTAAAAATACCACGGCTTAGGTCAGTTGGTCCTCAAACTACCATCTTTGCACTTGGTCTCTTTAAAGATGTCTTGTGCAGCAGATTTGACTAATGTAATGTGTCATTTCATTTCTTGACTACTGCTTCTATGAGTAATGATTATAGGTCCAAGCAAAATGAAGTCTTTGATAACTTTGATATCCATTTATTATGATGTTATTTATTGGTCAAGTAGTGGGGATTTTTGTGTTCTTTACATTAAGGTATAAACCATACTGAAGGCTATAGTCTTTGATCTTCATCAGTATTTTAAGTTCTTTTTGCTTTCAGCAAGCAAGGTTGTATCATCTGCATATTTCAGGTTATTAATGAATCTTTCTCCAGTCCAGATGCCATGTTCTTCTTCATATAATTCAACTTCTTGTATTATTTGCTCAGCTTACAGATTGAATAAGTATGGTGGAAGAATACAACTGTGACACAAACCTTTCCTTATTTTAAAATATTCATTATCCCCTTTTTCTGTTTGAAAGACTGCATTTTGGTCTAACCATTATTTTTGTTGTTGTTGTCAGGTGCTGTTGAGTTTGTTCCAACTCACAGTGACTCTGTATAGGATTTCAAAGTAGCAACTAGTAGGTATGAACCACTTACCTTGTGGCTAGCAGTCCATTGCTTACTGACAGTGCCACATCAGGTCTCCAGTGTATCCATTGCTGTTGTTGTTGTTAAATGCCATTGACTCATCGTGACCCTGTATAAGGTTTTGAATGAGTGGCTGGTGAGCTTGAACTGCCGACCTTGCAGTTCAAATTGACTTTGCAGTTCAGCCCGTTAAGTCCACAGCACCACACTCAGACTCTGGTGCAGCCATTAGAGAGATCCTAATCAAAGCAACAATGAGATATCATTTGACTCCAGCATTGATAACAGAGTTCAAATACACAGAAAACAATAAATGCTGGTGAGTGAGGGTTTGGAGATATTGGGATCCTCCTACATTGCTAGTGGGATTCTAAACGTGTGCAATCACTATGAAAAATGGTATAGCACTTCCTCAAAAATTGACAATAAAGATACTGAATTACCCAGCAATTTCTCTTCTTGTATATATCTGCAAGAAATGAGAGCTGTGACTAGAACAAATACAGGCATACTCATTTTCACAGCAGCACAATTCACAATAACAAAAATACAGAGACAGCCGAAATGCTAATCAATGGAGGAAGGGTTAAATAAACTTTGATACATACATGCTATGGAATATTGTGCAACATGGAAGAGTAACAATGAACCTGCAAACAACCTCATAACGAGGATGAACATGGAAGACATTGTAGTTGTTCTTAGATGTTGCTGAGTCAGTTCCGACTCATAGTGACCCTGTATAGGGTTTCCAAGGAGTGGTTCTTGAGTTTGAACCACCAACCTTGTGGTTCTAACTGACCTTATGGGCGAGTGCTTATCCTACAACACCACACCAGGAATCCACAAAAGGACAAATATTGTATGAAACCACTGTTGTAAAAAGTTAAGGAAAGTTTTCTTGCTAAAAGAATCCTTCTATGTTGGGTACCAGAGGTGTGAGGGAAGGGAAAATATTTCAGGAGATATATTGGGTGATGGGGAAGGTACTATATAACAAGAGGGAGGTTAGTACAAGACAGATGAAGGTAGTGAAAGACCCAGGGAAGAGTGCAAGAGATAAAGTGAGTAGAAGATAACTTTTAACTGATGGTACATTAAAAGATTGCAATCATTGTAATGACATGAAGTGTATGATCTGTTGAATTTGGGACTGGTGACCTGTGCTATAAACCTTCACTCAATTCACAATAAAAAGTTAAAAAATAAATAAATTTTACCAAGAATCCAATCAACAAAAGAGTCACATGTCTATAATGCTTCTTTACAACAAGAACCACTACCAGGAACTTGTTGATGTTGGCTTGCTTTGTTTTTCAGGTAAAGAAGGTTCTAGTGATCAGACAGGTAAGTGGAGCCCACCTCCACTGTCCCTTTGTGGGAATGTACCATTCCAACTTTCTGGAGAGTTACTCTGGATTCCTAAACCAGCCCTGATTGTAGGGAAAGACCTGGCCTTTTGTGCGTTATGTCAGATCTTTTAGGGGGAGAACAATGGAGCCAGGAGTCCATTAAGGTGAAACTGCAGTGCTGGCCTACCAGTCTCTCTCTCAGTCATGTTCAGATATGCATACCTCAGTGGTGTGGACACCCAGGGGAGGTGGGTACTTGTATCAAGTGGCTATTTTCTCTTTATTACTGTGCTGAACAGAGTGATGATGTCCCATGGATTAAATCTCCTTCAGATTGTACATATTGACATTAAATTACAAGGTTTCTTGGAATAGAAATATTTTGGGGCACACATTTCAATACAGACCTTAACAGACCGAATACCCAGGATCAAAATTAACTGCATCTGTAGGAAGAGACAGTAGAAAAGTTTAATATCATCAGCCAAAACCAGGCAAGGGACTGACTGTGACTGACCATGAATTGCTCATATGTAAATTCAGTCTGAAACTGGAGAAAATTAAAGCTAGTCCACGAGAGCCAAAGTCTGACCTTGAGCATATTCCATTTTCAATACAAGGTAGGCAAATATTTAGGAGTTAATTGAATCTAGATGTAAGCCACATTCTGCTGATAAGCTACCAGTATGTCTGGTTTTTACAAATTAGATCTATTTTGATTGACCTGTGCCTGGGCCACATTGGATGTTCACGATTTCAGATGTCATCCCTGGCCTTAGAAGAAAGGATGTTGCCAAAACAGCACGAGTACTTTGAGAATGCATTGAAACATACCCTTTATTTTACTTCTAATTTTTTTCTTCATATTTTTCTCGAATCAGTGTAGGAAAATAATAAGCATCAGAGCCAGCATAGTCAATGATCCTTTTCTAGAGCTATGACCAGACAAGTTTCCTTTCATTGAGCACTTGGAGAAAGTACATTCCCAGTAGGAGAGAGAAACATTAAACCATGTGTCAGTCATTCTGCAGGAATGGAAAGATAGTTTTCTTCAGTTCTAATCATTTAGAGATTAAATGTTGGACATGCAATAGCACAATGGCTATGATTTCCCCCTGAAATCATAAACTCTTGTCTCCATTTCTTATCCTGTATCCATCTCATTTGGAAAGTCATATAAGTTATATGGTATGCTATTAAATGGGATTGTGGCAGTAGCTTTGTGAACCTTCCAATAAATCAAGTCATGTAGAGAATGCCTTCATAAGTCAATCCCCCACCTGACCAGAATCCCCAGAAAAAGGAATGTGCTTTGTTATATGTGATTAGAAGCTTCCAAATTGATCTTGGCTATTTTCTATTACTTAGGTCCTTCTATCTTTCCCTTAGCTATTGTAGAAAAGTTGCCTTTGCTAGTCTTGCCAGCATCTAGTGCCCTCTAACTTTATCAAAGGGAATACTCTCTAATCATTTCCAATTGTTTGAAGGTTAGGGACCTGACTTGTGATCACCTGTAATACTCCATACCATGACTGCCTTTTATTTTGCTGCCTACTTGTCACATCCTAGTTGTTGGAACATAATATTTGTGACTCAGAATCCCAAACCCAACCAAGTGATGGATGTACTGTTGAAGATGAATCCACATTTCAGTGTACTTCTCAGTCTATTGCTTTTCGATTGATTTGTGCTGAGGGTAAAGCAACTCATTAAATGACAGCTAAGACTCGATTGTTAACTGTAATATTTTCACTGGTGTTACCAGAGCTGGTGTCATCCAGTGCAGTAACTCATGGTGTCGCCTTCCACCTCCTCCTATACCAGGTTCTATAGGGTGGTTTTATTTTTTAAGTTTTTATTGTGAATTGAGTGAAAATTTACAGGGCAGATCATCAGTTTTACATTTCAACAAATCAT
>NW_006408520.1:38572720-38583126 GCF_000296735.1 Chrysochloris asiatica | reverse complement strand
TCAGGATTCCACCTAAAGTCCTATACACTACAACAGCTCCACAAGAGGCCTATTTTACTGGGCAAGTTCTAGAACCCCTTTTAGGTTTTTGGATCATATAGACTCTTTAAGAGCATTTCAATCAATTTTAATCATAGAAGAACATGTAATAAATATGGTCCTGGGTTACTTAAATGTAATATTTCTTGTTGTTGTTGCTAGGTGCCATCGAGTCAGTGCTGATTCATAGCAGAACGAAACACTGCTCAATCCTGGGCCAACCTCTTAGGTTATAAAAATACTAACATCAAAATTGTGTACATTGAATTATATTATTAGTAAGTAAGTGGAATTCTTTCTTGATTTTTTTTCTTTTAATTGCTACTTCATTCTTACAATATTTATTGATGTAAATTCACAGATTATAATTACCACAATATTATAGTTAAACTCCAGAACATTTGACAAAATCAGTGATTATAAAAACACTGGCAGTGATGAAAACAACACTTAGGTTCTTGTCGTGCAGATGAAACTACATCACTGTAATTGGGTAATAATGACAGCTCTGCCCAGAGTACATTGGAAGGTTCACAAAGTACGTCAGCATAGAGTTTTAACCTTGTAGCTATATTCACACATGCAATCTGGGCTTACAAAGAAAGTTCTTTGTTGTTATAACTAACTACAGAGATGTTTTTATCAAATATATAAATTTCTGATTCAATACTGAACAAAAGTTTTATAGGAAGTCATTTTTGTGTCACCTCCTCTGACAGTGTTACATGATATGGTTTGCATCCCCTGCACCTCCTAGTGATGCAACTGAATACTTTTCTTGTTTTTTTTTAATCTATGTTTTCTTAAATCTGCTGAGGGCTATTATTACAGTCAAACAAAACAAAACAAAACAAAGCAAAAACCTGCATAAGCTAAGACTATACAGCAGAGTTAAATATGTTGACATGACCAGAGAGTGCTGGGTCAATCTTTCTCTCTCTTTTGGAACTCAGAGTTAATCATATTCTTCACTTCCCAGCAGTCAAATTAGCATCTGTTCAGTGTAAAGGCCCTCTATTATTTGTTTGCTTGAACTTTATTCCTTTTTATCTCCAATCTATCCATTCCCCTGGGGACAGAAGCAGGCAGAAAAGAAGAGGCTCCCTGAGTCTTAGTTTCAGGAACTTTATCCATGTTCTGGGTCATAGAAACTGGGGTTGTATATACAGGGTCTTCTGAACAGAATTCAGCCAATTGTTGGACCATTCAGATATTGTATTCACAGGTGCCATTACTTCCATTATCAATGTGTATCTTTTTATTCATGTTGTGTTTTATTGTTCATGTGTATATTTTTCAATTTTATGAAAATTATATTGTTGTTGTTAGGTGCCATTGAGACATGGTGACCCTGGGTGTGCCGAGTAGAACTGTGATTCATAGAGTTTTCAATGCTGCAATCTTTCATCAGAAGATCCTTAACATGTCTTCTGGTCCAGCGCTTACCCTGCAATGCCTTTGGATGGGTTTGAACTGCCATTCTTTTTTCTAGTAGTTGAATGCTTAACCACTTGCAATACCCAGAGACTGTAAATGATGTTGTATGTCATAATCTCATTCTGCTCCTTATGTTTTCGTGTCCTTCCATGTTTGTATGGTCACATCTATTGTTTCTAAGTGTCACATATACTCCATGATATAGTTAGTGCTCAACATCTAGAACATTTTGCTGATCCACTGTCCCAGTGAAGGACACAGATGGCTTCGAATCTTCACTCCCCTACAGTCACAACTAATGCTACATTGAACTGTCCTAAGTAAATATACTTGAAATTAACTGATGGTTCTTTAAAGCATCTTTCTTATGCTTATGGAAAACTGAATTTTTTCAAGTTCTTTTCTACTTATTTAAAAAAAAATTCTTTAAATATTTTACATAATGCTCCATAGTATAAGCATTGCTTATTGACTAATAATGCACTTTGCTCATAATTGATCTGTTTCTTCTCATGTCTAAATTTGCAATTACCATAGTTTTCTTTTGTGCTTGGCTGGGTGACCTGTATGTTTGAGAGCATAATTCAGTTTTCATTTTTGTCATGGTAACAGTGCCATTTCTATGATAATACAGAATATAAATTTAAGAAATCCAATACTGCAACAAACAGAAAATAATTAGTAGAAGGTTGTAGTTACTACTTAAAAAAATTCTGAGTGACAGAGATAGATGTGATTAGATTGTTTTTCACATTTTTTTTTTTTTTTGGTCATGAAGAACTCATCTTTTAGCTATGACATGGTAGCTAACCATAGGGTTCAATACTATCTTAGGTCTCTAGAATACTAAGGCAACATTGAACTGAAAATAATGGCTGTATAAATAGTTCTATTGATAAAAACCAAACCAAACAAAAAGGAAAAGCTTACAGGCTAGGAATCCATGAAACTTTGAGAGTTTATCACGACGGAGCTGTTTTCTGAGCTAAGCTGCCAAAGGTGAGTGGCATGCTGTCATATCATCTTTAGCAATTCAGGCCAGAACAACTGCACTGAGACTATGTCCCTGACCCAAACTGCCATGTATAGGTTGGGTGCTAACCTATGCTAGGGACCTGTCCTAGTTACTTTATTGCTATTGCTGCTGTTGTTAAGCACTGTCAAGTCAGTTCTGACTGACAGCTTCCCTGTATAGGTTTTCTAGGAGAGGCTGATGAATTTGAACTGCTGACCTTGTGATTCAAACTGACCTTGTAGTCCAGTGTTTTTCCTACAGTCCCACATTGCTGTTGTAGTTGTGATTAGTGCCATTAAATCATTTTCAACTCATAGTTATTGTGTATAGGGTTTCTGAGGAGCAGCTGCTGGATTTGAACCACAGACCTTGCAGCTCAACCCAATCATGTGGTTCAGTGTACTATCCTGCAGCTCTACACCAGTTGATGTTGTTATGTGCCGTGGAGTCGGTTCCGACTCATAGCGACCATGCACAGGGTTTCGGAGGCTGTAAATCTTTACAGGAGCCGAAGGCCTCATATTTCTCCTGTGGAATGGCTAGTAGTTTCGAACTGCCGATCTTGAAGTTAGCAGCCTAATTCGTAACTCTGGTAGCGTAGTGGTTACAAATCGGGCTGTGAGCCGCAAGGTCAGCAGTTCGAAACTACTAGCTGTTCCGCGGGAGAAAGATGAGGCGTTCTGCTCCGGTAAAGATTTACAGCCTCGGAAACTCTGTTACAGGGTTGCTGTGAGTCGGCGGAACCAACTCCACGGCACATAACAACAACAACAACAACAACAACCATTGTACCCCCAGTGCCTGGGGCATATACAGTAGGCACTCAGTAATGTTCAATTAGTGGATTTTCAGTGATGAATGATTTCTAAGAACTGTATTCCCACAGCTGATCCTATAAGCCCTCTGAGCTATGATGATGAGCCCCGCTGAGACTAGAATGTGGCCCAATCCCCAACATCTGCTACTTGACCTCTCCAAATCCCGGATACAGCTTAGGGGCCTGTTGCAGGATGAAAGCTTTAATTCTCAGACATTGTCCATTTTACAGTCTGTTTGCTATAAACAGACCACTCATAAAATGTCTGTGTTTTACTCCCTTGTGCAGTCTAATTGGTTTTATCTACCTTGAAGAATGACCTTTCCTTGTGGGTGGAGAAGCCACAGGGGCTAGAATTAGAGTGCTTAAGAACAACATCCCATAATAAATTTTATCTGGTCCTACCAGAGGCCTTTTTGGTGGAATCCATTATATACTCAATTAACACGGCTATGTATATACCCAATTAACATGGATCCTTTTAGATAGGCCATTTTTTCAGGGAAATCCTCACCTGTTGTTTTGACCCATAGTGACCCCATATAGGGTTTCCAAGGAGGGGCTGATGAACTCGAACTGCCGATCTTGCGGTTCAAACTGACTTTGTAGTTTATCGACTTAACCCACAGCTGTACACCAGGACTCCCACATGAATAAGCATGTTGCCTTAAACTCCAGCAAAGCCTTTGTTCTGAGAGATGAAGGAGGTGGGGGTGGGGGCAGTGGGTCAAGTTAAATTCTCCCCATCTAAATTTATAAGCCTTTTTCCTGTAATAAACCTTTGAGGATAAGGAAACCCTGCCTCACCTGACTATTCTGAATTTGTGGAAGGCAAGACCGCTTTCTTATAGGGTGGAGATGCACCTAGCAATCTCTGTAACAACTCTATGCACGCTAGAATAAAATGGCCTAGTTGGGCTGTCTTCAACATTCTTACGTTTGAATCCATTATTGCAGTCACTGTGAGGTAAAAAAGCTGAAAAATGGTGAGAGTAAATGTCACAAGCAGTAGTACTCACCAAATATGCATGTATCCATGGTATTTTGCAGCCTTCCTTGCAGTTTGGTTAGTATGTATAAAGAATTCTGCCCAATGGCCTATACATGGATATAACAATCATCACCCCTACCTAAGATACCTATGATCCATGATGAGTTCTTGGTCTTTCTTTTCATATTTAAAAACTCTGGATGTCTTGTGTTGAGATGGTATAACTACAAAATTCTTGTAGAACTTGGAAGCATTATGATTCTCTTGCTGGGAGAAGAGTTGCTTTGGAGTACAATTAGATTTACACAGGATTTTGTATGAATGAGAAATAAACTTTTATGTACAGCACAATTAAGATTCTTGAGGTTGTTTGTTCTGCCAAAATTATGCAAGGTGAGATTTGAATCCGAACCAATCTCTTGTACTGGAAATACACTTTCTATCATATCCCACTGGCTTAAACAAAGAGGAGGGTCTTGAGATTGATGGGTCTCATCTTTGCCATTGGGAAAAAATGGATGAAATGGATCCTATCCAGTAGAAGTGCTATAAAAGTGAAATGAAATAATATACAGAAAAAGTACTGAAGTAAGTGTCTGATCCCGAGCAAGTATTGGGATTAACTGAAAAATAGATTGAAGGGAGCAAGTTAGAAACCTAGGAGTTTATAGGTCTCTGCAAGGTCAGCAGTTCGAAACTACCAGCTGCTCCAAGGGAGAAAGATGAGGCTTTCTGCTCCTGTAAAGATTTACAGCCTTGGAAACCCTGTTCAGGGTCGCTATGGGTTGGAACCAACTCGATGGTGCTTAACAACAGCAACAACATAAAGCGAATAATTTCTTCTAAAATTTTTTTTATGTTACTTCTGTTTTTAAATGCTAAATTAGAACATGTTTTTTACCAGTTTGGACCGTTCTAGCCTTTATCTTTATCAGAATAAATCCTCCTCATTTTGCAGGTCTTAGCTAATGATGTTTTTGTGGGCAACCACAACTTGATGTTACCCATTTTACTTCCATAATATACCACTCTCTCCAGCCCCCAGAAGGTTGGGGTAGGGTTAATGATGTACCTTATTACTTAGTTACAGCATTCATCCTACAGTGTTGGCATTTCATTTTCATTTTTCTGTACATCCTCTTTTGTCAAAAAAAAATATCAAGGTAGAGATATTCTGAGTAGTCCCTCCTCTAACCTAGATTAAATCCTGGGAATATAAACTCTTACTGCACCGCTGCATGAATAATTTATTTTAGAAAGATCAACAGGAGTCTGGTCACTAAGAGGTGGAGGTTAAAGATATCCCAAATGTCTGACTTTTCCAATAAGTCATTGTTATTGTTAAGTGCCATTGACTTGGTTCCAACTCATAATGACCCTGTATAGGGTTTCCGAGGAGTGACTGGTGGGTTTGAACCATTCCACTTGTGTTTTGCAGTCCAGTGCTTATTCTACCCTGCTACACTAAGACTTCAGTCCATAATCCCTAATATCAATCACCACTCCTCCTCTCCCTCACATCCCAGTGTTCTGCAGTACAGTACAACATCCTACAGAACTCACAACCCTTAAGGACATGGCTATGGAAGCTGATATGTCTCAAATCCATAGTTCTGAGGTCAGTCTGGAGGATTCTCCCTCACCAAGTATTCAGTAAGCAAGGAAACCAAACTGGCAGGTCTAATGACAGGCTGTTGAGGCTCAAAGTTGCAGGAGCTAGTGAATCAGATCAGTTGATAAACTACAAATTCCACAAACTGAAGGTCAGACAGGATGAGCCAAATACAGGACCCAGAGCAAGAGACTGAACTTTATCAGTGCATTTCTAAATATTAGATTCAGACCATATCCACAAGTAAATAGAAGGGCCATGACTTGAATCATACGTTCTAGGAAGGTGGTTGGTCAGTACTGTGTCATGGAGTTGGTTCTGAATCATAGCGACCCTGTATAGTGTTTCTGAGGCTGAGAATCTTTATGGGGAGCAAAAAGTCTCATCTTTCTCCTGTGGAACAGCTGCTAGTTTCAAACTGCTGACTTTGAGGTTTGCAGCCCAACTTGTAACCGACTCCATAGTACATAACCTCCACCACCACCAGTATCCCCTTGTTCTGTTTGAACAGCTACCTCATGGTCATTGAACAGGTTCCTCATGAGCACAATTAGGAGTTCTGGAGTACCCATTCTCCACCATGTTATCCATAGCTTGTCATGATCCGCAAGGTCAAAAACCCGTTCATTGTCAATAAAGCACAATAAACATCGTTCTCATTAACAACTCACTACAAAATGGATTCATAATCACAGGCATAGATGCTAAGATTTACAATACATCACAGAATTGAGAAATACGGCTGAAGGAGCCATAATAAATGATTAACTGCTCTGCAACCTCTACTTCTCCTTTAACATTTTTATTTATTATTTCTTTGAACAATTATATTTGTAATGACTTATTCAACCTTGTCTTGCCTTCAACTGTTTTTTCCTCAGTTGTTGACTCCAAAAGGTCTACGTTGTTAACTGCTATACTTTAGTGAATTTCTTTGGAATGACTGCAGGCAGGACTTCAACCCATCTTTTTCTTCAAAGTGCCTGGTCCATTTGAAAACAAACAAAAGCCAGTATAAGTTCTCATGGAAATTCTTTAAAACACATGGTATAAGTACTTTGTTGTTAGTTACTATTGAATCAGTGATGATTTATGGTGATCTTTGGTAGCACAGTTGGTTGCATGCTGGACTGAAAATCGCAAGGTTAGCAGTTCGAATCTACATCTGAAGTAGAAAGATGAGGATTTCTGCTCCCATAAAGATGTATAGCTTTGGGTACCCTATACAGGGTCAATACAAGTCAGAACCATCTCCATGGCAAGGAACCACCAACACCATGTACATTAGGGGGGAAAATTCCTTGGTTCTATGCTATCCTCATGATTATTGGTATGTGTGCATATTGCGGCATTACATCCGACAATTATGTTGTGATCCATGAGATTTTCATTGTAAGTATATTCCAGGTCTTTCTTCCTGGTCTGTCATGCTCTGGAAGTTTCCACTGAAACATGTCCACAGGGGTGACTTTACTGGTGTTTGAAATACTGGTGGCATAGATTCTTGCTTCATAAAATCATGTGTGCTCCCATAGTGTGACACACTGACAGATGGGTATAATTAAGGGTGAGGAAATAGGCACCAAAGAAATGGAGATTTATTTGCCAAATATGCTCAGTAGTTGGAGACAGAACTAAAAGATGGTCTTATTGATGAAATTGAGTAGCTTTATGCTTCTCTCCCCACTGAATTTTGCTTCTGAAAAGAGAGGATCTGTTAGTATGAAAATTGCTGCTGTTGTTAAGTGCTGCTGAGTCAGTGTAGCATTTCCTAGGAGCAGCTGGTGAGTTTGAACCACCAACCTTGTGGTTCAAACTAACCTTGCAATACAGTGCTTTTATCCCACAGCACCACACCAGTATCCATTCTAAAAATAGAACTTTGTTTTTGTTTAATTATGAAGAAGATCATTGAAAACAACTTGATTTCAGTTGACATAACTTTGTTTGGTAATGGAATTGTTATATGATACGATTGGTTTCCTGGGAAACAGACTCTAAAACAGATTTTATATCTCTGTGCTACTCAGCCATTGTGTGAAGATTACTATGTGGGAGGGATATAGCTTGTAAAAGCCAGCAGTTGACCAAGGGCAATTCACAGAGGGACTCAGTAGAAATCAGTCAGTTGCCATCCTCCCAGAAGCTGGTAGGATGTGAACTCCAGCAATAAAGCAAGGCTAAGCAAGGCTCATAGCATCTATTGCACACAATGTTATAGAACTTATATAGGCCAAACTATTAAATATCTTCAGCACTATCTCTGAGTTTTGCAATCATTGGCTTTGCACAACCCTCAAAGAAAGAAGCTTTCTTGATACAAAGTGCTGGAGGACTGCAAAAGAGTAAGAGTAGGAAAGTTAGAAAGATAGCAGTATTATATACTACCCAAGTCAACTGTAAGCTGTATTCATAGTCCTCTGAAGTAATTACAACCAGAAAAATTTCATTAAAGTCACAATGCACCTATAAGACCCTTCCCCCATATCTGTTCCTTATGTGTTTCTAGTTTTTTCTTCTCAGTTTCCCCATCATAAAATGAGTGGTTTCAAATAGATGATCTATAAAATCCCAGACAGTTTTAATAAAATTCTGATTATATAACTTTTCTCCTTCTAAATCCCCGTGCTTATCAACTGGCTAAGAGTACAGAAACTTGGCCTAATCCAAATATGCTTTTTTGCCCACAAACATCTATTCCAAGATTCAAGAAATACCTAAAAGAAAACAAAAACAATTGGAATTAATATGAGTCAGCTTACATCACAAGTCATATTTTAACTAGAATAAATAAAATGATATTTTAATTTTATATAAAATGTTGAATAAAGAGAAAATAAAAATTTCTGCCACCTTAACAAATTTGTCTTTGGACATATTGTCAGGAGGGAACAGTCACTGGAGAAGGATGTCATGCTGGGTAAGGTGGAGGGTCAGAGAAAAAGAGTAAGAACCCCAATGAGATGGATTGGCCAGGTGGCATCATTGATGGCATTGAGTGTGGCAGCTGTAGTGAGGTTGGCCCAGGATCGGACATTGTTTCGTTCTGCTGTCCATGGGGTCTCTATGAGTCGGTTCCGACTCGATGGCACCTGACAACAACAACAACAACAACAACAACAAAAACAAATTTGTCAACAATTTTATTGAACTTTGATTTTCTAGTTTTTATAATTATGGTTTTGTGGTTATATCATTTTTATGCTATTATCTTCATTTAACATTGAATATAAACACTATTTCCCCATGTACTATATATTTTATGATGAATTTTAACTATATAATATTTGAAACAGAAACTATTTGGAATTCATTTCTAGTTTGGAAGATTTCTCTTATTTTAAAATTTTTTGCTCAACAGACACATCCTTGTTGGTAGCTTTCTCAAATTTTGGATTCTGTATTAGGATAATATCCCAGAAGTGGAAAATAAAGCAGGTTCCAAGGTCAGGATAAATTATTTAAGATGACCAGAGAAAGAGAGAAGACTATTCAGGAAAGATTGTTTTCCTAGAAGGTTTTTCCTTTTTTTATTACTTAATTTTGAGAATGACATCTATTAATGATCAGACTACAATCTGGTGTTTCTATGAGGTCTAAGATGGGAAGCAAAACCATTAAAATAAATAAATAAATAGATAAGTAGAGTAGAGAAATAAAGAAAGAAGAAAGTATAAAAGAATGAACAAACCTATATGATTATTACATACTATGGGTCTTATTAAGTTGATCTTCTATTTTCCCCCTTAAAATGGCACTTACCTCATTTTGGGGAAACAAAATCAAACAATATTGCTTTATATTTTCTTTTTGCAAAAAGTCTTTGTATGGTGAACAAGAAGGTAGATTATGGAAGTCAATCCCCAGGCAGAAATGATCATAATATATGTGGTTTGGAACAGGGGTGTGAAATTCCCCTTTATTGGAGTCTTTCAGGGGAATGGAATGTGATTTCTCATTTGAGAACACAATTTTGGAGGAACAGTGATCAACTTCTCAAAATAAAACCTCTTCCACTAAAAAAATTAATTAACAAAAGAAAAAGGGCAAGCTCTTAGATTTCATCTTTTTCTTTTATCAAAACTCTCTTGCACTCTACTAACCTTTTTTTCTGTTTTCAGGAAATCTGTGTTTCTATTTCTCAATTCCCATTTCTCTTCTGCCTTTATTTCTATTTGGCAAGGGTGTCCAGCAATACCAGTTAACCTTTGAAAAATAGCCTAGGAAAATTTCCAAGATCCCTAGCTGCAGATAATTTCATGGATTCCCTCTCCCTAAATGGTATAAATAACAGGTTAAACCCAGGACCTCTGGGTAATGGCTAATAGCTTTTTGGCATAGCTCAACCAAGCCATAAATACTACTAGCAGGATTTGGATTTAGCATTCAAGGATACACTACTTCTTCGTAAATATTCTCAGTGCAGGTCCATGCAGTCAATTCAGAGTAGTAAAATCAGTAGCAAAAATATTACATATATGTTTTTTTGCTACTG
>NW_006408520.1:38570387-38572620 GCF_000296735.1 Chrysochloris asiatica | reverse complement strand
TTATAGTCCTGGTATGGTGCTGCAGATTAATGTGTTTGACTGCAAGGTCAGTTTGAACCACTAAGGTCGGCAGTTCAAGTTCACCAGCCACTTCTCAGAATCCATGAAATTATCTGCAGCTAGGGATATTGGAAAATTTCCTAGGCTATTTTTCAAAGGTTAACTGGTATTGCTAAGGGATGGAACTGACTCGACGGCACATAACAACAATATGTAGGTACAGACACACAAGTGTGTTCATGTGGTCAAGTATAGTGCTTCCAAGGAGTGGCTGGTGGGTTTGAATCACTGACCTTGCAGTTAACATTCCAGTGCTTATACTACAGCGCCACACCAAGACAAACAGCAGCAAAGGACTCAAACATAATTGTGAGGATGGTGCAGTGTATTCTTCTAGTGTGCATAGTGTTGCTTTGAGTCAGAAATTACTCAATGACACCTAACAACAACAAAAACGTGTATATGTTGAATATATGGACCAATATATTTCAGTATGTGTTCTGTCAATTCCTGGTGCTTTCACCACCGCCGTTAGTGTAGCTTGAACTTTTTCCTTTAGTACCACTGTTTCTTAATGATATGGTACCCCTTAAAATGGTTGAATATTGATCAATTCTTTTTGGTACAGTGACTATGTATTCCTTCCATCTTTTTTTTAATGTTTTTGGCATCATTCAATATTTTGTCCCTAGAACCCTTCAATATTGCAGCCTGAAGCATGAATGTTTTCTTAAGTTCTTTCAGCTTGAGAAATGCTGTTCTTCACTTTTAATTTTCTGACTCCAGATCTGTGCAAGTATTATATTTCATTATAATACTTGACTTTGTCTTCTTGAACTACCATTTGGAAATTTCTATTCAGCTCCTTTACTTCATCATTTCTTCGAGTGGTTTTAGCTTTTCTATATTCAAGAACAAATTTCAGAGTCTCGTCTAACATTTATTTCAGTCTTTTCTCTCTTGTCTTTTTAATTAATGTCCTTTTGCTTTCTTCATGTATTCTTCTTGTCATCCCAACACACTTACAGTCTTCAGCTGTGTTTAAAGCATCAAACCTGTTCTGGAGATGGTCTCTAAATCCAGGTGTGATCTATACAAGATCATATTTTGGCTTTCGTGGACTTGTTTTATTTTTCTTCAGCTTCAGCCTAAACTTATATATGAGCAATTGATAGTCTGTTCTACAGTCAGTTCCTGACCTTGTTTGAGCTGAGGATATTGAGCTTCGCCATCATCTCGTCCAATAGATTTCATCAATCTAGTGAGGTCCATGTGTAGAATCATCTTTTATGTTGTTGAAAAAAGGTACTTGCAATGAGTAAAACTTGCTCTTGCAAAATTCTATTGTGATTTCTGGCATTGTTTTTCACCAAGGCCATATTTTACAACTATCAATTGTCTTTGTTTCCAACTTTCTCATTCCAATCATCAGTAATTATCAATGCATCTCAAGTGAATGTTTGATCATTTTCAGACTGAAGAAGTTGATGTGATTATTGTTAGATGCTGTCTAATGGGTTCTGATTCAGAGAGACCCTAATAAGGTGTATGAGGAGCAGCTTGTAGGTTTGAACCACCGATCTTACAGTATGCTGAAGAATAGAATGCTGAAGTACAACATCTCATAGTAAGTTTTGTCTGCTCCTACCTTTGCTGTAGAATCCATCTTGAAGAAATGCTATGCACACACCCAATTAGCATGGCTTTAGTGGTTGGTTCATAAATTTGAATAATATTGGTTTTAACTGGTCTGCCTTGAAGGTTTATGGATGTTATCCTATCACAGACAACATTTTACTTAAAGATAGAAACTGAAATGCTTTTTTTTTGACAATGAATGTGATGCCATTCCTCTTCAATTTGTGATTCTGACATAGTCAGTCATATGATTGTCTGATTCAAAATGGCCAATATTAGTCAATTTTATCTCACTAATGCCTATAATATTGATCTTTATGTGTTCCATTTCATCTCTGACAACTTCCAATTCCTAGATGCACATTCTGATTATTAATGGATGTTTGCAATTACTTTTTTCCATTTTGAGTTGTGTTGCATCAGCAAATGAAGGTCCCAAAAGCTTTGCTCCATCCATGTCATTAAAGCCAACTCTTGGAAGAGATCAATATTTATGCCCATACCAAAGAGAGGTGACCCAACAGAATGAGGAAATTATTGGACAATCTCTTTGGTATCTCAAGCGAGTAAAGTTTTGCTAAAGGTAATACAGAAA
>NW_006408520.1:38545207-38568954 GCF_000296735.1 Chrysochloris asiatica | reverse complement strand
TATATATATATATATAATCAGTTATTGCTGATCTCAAATAGGTTGTACATATTGATCAGTTATTGCTGATTGTTAGTAAGTGCTTTCAAGTTGGTTTTGACTTATAGTGACCCTGTATAGGGTTTCCAAGTAGTGGCTGGTGGGTTTGAACCACTAACCTTGAAGTTAGCAATCCAGTACTTATGTTGTTGTTGTTAAGTGCGTTGAGTCGGTTCTGACCCATAGCTATCCTGTATAGGGTTTCCAAGGAGCAGCTGGTGAGCTTGAACCACCAATCTATCTATCTTACAGTACCATAAACATCTAACTATTTACTTTGCCTCTCCATTTCGCTTAAAAAGATAGCAGGCTTAGGTGGACTAAGAAAAGGGGAATAATTGTGTGTTGTTTTCAAATTCATTGTTTGAAACTCCTCCTGAGAATTTGCATTTCCACTACAGATATACTGAATCAGAATCTATGTTTTAATAAGAATCCCCAGGTAATTCTTTGGCATACATCAGAATCACCTGGGGAATCTCTAAGAATCACCTGGAGATCTTGCTAAAATGTAGATTCTGATCCAGTGTATCTGGGGTAGAGATGCAAATTCTCAGCAAGTGGTCAAAAGTGGCATGAAATGGTTAGAAGCCCTGTTTTTTTTTTTAGCAACCGTCCCTAACTACCTTTGGGTAGATCACTTGATCTCTTAGAGTTTCAGCTGTGACTGTTAAAATGAGTATAGCAGTACTTACTGAGTTTTGAAAATGATTTTCTGGCACACTAAAAACAATAATGAAAAACAAATATCAGGTACTAAGCGAACATAATGATAATTTCCTCCTACTTAATGAATTTTGAGTTCCGGGGCTTTTATCTATTTTCTGAATGATTTTCTTCTCTGTACCATGTCTCTTTACATGTAGAACATGTAGTGCTTCAGCAACATTAACTGAATCTTTTGTTCTAGAGATATCTGCTCTTTTTTTTTAATATTGCTAGTTAGTAGCCCATAATATACTTATAGATGATTTAATTCACATTGCTGAACTCTCAGATGTGTTACCTTATCAATGTTGTTGTTATGTGCCATCGAGTCGGTTCCGACCCATAGCGACCCTGTATAGGGTTTCCGAGGGTGTAAATCTTTACGGGAGTAGAAAGCCTCATCTTTCTCCCGCGGAGCAGCTGGTAGTTTCGAACCGCTGACCTTAAGGTTCGCAGCCCGATTCGTAACCACTATGCTACCAGAGCTCCTTAACTATCTTAGTTACCTAGTCTGATGTAACAGAAATACCGCAAGTGGATGGCTTTATCAAACAGCAATTTATTCTCACACAGTTCAGAGGGCTAGAAGTTCAAATTCATAATGTCAGCTTTAGGGAAAACTTTCTCTCCTTGTTGGCTATGGGAAAAGCTCCTTGTCACCTTTCAGCATCTGTAGGCCCTGCAATCCTTGGAGACCTCTCTATGTCTTGGCATCAATTTCCCCTGGATCTAGGAACTTCACAGTACAGGAACCCCAGGACTAAGGATGTATTCCAGGCCAGGCTCTTCTTTCTTGGTGGTAGTAGATCCCCTACTGTGCTCACTTCTTTTTTGCTTGTACCTTTAAACAATAAAAAAATGTTGCAGACCACACTCCTGGAAAACTCCCATATATCTGACCAGGGTTTTAATGGAATTAAGGATATTGTTATTGTTGTTAAGTTGTTGTTAGGTACCATCAAGTATGTTCCAACATGTAACAAACCTATATAGGGTTTCCAAACAGTGACTGGTGGGCCAATCTTTCAGTGAGCACACCAGTCTCTTATCCAAGTGCCACACCAGGACTCCAAGGGCATTGCAGACCATCCTTGATCGTTTTATTGGTTTAGCAAATCCGATCACATCATGAGGAATCAGTACATGACTGCCAAAATACTGAGAATCAAAACCCAGTCGAACTGGCACCTATTTTAGGTGGGGGACAGTGCTGGTGGGCACAATTCAGTCTACGACATACATCATAGTTACCCACAGGCTGTTGTCTATAAGAATAATTCTAGAAGAAAATACTTGGGACTGGTAATCAAAACCAAGCATAGTTACTGCTGTGGACTTGAGTTTGACTCATAGAGGCCACATAGGATGGAGTAGAACCTCCTAATAGAGTTTCCAAGACTAAATCTTTACAGAAGCAGACTGTCACATTGTTCTCCTGTGGAGTGGCTGGTGGGTTTGAACCATCAACCTTTAGATGGTTAGAGCGGACCACTTTAATGTGGATTCTATCAAGTGCTTGTTTCTGGAAATTTCATTGATTTATTCACTCAAAAATTATGCACAAGTTACTATGGGTTCAATGATTGTTCTCAGTTGAAAAAAAGGATATAACAGTAAAGAAGAGAAGAAAGGTCTCTTCTCTGAATGAGGAGACAATTACATAATCCAGTAAACAAATTATTCAACAAGACAATTTCAAAAGAACTGTGATTGTTGTCAAGATAGTACAATAGGACTGTTATGAGTGAAAATGAAGGGATGATACTTCTTCAATTGAATGGGCAAGGAAGTTGCTTTGAAGAGTAGCAGCTGTTCTAAGACCTAAGTGATAAGAAAACATAAACCATTAGATGAGAAATTTCCATTTACTGCCACCACTACATCCATCTACCTCATGAACTCTGCCCTCTTCCCTGTTGCTATTGATGAACTCTCCCTATTACAAACCTTCACTTGTCAACTGGATGGCATCCTCTTTTTCCTGCTCAAGGGTATCACACAGCAATTATTTCCTTGCTCTCCTGCGAAAGCAGTTTTCTTTCTACCGGTTCATTACCATCGACACATAAACATTGCTATTTCTCTCATTTAAAAACTCTTTTGACTCTACATCCTTCTTTGGTTACCTCTTATCTGCTCCACTTTATTGAAAATTCCTTGAAATAATAATTTCCTCCTTGTTTTTTCATTCTTTTGGGGAGCTACTCAAATCAGTACTTATTGAAATAGCTGCTATCAAGGTCACTTTGTTGACAAAGTCAGTTGTTAATTCTCAATTTTCATCTTATCTGACTTATCAGTAGCAATTGACAGAATTGAACCGTCTTCTTGATAAACACATTTCACTTGAAATAAGGGATACCGTGCTCACCAGGATTCCTGCCTACTTCACTGAACTGTTTTCTCATCTTTGGTAATTTTCTCTCATCTTCTCTAGATGTGAGAGTTCTTTGTGGATCAACTTTCACCCTACTATTTCTCTATATTTACCAATAAGGTAATTTTCATGGATTTAAATTCCATCTCTATGTTAATGACTCCTTAATTTATACCTCCGTAGTCCCGGTATGGCACCATGGATTAAGTACTGGATAGCTAACCACAAAGTCAGCGGTTCAAGCTCACCAGCCACTCTTCAGAAATCCAATGCATGGTTGTTATGAGTTGGGAATGACACAAAGGCACTGAACAATAACCATTAATAAATCCAGTGAGGAGACTCAAAGTCTTAGACCCAAATGCTGTGTTGTTGGACTTAAAATATTTACTTACTGATGAAGATCAAAGCCCACAGCCGTTGGTATGGATTACCTCAACGTAAATAAAACAAAATACCTCATCACTGGGTCAATAAATAACATCAAGATAAACGGAGAAAAGACTGATGTTATCAAAGACTTCATTCTGCTCAGCTCAACCATCAACACTCATGGAAGCAATAGTTAAGAAGTCAAACCAAGTATTGCAATTGGCAAATCTGCTGTACAAGACTTCTTCAAAGTGTTGAGGAGCAAAAGTCAGTTTGAGGACTAAGATGAGTCTGATCCATGGTATTTTCAGTAACTTCATACGTATGAGAAAGTTGGACAATGAATAAGGAAAACTGTAGAAGAATTAAGTTCTGATGTTGGAGGAGAATATTAAAAGTACCATGGAGTACCAAAAGAACAAACACATCTGTATTGGAAGAAGTACAGCCAGAATGCTCTTTAGAAGCCAGGATGGTCAGTATTTGTTTCCCATACTTTGGACATATTATCAGGAGGGACCAGTCACTGGAGAAGGACTGTGGAGGAACAGTGAAAATGAGGAAGACCTCCAACGAGATGGATTGGCACAGCAGTAATGGTCTCAAGCATAGCAGCAATTGTGAAGTTGATGCAGGTCCGTGCAGTGTTTCATTCTGTTGTGCATAAGGTCCCTATGAGTCAGTACCTACCGGAGGGCACTTAACAACAACAAACCTTATGTAGCAATTCTATCATTTAAGAACTATTTATTGTACTCCAAGTAATCACTAACCTTGTGAAGATATTGAAAATGTCATATTCTATGATGTTGTGGCTTTTATTGGAAAGCTGAAAATCTCTGTGTAGGTAAGATTTATAGAACATACAATGTTATAAATAGAGCAAATAATATTTCAGACAAAAATAATAAAAAGATATTTCAGACACTTTACTCACTATGATTTGATATGAATCAGGTCTGGTCCTAAATAATTACAATATACCAGCAGGCTATAGTCTTTTATTTCTTGAAGCATATGAAATTTGCTAATGTAAGTCAGTTTAACTAAAACATCTCCTAAAATAATTCAACAGAGACAAAAACTGTCTTATATGCCAAATTTAGATATTCTCTTGGTTCATTATCAAAATTAAATTTCTTTTTATTGGTTAGATTGATACTGAATACTATATTCAATTTGAAAATGTCAGGGGGGAATTCAGAAAATAAAACTTGTAAGGCATATCCAATGTAATTTGAATTAGAGAATTATTTTGTGTTATATTTCTATTTAATATAAAACAAAGCAAGGAACTTTAACAGTTTCATGCATGAATAGATTTAAGGTAAATAAAGAAACAAAAAATTTCTACCCAGGTTTGCTTACTCCTTTTAATTATAATTTTAAAAAGGAAGAGTCAATTTAGAGTGCATTGAGTTTCAAAAAACCAAAACACTTGGATACAACGTTTGTGTGTATATTTTCAAATGCTTCAAGTTTCAAATGCTTCAATTAAAGTCATTGGGGGAAAGCACTTAAGGAGCTATTTTGAGATATATACAGTTGTAGGGTTTCCGAGTAGCAGCTTTTGGGTTTGAACCTCCAACCATGCAGTTAGTAGTCCAGTACTTATCCTACAACGCCACACCATAACTCCCTTAAAAAGTCAAGGTTTGATATATTAAGGAAACTTAGCTTACAGGATTCAGGTACTTATCCTACAACACCACACCAGAACTTCCTTAAAAAGTCAAGGTTTGATATATTCAGGAAACTTAGCTTATAGGGATATGCAGTGTTAAGGGATGAGGAAATATGGGGATGGAAAAGCTTAGTGACCATTGACTAGCATATTCATCACTGTCCCACATCCTGAAATTCGATCCATAGTTTATATATGCAAAGATATGTCCACTCTACTAAATTGGGAATCATCTGTTAAGTCATGAACAAAGTCTCACTGGTTTTCTGATAGATTCCTCCTGGTTGTGTTTGTTTTCTGCGGCCAACACGTTGCTTTTCTCTCCCCTCCTGCTATTGGTGGGTCTTGGAAAACATACTGAACTCTTCTAAAATGGTTTCTATAGCTCCAAGTCAGCAAAGAGGGCTCTTTCAACATTCTCTGGTAATAAATGTCTCCCTTGGTCCTCTTTAGCGATTTCCTATCTCTGATGCTCCCCTGGCAGCTCTCTTGACATCTGCTTTAAGCGGCTGCTTCCTGTCTCTGGAGGGATGGTTAGGGCTTTTATTTGTAAAGGGGTGATTTTTTTTATTTTATTGAATCTCTTCTATAAACCTTATCTGATTCTGGAAATGTGATCCACATGATAAATGTGATCAAATGAGTTGAGTAATGTGCTATTTCTTCTCTCAGGGTCATCGGTTTTTGCCTAGTTAACTGACAAATTTGAAGATTTCTACCAACTTAGTACTTGAAGAAGGAATATAAAAGAAAGTTCCTTGGTGTAGCTGGCTGGAAGCCTGTTGTGGCCAAATGTTACAAGACATATTGGAATTGTGTACTCTAAGATTGTGTACTCTTTTAAGAGTTGTGCTTTTATAAAATAACCGTTTGTCTCTCCTTGCTCTCTCTGCCTTGCGCCACCACTGAAACTCTATTTGTGAAGTAGTGTTTCGTCTTGCATTTATCTCAGAGAGCTACATTCAAATATCATGAAAAATCACTGGCACATAAAAACGTCTTTAACTGAGAGGGCTCATTAGCAGGGATCCAGGCTTTCGAATCGTTACCAGGAAGTGCCTTTAGAAGCTTTGAGCCTGTGCATGGAAAATCCTAACCCTTGGTGTTACTTCAGATTCCAGCAAGTACAGAGTTCCCACAAAATGGAGCTGAGGTCAGAAGCAGAATGTAAAGGGCTAAATTGACATGCCCGGAATTGGCCAATGTGCCCTGCTGGTCTTATCTCAGACACCAGGTAATTAACGAGTCCCATTTCTCTACTCTGTCCTCGTGCCTTTCTGTGCTTAATTGTAAATTATCCTTCCTTCTCTCATTTTCTGTTTTCTTTGTGTCAATGAAGCGATTCAAAGAAAAGGGCTAGGATGGAGCTCCCAATAGAAAAAAGAAAGAAAGAAAGAAAGAAAAAAAAAATCAGGGCTCAGGGTCTAGGAGGGCTAGCTCATACTGAGCACTGGGGCTGGTCACATTTTGGAACTTGTTAACTTCAAATCGTCTTCGTTTTACATTCCTTTGTGATACATTTTACACAAACCCACCCCGGGGAGAGAAGGGCCAGTTGCCTCTTTATTACACTGTAGAAGAGCCGCATTAGCGTTCCAGTCTATATATTATGAAATTAAGTGGATACCCTTGGGGTTAATTCCTTGTTGTAATTGTAATGAAAAGAAACAATTTCTAACCCTCCATTTAAGATCTATAACTATTAAAATCCACTAGTCTCAGTGACTCCTGGGGCCAGTGGAGTGCTTCACTGTGTATGAAAAAGGGCACTCCTACAGTGTCCAATATATGTAGTTTACAAAATAACAACCTCCAAGTGGGAAAACTAACAAATGAGATCTCCATTTAGCCCCTCCCTGCTGTTTACCCATGGTGTGTTATATTCATCAGCTGTGTGAAATTATATGCATATTAAAATTATGGGCCTGTGTTCTAGGATTTCAGTTGCGCTAAAGGAGGAGAAAGGTCGATATAGACTGAATCATTTTCAGGATAGAATTTAGAGTGGATCGTCAGAAAGCAAGAAGTTGAAAGAACTGGCAAAAGGGATCAAGCTAGAGGAAACCAGTACTTTGCCCACTCTCTGCAGCCACCAGAATTTCTTCTGCTTATCTCAGTGTGATTTTAATATGTATTTTCACTTGCAGATGGATACATGTTTTACTTTATCATATTTAGCTTGCTATGATTCAGTTTGTTGTTATCTGCAAAAAAAAAAAGTACATCCTGTGTACGACATCTGATTTAATTTCTTTATGACAGCGTTTGTAGCCATTAAAATATCAAATTTACCAACGTGTTATTATCTGATACAGCATAAATCACTGGTTGGTACAGGCACACGGGACAATGACAATAATTTAAATAAAAGAAAGGGACGTTTCAGTTCATAATAGAGTTACTGTATGAAAAGGAATGAGACTTTGTGAGGCTTCTAAGCTTTCTGGTGGGAGTTCTTTCTAATAAATGTATTTGTTCAGTTGTGGTTGACACAATCATAGCTCTTTTTATTTCTTTCCTTTCACTCATCATAATATGAACTGCTTCAGAAGAAAGGAAAAGCAGTTGCATGCTTGACAGGAAAAGAGCAAACTAAGAAATAATTGTTGTATTAAAAAAAAATTTCCATTCTGTTGCCTCAGGAAATGTGATGAAAGATTCTATTTAGAGATTTTTCTTTTCTTTCTTATTTTTGATAATGCAACACATTGCGTGTCATAACTTATTGGGGAAAATGTTTCATTTTGGGTGAATAATCCCTGTTAATTCTTGCTGCATTGCTTCTCAGTGACTTTATGAATGTGTATTTGTTAGGTGTCTCAGAATGCTCATGAAAAGTCATTATTCCTCTGTTGTTTTCACGCCATTTGCAGATCTTGTCATTCCCAAATTTGTCTCCTATGTAGTCATTTGAGAATGCCAGCAGAGGCTGGTAATGGCCCATCATGTTTAGGTCACTGGCTTGAATCCGAACCAGGCAGGTGGTCTGAGTGAAATTAGCAGGCCTGTCTCAATTCAGTTCTCAGCTTCCTCCTGTCCACTCAATCAAAACATTTTGCCAATTTCATGACTGAGCTTCCTACTTGTCCCTAATTGGCCACTTTGGAGAGAAGCTTTTGAGATACTCAAACATGAATTGGTTATATAAGTGAGAGCTGCTTTGCATTGAAGTCAATCTGGGAGTATGTAACTCCTAATATGAGAGATTGTATTTTTATTTTTAACTTTTTATTGTCAAGTAATTTTAGACTTCTGGAAACTTTTTAAAGACTATACAGACAGTTCACGCATACTCTTACCTCATCTTCTCTTAATATTAACATCTTATATAACTATAGTAAATGATAAACACTGGAAAATTATCAATGGTACAATAATGTTAGATAAATTATAGTGTTTTTTTTTTTTAATATTACAAGTTTTTCTCCTAATGTTTCTCTCTTTGTGTGTGTGTGTGTTCTAGGATCCAAAGTAGGAAGCTAATTTATACTTAGTAGCTATTTCTTCTTAGTCTTCTTCAATCTGGGACAAATCTTTGGTTTATCCTGTGTGTTATGATCTTGACACTTGTGTGGCATACTAAACATTATTTTGTAGAATGCCAAATTTTCCTTGTCTGATTTTTTTCTTCTTTTCTTTTAACTGATTAGATTGGGAGTATGCATTATGGCAAGAATTACACAGTGTTTGAAGTTGTGTTCTTCTCAATGCAGATCAGGGGTTAACCAACTGTCAAAAAGTTGGTTCTGACTCATAGAGATCCTACAGGACAGAGTAGAACTGGCCCAAAGGGTTTCTAGGACTGAATCTTTGCAGAAGCAGACTGCCACCTCTTTCTCCTGCTGAATTAATAATGGCAGGTTCAAACCACCCACTTTTCAGTTAGCAGCCCAACATTTATTCCGCTGCATCACCAGGCCTCCTTTATTGTGCGTGGTTGTTGTTGTTAAGTGTCATGAGTTGATTCTGACTCATAATGACCCTACGACCCACCAAGCAAAGGCTGGTAGATTTGAATCACCCCAGGACCTCATTATCAGGAAGTGCATGATGTAATTAAGACACTATTGGTGATTTAAAAGGAGCCCTAGTGACACTGTAGAATAAAATTGGACTGCTAACTACAGGGTTGGCAGTTCAAACCCACCAGCCGCTACTCAGGAGAAGGTTGAAGACTTCTGCTTCTGTAAAGATTTACAGCCATGGGAAGTTACTATTTTCCTGATATGATAGGGAACTTTTAATGACATTGCAAGGAGGTGTATGTGTACTTCAGTGAGGAAAAAAAAAAGATGTATCTATCCATCTTTCTGGGTCACTATGAGTCGGAACCGACTCCATGGCACACAACAAAAACAACAACAACAACATCCATCTTTCTAAATGTTATATTTAAGTCTAAACTTATTTTTTTCCCCACATATAGGCTATATTTTGCTATACAGATAATATTGAAGGTGCTCAATAATGTTATCCTTGGTGCTATGATTCAATATCAAGAACTATAATGGTGGAGTATGAGAAAAACCCAAGCTTGCAGCCTGGCTTGGGGACAAAAAATATGTGACCAAGGTAATACAGATATTGGCATCAATTGGTGGATGAATGAAATATGAAATATTCCTAAATTGTATTTCTGAGATCACTTTTTTTTTCTTTAAATAACTTTTTATTGTGTGTCTAGTGCAGGTTTATAGAGAAGAACATCAGTTTTAAATTCAACAATTTATATGCTTGGTTTCATTTCAGTAATTACAATCTCCTAACTATAATATCATTTGTCTTATTTTCTCCTTGTGACTCTAGAACAATTGGTTGTGGTAACTGGGAACCATCTAGTTCTTCTGGTCTCATATACATGGTGACTGTTTTCATGTGTTCTATTAGTCTATTGGACTAATTGATTTCAAGCATCTACAGTATTTATCAGTCTTCTTTCTTCCACATAGAGAAAGACCAATTAGATGCCTGTTCAAGAGCTTTTAAGACATTTTTTAACTCCACTAATTTTTGAAATTATTTTTTGATTTGTCTGCTTTGTGTTCTCAGCTGTGAGTCCCAGGAGCTTAGGGATTGTGTGTCATCTGTTTAAACTTCTCATCCATGACTTAATAATTCTGTATAAGGCTATTACTACAGGTTTATTAAGTATAATAATATATGCTGAAAGGGAGAAAGTGGAAGTTAGAAGGACCATCATGTAGCATAAGAAACTCAAGACTCCAAATAAGAACATCAACAGAGGAGTATGGTGGCTCTGTAAAATAAGCAATGGATTGCACACCACAAGGATGACAGCTCGAACCTACCAGGCATATCGTGCATGAAAGATGAGGCTTTCTGCTCCCGCAAATGTACAGCTTCAGAAATCCTATATCCTAAATGTTAAAAATATTCATCTATAGAGCAAATGCGCTGTATATTGAGAAAAAAATCTAATTATTATTTTTAAATGAAAAAAAGAGATATAAGTGCAATAGAAACACTGGATTTCCTAAGAGTATCAGGTTGTAAATGACCCACGCCTCTTCAACTTATACAGGTTGCCTTGAAATTGAGGAGTGATTAGTGGGTTTGAACTGCTGACCTTTCTGTTAGCAGTCCAGTGCTCATCCTACAAATCATTGTTGTTGTTAAGTGCTGTGGAGTCAGTTCCAATTCAGAGCAACCCTGTCTATGATTTCTGAGGACTGCAAACTGAGGAGGTTTGAACTTCAAAACTTGTGATTAGCAGGCCAGTGCTTATCCTACAGTGTCACACCAGGACTCTTTATCCTACCAATAGAGGAGGCTAAATATGAAATTAATATTATTGCAATTGATTATCATTGGGCCAGTGCAGAGAAAAATTTTGAGGAATGGTAAATTTTGAGAAAGTATATGCCCTTGAAAAACCTATATCATATTGTTATGGAAACATATAAAAATGCTCTCAAAAGGGAGTTACAACCACAGAATTACATCATGTAGTCATTACAACTAAAGTTCCATTTATCATGATGGTCAACAATTTACTTCTATTCAGATTGGAGCACTGAACAATCATGAATTCCTCTTCAGTCTATCCTGCTTCTGCTGGGTCACATTATTTGTCTACATGGCACCATTGATATTCTCAGCAGCCAGTAATTTGTAAAATCCACCCAGCTACCTAACAATGATCCTTCTCACAACAGCTAACAGATTATGTGTCAAATCGCTCCTTGCCTCTGAAATTCTGCCAGATCCACTGTATAAGGAACTTTATACCTAGATATCTAAAGATTACCTTTCATTCACGGACCTTTTATTCAGAGCATAGTATTTCTGATACTTCAACTGCAGGCTGCAGGAAATTGTCTCAGTTACCAAACGAAAGGATTCCAAAGTTCTAATGTAGTTTTTCTGCATCTTGTTCCTCAGGTCTCTTTAAAAAAAAATCTTCTGATCTGAATGCATCTTTCTATACATGTGCTTTTTGTATTGAAGTTTAATCACTGTTTGCATATAGTTTTAAATTACCCTCCCTTCCTTTACATGGACATGTGTGATATGGAATGATATTATCGATTATCAGGTTTGTAACACTGAGTCTAACTCTCCCAGTGTCTGGGAAAATAAGTCCTATTCAAAAGCTGTAACTTGTGATCATTTTGAACACATATATTTATGCTGAGAATTGTTGTGTTGCTGTTAAGTACCATGGAATCAGTTCTGACTCATAGCGATCCTGTACAGGGTTTCTGAGGCTATAAATCTTTACGGGAGCAGAATGCCTCATCGTTCTCTCACGGAACAGCTGGTAGTTTCGAACTGCTGACCTTGAGGTTAGCAGCCTGATTCGTAAACACTACGCTACCAGAGCTCCTTTGCTGAGAATAATATATATTATTCTCTTATTCTTATTAATATATGAATTCAAACAAAATAAACCCTTCCAGTCATTCTTGAATGGTTTAGTTCCTCTTGGTCATCATTTGGCTTTTTTTCAGAAATACTCATATGTTGCAACAGTAGTGGGATTGGCCCAGGATCAGGCAGTTTTTTGTTCTGCTGTGCATAAGGTCACTAGGAGTAGGTACTGACTCGATGGCACCTAACAACAACAACAACAACATGTGTAGCTCTCTTTGGATATATAGACAAGTCTAGGGAACCAGATGTGCCACAGTGCCCTATAGGACAAGCAGTAGACTGCTAACCACAAAGTCAGTGATTCAAATCCACCAACTGCTCCTTGGAAATCCTATACAGGGTCCCTATGTATATTGTGCTGTTGTTGGGCTGAATGCTCTGTATACATTTATGAGGTCAAGTTGGTTGATTGTGTTGTTTAGTTCCTCTGTAACTTTGTTGAGTTTTTTTCTGGTTGTTCTGTATCTTTTCAAAAGTGACGTTTTAAAATCCCCTACTATAATTGTAGATTTATCCATTTCTTTTTTTAATTCTAATAAGATTTGCTTCATATATCTTGGTGCTCTTTCTTTGGGAACGTAGATATTTATTATGGTTATGTCATCTTGCTCAATTGACCCTTTCATCATGAGATAGTGTCCTTCTTTATCTCTTATGCTGGTTTTTGTCTTAAAGTTTACTTCATTGGTAAATAGTATTGCCACTCCTGCTTGTTTATTGTTGCAGTTAGCTTGGTATATTTTTTTCTATCCTTTAACTTTTAGTCTGTTTTGTCTTTGTGTGTAAGGTGTGTCTCTTATAGGCAGAATATTGAAGGGTCTTGTTTTCTTATCCATTCTGCCACTCTCTGTCTCTTCACTGGTACATTTAATCCATTGGCATTTAATGTAGTTATTGATAGGTATGAATTAATTGCTGCCATTATCTTAATTTTTGGTAGTGCTGTTTGTTCCTTGTTCTGCATGCCTTCTTGTGCTGAGTTTGTGTTTTTTGTGCTATTTCTTGTCAGTTCCTTCTTAGTTTTCATGTTTACTTGTTCTGCTTGAAAGTTCATTTTCATGGTAAATTGTGAAGTATTAACTTTCTTTGGGGTTACCTTATAGTCTATTAACTTTTCACTTCATTTAAGACAATCTATTGTATCCTGTAGTCTGCCTGACCTCTTCACCACCTGGATTTCTGTTCCTACATTTATCACTTCTTTGACATTGTTATTATTTTGATCTTTGGTTTACCACCCAGCTCCTTTGAATTTGTTGTTGTAATTTTATTCAGTTCTGGACTCTGCTATCTGTCGTCTGAGTTTTCAGGTGGTGTTGCCACACCTGTCAATCTCTAGTTGTTGTCTGTTCTTGTGTGTTTTCAGTCCAAAGAACTCCTTTTAGGATGTTTTGAAGTGTGGGATTGGCTTTGGCAAAATATCTTAGCTTCTGTTTATCCCGGAATGTTTTGATTGAAACATCATATTTGATTGAGTTTTGATGCATAGACGATTCTTAGTTGGCAGTTTTTTTTTCTTTTAGGATTTTATATATGTCTCCCCATTGCCTTCTTTCCTGCGTGGTTTCTGCTGAATAGTCAGAGCTTAATCTGATTTGCTTGCCTTTTAAGTAGCATTTCTCTTTTCCCTGGCTGCTTTTAGGATTCTCTCCTTGTGTTTGATTTTGGACAGCGTGATTATTATATGTCTTGGTGATTTTCTTTTGGGGTCTATCTTTCCTGGGGTATGTTCAGTTTCTTGAATGTTTATCTTCTCATCTTTCAAGATGTTAGGGAAATTTTCTTCCAGAAGCTCTTCATCTATCTCCTCTGTGGACTTCTCTGATACTCCCTGTTCCAGAATGCCAATAGTTATTAAGTTGTTCCTCTTCATTATCCAGCACAAATATTAGACTCTCTTCTGATTTTTTATCCTTTTTTCTGCTTGCTCTTCTATCTTAGCAGTATTTAGATATATGTCTTCCACATCACTGGCTCTGGCTTCCATCTCTTCAATTCTGTTCCTTTCCCCTTTCAGTATATTGTCCATGTCTGATATTTTATTATTAATTATCTGGACCTCTTTTTACAGGTTTTGAATTGTTTCCAATGCTGTAACAATCTTGTTTGATTGCTCTTGTAGTACTTTCCTGACTTCTTCCATGTTTTCCTCTACCCCATTTAGGATCATTTGAATTTGTTTCCGTATCAAACAAATTCCTTCTCACACAAATCCAAAAGCTGCTATTCCTCTTCTGGAAAGGCTTTGTCTGTCTCCAGCTCATTTGTGTTAGTTACTCTTAATTTTTGGACATGTTTTGGTATCTTTTGTTATGTTTTGTTGGTCATTTCTAGTAGTTATATGGGTTTTTAATGCTTAAGTGGGTTTGTTGCTTTGTTATTAAGCTTACTGTGTGTCTCTTAGTGGATATGATCAGGAGATAAGCTTTCCTTTTCACATGTAATGCTTAGCAGCTGTTATTGGCTCTTGTTTCAATGGTGGAATATTATGGGGCATGCTTGTAGCTTGACTATATGGCCACGATTGCTGACTCTTCTTGGGTAACGTATGGAGAAAAATCTCCCACCTCCAGGAATAATGTGTGATCAAAAGGCCCTAAAGCAGAGACAAAAACACCAATTTGACACAAAAATAAAACTGTGGCTGACTGGCCATTTGCCTTGCTACACAGGCAGTGTGTGTGCACCATAGAAGCCTCCAGTAATGGGTGGAGGTATCCACTTGCTAAGGCCCCCTCCTCTAGTCATCACCGTAGAGGTGTGCAGATAGATGTTGAGAAGTTAATGGGAGAAATATTGTCTACTGTTTTTGTCTCTGCACAGTGTAATTGTTGAAATAGTTGCTTCTTTTTGACATTGGGGTTTTACAAATTGTTCGTATGGTTTGTCTGTCAGGCCAAACCTGCTTTTTTTTCTTGATGCATAGGCAAAACTAAAGGGTCCTGTACAAGTTAACTTTAGGGCTGGGACCCACAGGCAGAAATCAAAAGCAGCAGCCAAAGAATTTGCCCTTGGACTGATGGGGCTCTTTCTCTCTGTGCCATGGGACAGCTGTGGTCTCAACACTGGACTTTTTTGGGGGTGCACACCCACCTGCCAGAAGGCATCCAGGCAGGGCAAAGAAGGTGCAACAGGGAAGAGGAGGAAAAAATGTGTATTATCCCCCCACACCTCCTTTTGCAAATGTCACTTTTCTGCTTTTAGCACTAGTTCCCTTTGCTGCTGGTTCCCTGTGCTTGTCTGGCTGTAGCCCTTCCCTCTGAACTCAGCCTGGGCAGGATGGCCACAGAGGGAGTCCTGTGTCTTGACTGATTCGTAAATCACAGTATTTCCCTTTATACCATGATTTTTCCACTGGTTGTTGCAGGAAACTTACACCCTGAACCTTGTGCTAGATCCAGAGCTCTGGTGCTGTTTGACAAGAGCAGCTTCTCTGGGTTTTAACCCCTCCTGCATGATGCCTGTCCTACCTGACTCTGCTCTGCCACCGCCAAAAAATGTCCATGGTACTTTTAATATTATCCTGTAACACCATAACTGAAATGCACCAATTCTATGGTCTTCCTTCTTCACTGTACAACTTTTGCATGCATATAAGGTTATTGAAAATACCATGGTTTGAGTCAGGTACATCTTAATTTTGAAACTGACATCTTTGCTTTTCAACATTTTAAAGAAGTCTTGTGCTACAGATTTGCCAAATGGAATCATCATTTAATTTTTTAATTGTTGCTTCCATGAGTATTGATGGTTGAGCAGAGTAAAATGAAGTCTTTGACAACTTCAGTCTTCTCGCCATTTATATGGATGTAGTTTATAAAAACAACATAATATAAAAATATATTAAAAAGAGGTAACCTCCTTTTTTATATAAATAAATATCAAAAAGAGAGTTAACATAATGGAATGAAGAAACAATTGGACAATACCATTAATGTCACATGGAAGTAAAATTTTGCTGAAGATAATTAAATACAGCTGCAATAGTACATTGATAGGAAACTGCCAGAGGTTCAAGCATATTTAGATAAGGATGTAGAATAAGCAATATCATTGAAGTTGTCAGTTGGGTCTTAGCTGAGAGCAGAGAATACCAGAAAAATATTTACCTGTGCTTTATTGACTACCAAAGGCTTTTGATTGTTTGGATCATGACAAGCTATGGGCAATATTGCAGTGAATGAGTATTCTAGAGTAAGTAATTGTGCTCATGAGGAACCTGTACATAGACCAAGAGGTAGTTGTTCGAACAGAGTAAGAGGACACTGGAATTTTTTAAATTAAGAAAGGTGTGCACCATGGTTATATTCTTTCACTATACTTATTCAATCTCTATTCTTAGCACATAATCCAAGAAGTTGGATTATATGAAGAAGAACATGGTATTACATTTGGAGGAAGATTTATGCAGATGATACAACTTGCTTTCTGACAGTGAAATGGTTTTAGAATACTGATGAATCATACCAAAGACCACAGTCATCAGTATGGTTTGCATCTCAGTGTAAAGAAAAGAAAAATCCTCAGCACTGGGCCAATAAATACCATCAAGATAAATGGAGAAAAGATTGAAGATGTCAAAGATGACATTTTGCTTGGATCAATCATCAACACTCGTGGAAACAACAATCAAGAATTCAAATGATGTAATGCATTAGGCAAGTGTGCTGCACAAGACCTCTTGTGTTCAAGAGCAAAGATATCAGTTTGAAGACTAAGGTATGCCTGACCTAAACCATGATATTTTCAGTATCTTTATGTGTATATGAAAGTTGGGCAATGAATAAGGAAGATCACTATAGAATTGATGCATTTGAGTTATGGTATAGTAGGAGAATATTAAAAGTTCCATGTAAACTTTCTGGATACAACATTAATATACTGGTGAGTGGAAGTGGGAGAAAGATAGCAATGAAGAGATAGACTGAGTTTGACCACATTCTATGGACTCTGGTCGATCTGTAGATGAGAGAGAGAAGAGGAAGTGCTGGTTGGTCTGAAGTGTGGTAATTTCTGGGGCTAGAAGTTGAGAGTGCAGAATCCAGCTGATATGAAGTGAGGGGAGACACACAAGGACACTCAGACTTGCAGACAGTACCCATTTGATCTAGCTTCAATGGCTTGATCATCAAAATTTGAATAGAGGAAGATAAAAAAAATTAATAAAGGACAAGTTTAAATTACTACACTTTGATGAACTTGACCTATACTTATGGATGTCATAGCTCAAAATACTAAATGAGAGGGAGGAAGTCTTCACATTAAAGATTAAACCTATCCTCTCTGTACACAGGTTTAATAGGGATGGGCAACTTAAACATTGGCTACATAAAATGAGTTGAGGGGGTGGTGGTTATAAAGTCATGAAGTGGCTAGCTTACAAGTTTTCAAAAGGGAATTTAGTTTCAAAGTGTGCAGGGGAAGGTAGAATTCCCACCAAATAGTTTTCATCTAATCTATACAGGTCTTGTGAAAAGAGATGGGAATAAGATTCTTAATGTTTCAATAGTGAGTAATTGTTATCATGACTAATTGTGATGGTCACAACTGTAAAGGTAGAAGTTTTGTAATATAATGGGGGGGAGTAGTTAATCCAACATTCCAGGAACAGAGGACCCTAGGACCACCAAGGGAGACGAGCATGAGCAGAATGTAAGAATGTGTGACCCTATCCAGAGAAGAAGCAATACCAGAAGTGGAGGCAGAGATAATGACATGGAGAGCTAGAGCCACTAAGAATTCTAGACTCATGGAACAAGAAAGACTGTATGCTGGTGGCCAGGAGGCAGTCTTGTAGTATATGCCATTGGGTTGTTTAAATGATTATATATTCCTGAGTGTTTTGTGTCCATCATAAAAAGTATAGGGAATAGAAGCAAATACTGTTGAATGATGATTCATAGAAGGGATTATAATCATTGCAATGAAACGAAATACTATAGGATGAGTGCAAAACTGATGTTCTCCCATGTAAACTATCACTAAATTCACAATAAAAGCTTGAAAAAAAAAGAAGTGCCATGGACTTTCAGAAGAACAAACAAATCTGTATTGGGAGAAGTACAGCCAGAATATTCCTTATAAACCAAGAGGTCAGACATTGTCTCTCATAATTTGGACTTGTTATCAGTAGGACCAGTCCCTAGAGAAGGGTATCATACTTGGTAAAGTGGAGCAAAAAAGAGGAAGACCCCAACAAAATGTATTAGCACAGTGGCAACAGCAATGGGCTCAAATGTAGCAAAGTTTTGAGATTGGCACAAGACAAGGTTTTTGCATAAGGTTTCTATGAGTTGATACTGACTTGAGGGCACCTAACAACAACAAGGCAGTGTTCTTTCACCATACTTATTCAACCTGTATGCTGAGCAAATAATACGAAAAGCTGGGTTCTAGGAAGAAAAACGTGGCATCAGGATTGGAGGAAGACTCATTAACAACCTGCAATATGCAGATGATACAACCTTGCTTGCTGAAAGTGAAGACTTGAAACATTTACTGATGAAGATCAAAGAACACAGCCTTCAGTACGGGTTGCATCTCAATGTAAAGAAAACAAAAATCCTCACCACTGGACCAATAAACAACATTCTTATCAACGGAGAAAAGATTGAAGTTGTCTAGGACTTCATTCTTCTTGGAACAACTATCAACACTCGTGGAAACAGCAGTCAAGAGATCAGACGACATATTGCATTGGGCAAATCTGCTGCACAGGAACTTTTTAAAGTGTTGAAGAGCAGAGATGTCAGCTTGAGGACTAAAGTATGCCTGACCCCAGCCATGGTATTTTTAATAACCTCATATGGATGGGAAAGCTGGACAGTGAATAAGGAAGATCGTAGAAGAATTGATGCCTTTGAGTTGTGGTGTTGGAGGAGAATACTGAAAGTGCCATGGACTGCCAAAAGAACCAATAGATCTGTTTTGGAAGAAGTGCAGCCAGAGTGCTCCTTGGGGGCCAGGATGGCTAAGCTTCATCTTTTATACTTTGGACATATTGTCTGGAGGGAACAGTTGCTGGAGAAAAATGTCATGCTGGGTAAGATGAAGGGTCAGAGAAAAAGAAGAGCCCCAAAGAGATGGATCAGCCAGGTGGCATCACTGATGGCATCAAGTGTGGCAGTGGTAGTGAGGTTGGCCCAGGATTGGACATTGTTTCGTTCTTCTGTGCATGGAGTCGCTATGAATCGGTTCCGACTGGATGGAACCTGACAACAACAACAACAACAACAAGGTTCACTTGCCATCTAAATAAAACAATATTATGTCTGTTGTATAATCTGACATTGCCCAACAAATAATATTCTTAAATAAAATTATTGTTGTTGTTGAGAAAGCCAAATGTATTTCCTGTGAAATGGGGGCAATGTATAGCATATTCTGAAGTGTTTAAAAGCCTTGTATTTCCTCCCACTTATGAACTCATTTCCATCAGATTTTCCATTGTACTGCTTTTTTCATTAAACTTCAGTATGTGTGTTAGGTAACATCAGTAGCTGAAGAGACAATGAAGGGCAGGATATTTGCTTCCTCATCCTACATGAATCTCAAAGACTAACACAGGTGGTGTTGTACTTTATGATGACCCAGTTGAGTATCAGGGAGTCTATAGCCTATGTATGGTATTTTCTCAGAGTAGCCCTGCATGCTTGCTCAGCCATAGTTGTTTTGCAGCTCTTTGCAGGAAGGTCCTGTTGTATGCGGCTTATCTAGGATGCCCTCTGTGTATTCTCTACCATCTTTGATGCAGGCACACAGCCTCTCACTGTGACTCTATCAGTTCACGTGGCTGGGTCATTGTCATTCTATTAGTATCTTGGGAGAAGACGCCCTGAGTCCTATACCTAAATGCTCTAGAAAATGATGATTAGAGGGCAAAGTGCCAGTGAGTCATTGTAGAAAATGATTTTCCTGTAAGTAATAAGGAGAAGTGTGTTGCAGATTATAAACCCAGCCATAGTGCCAAGATACCAGCTATTTAAAGTATACCTGGCAGTTTTTGAAAGAAGAGATGAGCTCTGTGGGGTTCCTGGGTGTTATGCATCCAATTTTAAATAGATTTTCAAGGAGAACATATATGATTTGGTTATTTCAAAGAGTTTGAGGGACTAAAGAAAAATATTTTTGTAAGTGTTTATACTTTTGAATATTTTCTCTATTTGTTCAGCATTTTACTTTTTTTGTTATGCTTTCTGATAAATTTATCTGCTTCCATAAGTGCTTATTAGAAATCATTTTATGGCATTAGAAAACAAATTCTCACCCTCCTTCCTCTCAAGTGCAGTTAACTTCTCTTTGTGATGCTTTTATGGAATGAATTGTACCTGTCCTCCCCAAAATAAATGTTGTAATTCCCTTTAGGAATAGGGTTTTCCTTGTTATGTTAATGAGGAATATTCATGTCGGAAGTGTCTTTAAACAACCTCTTTTGAATATAAAAGAGCAAATTAAGCAAGCAGCAAACAAGCAGAGATGGGGGAGATGAATTTCTTGCCACATGAAGATCATCTAGGATGGGGAAGGGAATAGAAACTAAAAAGAAACCTGACCTTCTCTCAGAGCAGGCATAGAGAGAGACTTCCCTGAGAGATGGCTCCCTGAATTCACACTTCTAGCCTCCCAAACTTTAGGAAAATAAATTTCTGTTTACGACAGCCATCCACTTTTGGTATTTCTATTATAACAATACTAGATAACTAAGGCAGATGGTATCTATAATTTATTTGTATTATAAATGTTTTTATGTAGCTGTAATAAAAACTCATATTTTATTACAATATTAACTCTTAATCTCTGGTCCCATTGAAAGTCTTTCTTCTTCCTGTGGGGAAATTTTCTATTCAATCAGCTCTGGTTAACCACTGTCAGCCATGACTATAAGGTAAAACTGGTTTGTGTAATAAGCAGGTAGTTTCTCTGTTTTTTTTCCATTGTTGTTGTTGTTGTTGTTGAGTGCCATCGAGTCGGGTCCGACCCATAACGACCCTGTACAGGGTTTCCGAGGGTGTAAATCTTTACGGGAGTAGAAAGCCTCATCTTTCTCCCGCGGAGCGGCTGGTTTTAGTCCAAGTAAATAAAAGGTAACAAATCTGTTGTTATAGAGGCAACCAAAACACTTTGTAAGACAGATTCAAATAGGAAGGGTATTGAAGTGTGTAGTGATATTCTTAAATAATATTATTGTTGCTGTTAATTGCCACTGAGGAGCGGGCGGTTGGCGAGTTTGAACCGCCACCCTTAGGGTTCAAATCAACCTTGCAGTCCAGAGCATTAACTGACAGCACCACACTACACACATATATAAAGAGATCTATGAGGAGCTCTGATAGCATAGTGGCTACGCATTGGATTGCTAACCTTAAGGTCAGCAGTTTGAAACTACCAGCAGTTCTGGAGGAGAAAGATGAGGCTTTCGGTTCCCATAATGATTTATAGCCTAGGGAACCCTATATAGGGTTGCTATGAATCTGAACCGACTCCATGACACATCACCACCACCACCACCATGAGGGGACTTAAAAATTTGTGGCAAAACTCCATTATCTTTTACTTTTTTTTTTTTATGAACTTTTTGAAGTCCCTTAATATATTTTTTGTTTGAAAATCTCTTATATGCAGTAATAACTTTTCCATTATCCTTGAAGAGAAACTAATAAAAAAAAAATAAATTTTTCAGAATATCTCTTAGAAAGGAATATCACAGTTTATTTTTTTCTACAGGGCAGTTTACATGACAGTGATTTAACTCTCCATGCCTGTGGATGTTATGTACTTAGTAAAGAAGAGGAAATTCATTAATACCTCTAATATGGCAAATATATTTTAAATCTAACAAATTTTGAGTTTGGAACATGGTGGTGTCAAGGGAGATCATTGAGAAAACACATGGATATGACTGGCATCTGGTTAAGAGCAGTAGTTCTCAAATCTTCATGTTTCCTGGCATAAACTGAGCTCTGAGAGGGAAAACAACGGAATTATTCTTTCTTGGTACCCTAGAATACTGTACTACCAAGTGCATTATGGTGGTTTTATACTTCCTCAAGAGTATTGTTAGCTTATTTCTCTACTACAGTTTTCATGTTTTTAAGTGTACTCAGTGTGGAAGGAATATCTAACTAACCTATTTATAAGGATCATAAAATAATTCTTTTGCTCTTAAAATTTTATTGTTATAAAAAATTGTTCTACCACCTATTGCTGGATGTGTTTTCAAAATTGCTTTTTTTTTTTTCCTTTTGTGAAATAGTCATTTTCTCTTAAAAAAAAAATGTTACTTTGCTTGTCCTTTTTCATTAAGGCAAAAACCCCAAGCTTCCAATTTATCTCCAGATACAGGGCATTTAACCCTAAATCTATCTGCAAAACCTAGTACCAACAACAATAGGGATGGTTTTCCTATACCTATGTGGAACTGTAGTTTAAACTCACCAGCTGCTCCCAAGAAACAGGATCGCTATCAACCAGAACCGACTCAATAGCACTTAAGAACAGCAACAATTAGAGAATAATATTCATAACTACAATGTAAGAGAATTACCAAAAAGATTTAGAAATAATAAATTAGCACTAAAACAATCACGTGAACCAGTTTTCCTAGTTCTAGTCCAATTCTGCCTAAAATGCTTGTTTTACTCCAAGAACATGAACACGTTGTAATAAACATGTATACCCTAAAGAATGAACTCTGCTTTTTTAAAACAGCCATAGTAGTGCTGTTGGTTAGGCATTGGACTACAAATCTCAAGGATAGTAGTTCAAAACCACTAGCCATGCAATAGGAGAAAGATGAGGTTGTCTGTTCCTAAGAAGACTTGTTGTTGTTAAGTGCTAGCAAGTCAGTTCTGACTCATAGTGACCCTGTATAGGGTTTCCAAGGAGTGGCTGGTGAGCTTGAACCACCGACCTTGCAGTTTAAACTGACTTTACAACATAGAGCATTAATCTGCAGCACTACACCAAGACTTACTGTTTGGGAAATGCTATGTGGGGTCACTTTGTGTCAGAATTGACTGCATGGGAGTGGGTTTTTTGTTTGGTGACAGTTTGAGAGGTGCTGTGTTATCAAGAAATGGATAATGTGTGTGTATGTGTATATGCTAAGATGGGCTAGTTATGCTGTCGAAACAAAATAGTCTCAAATTCTCATTAGCTAAGTCATTGAAGTTTATTTTTCTCCTAGTGCTGGACAGCCAGGAATGCTACTTATGACTGTTATTCAGGGACTCAAGCTACAGAGGTTCGATCTCAACTGTGTTTCCATTCCCACTGGGGCAGAGGGTAAGAAAAGTGGTGAATATGGAGCTGGCTCATAAATCTTGGGGCATGGTTAACTTCAATGGGGATATGGTGAACAGTACTAATGATGATGGTAACATGCTGTTGTTGTTAGGTTCCATTGAGTCAGTACCAACTCCTACCAACCCTATGCACAATAGAAGGAAACACTGTCCAGTTCTGTGCCATACTTACAATTGTTGTTATGTTTCAGCCCTTTGTAGTGCCAGTCGGTCAGTGCATCTTGTTGAGGGTCTTTCACTTTTTTGGTGACCCTCCATTTTACTAAGAACACTGTCCTTCTTCAGAGATGGGTCTCTCCTGACAACATGTCCCAAGAATGAGAGATGAAGTCTTACTAACCTGGTTTTTTTTTTTTTTTTTTTTTTTTTT
>NW_006408520.1:38537082-38544652 GCF_000296735.1 Chrysochloris asiatica | reverse complement strand
GTTTTGTCAATGCTGATAACATCCATAAAACCAGCAGGATATGTTATATCAGTTCGGACTTTGCCATCAATCTTAATGAACCGCTGCATACAGATCTTTTTAACTTCATCTCCTGTCAGGGCATACTTAAGTCTGTTCCTTAAGAAAATGATCAGTGGGAGGCATTCTCTCAGTTTGTGGGGGCCAGTAGATGGGCGTGGAGCAAACACACCAGTCAGTTTGTCCAGCATCCAATGCTTGGGGGCAGCCACATGCTTAAGATGTTTCTTGGGACCATGAGCCATGGTGGCGCTGAGCAGGAAAGAGCTTACTAACCTGGTTTTTAAGGAGCATTTTGGCTGTACTTCTTTCAACACAGATTTGTTTTTTCTTTGACAACACCATGCATTCATTCTTCTTGTCTTCCTTATTCATTGTTCAACTTTCACATGCATATGTAGCAATTAAAAATACCATGGCTTAGGTCAGGCACACTTTAGTCCTTAAAGTGACATCTTTGATGTTTAACAATTTAAAGAGATCTGTGTAGTAGATTTAACTAATGCAATATGTCCATTGATTTTTTGACTGCTGCTTCCATGAGTGCTGGTTGTGGATCCAAGCAAAATGAAGTCTTTGACAACTTCAAATCTTTCTCTGTTTATCGTGATATTATCTACCAGTCCTGTTGTGAGGATTTTGTTTTCTTTACATTGAGGTGCAACCCATACTGAAGGCTGTAGTCTTTGCTCTTCATCAGTAGTTTAAGGTCTATTCACTTCCTGCAAGTAAGATTGTGTCATTTGCTTATTGCATGTTGTTAATAAGTGTTACTCTAATCCTTCTTCATATAATCTAACTTCTCAGATTATTTGTTCATCATGCAGATTGAATAGGTATGACATAAGGATACAACCCTGATGTACACCTTTCCTGATTTTAAACCATTTAGTAGTCTGTTCTAATGCCTGTCTCTTCATCTTTGTACAAGTTCTTCATGAGTACAGTTAAGTGTTCTAGAAAATGCATTCTTTACAGTATTATCCAGAGTTTGTTATAAGTCACACAGTCAAATGTCTTTACATAGTCAATAAAGCACAAATAAACATATTTCTGGTACTCTCTGCTTTCAGACAAGATCCATTTGACATCAGCAAAGATATCCCTAGTTCCACATCCTCTTCTGAATCTGGCTTGATTTTCTGGCAACTCTTCATCAATGCACCAAAACAACTGTTTTTGAGTTGTGTTCAGCAAAATTTTACTTGTATGTGGTATTAATGCTATTGCTTGATGATTTCTACAATACATTGGATCATTTTTTTTTTTTTTCTTCAAAAGACACAAATATGGATCTCTTCCAATTAGTGAGCCAGGTAGCTGTCTTCCAAATTTCTTGGCATAGATGAACATGTACTTCCAGGGCATCAGTTTGTTGAAACATTTCCTTTTGTATTTTGTCCATTCCTGGAATCATGTTTTTTGCCAATACCTGTGATGTAGCTTGGACTTCTTTCAATACTATTGGTTATTGATCAAATGCTACCTCTTGAAATGGTTGAGTGACAACCAGTTCTCTTAGTATAGTGCTTCTGTATATTCTTTTCATCTATTTTTGATGGTTCCTGAATCATTCAATATTTAACATATATAGATTAATGCCTTTGTACGTGCATATGAATGTGAATCCATGAGAAAAGGCAAGGAAGTCAAAAGGAATAATGGAAGTAAGTTGCTGACTGATTTCATGAATTATAAGGTTTAATTATACATGTATATATATTTTTAGAAAATTTTAGATTTAAAGAAAATTGTGAAGATAATGTAGAGCATTTCCATATATTCTTCGAACTCTGTATTCAGTTTCCAGTATTATTAACATTTTGTATGACACATTTGTTGCAATGAATGACTGAATATTGATTAACTATTATTAACTAAACTCCATGCTTTATTCAGGTTGTCTTAGTTTTTACATAATGTTCTTTTTCAATTCCAGTGTTTCATCCAAGTTACTACACTAACATTTATTAGGTCATGTTTCCTTAGGCCCCTGTTGTCTGTGACAGTTTTCAACTTTCCTTATTTTTGATGACTTTGACAGTTTTGAGGAGTATTGGTCATATATTTTGCAGAATGTCCCTCAACTGGGATATTTTTTTTTCATGCTTAGCCTGGGGTTATAGGTTTTCAGGAGGAAGACCACAAAGTCAAAGTGCAATTTTCATTATATCGTATCATATACCATGTAATACTATCAACATGAATCATTCCTGTGGATATAGACCAAATGTATACACTGTAAAGATAATTTTTTATTCCTTTATGCTGTACCTTCTAAAAGATGCTGCTGCTTATAGACCACAAATAAGGAATGGAAAGGTGTGTTTTACCTCCTTTAAGAGTATCTATGTAGTTTACTGGAAATTCTTCTTTGAAAAGACAAAAAACAAAACCCAATAACAAACAAACCCAAAAGACTTGTCTTTTCATATATATATAATTCAAATTGTATATATAATTATATTTGAATTACAATATATATATTTGAATTATAATCCAATATTCTTATTTTGTTGCTCCAATTGTTCCAGCTTTGGCCACTGGGAGTTCTTTCATATGCCCTTTCTCATCCTTCCATTATTGTTATTAATATTATTTTAGAATTTACTTTTTGGTATCATGGTAGACATTGAGTTTCTACAGAGCTGAATTAGTAGTCTAAATCTTCCATCTGTTGTTATTTAAACAGATAAGTACTATTATATCATGCTGCTCTTTTTCACTTTGCTGCTTGCGAAGATAGGAAAGTATCAAAATGCGTGTCAGATAGGTTGATCACTTAAAACTGCCTCTGACTTGAAGTGCAATGACTTAAACAACAACCAAAAAATGTTTTCCTAGAAGAGATTACAGGTTCTGTTCTAGGGAAAAGATTCTGCAATATTGAATGAGGGTGAGTGGCTAAGGCAGTTATTTCTGTCCTGTAGAGACTGTCTTTAATAGTAGTATTTGTGGGAATAACAATCAAATGGTCTATTCTACTGTCTAAAGGTTTCCAGGAAAAAGAACCTAATGTTTGTAGAAAAAGAGAATATAAGATATTTAGAGCATTAAATACTTTTTTTATCCCAAATATAACATGACATATATCTACATATTTCAATTTTGATTCTGCATATGGTACATTAAGATGTCCTGGTTGCTCACTGCTAAGCTGCTAACTGAAAGATTGATAGTTTGAATCCACCAGGCACTCCATGGAAGAAAGATGTGGCAGTCTGGCTCTCTAAAGACTATCTACTTTGTCCGACAGAGTTTCTGTAAGTCAGAATTGATTCAACAGCAAGGGCACATTAAGTGCATCAGCAGTGCAATTCAGTAAGTGAGGGGGCTTCAGTAAATTCATGTGAAAATTTCATTACTCTTTTATCATACAGGTTTAAGACTATATATATATTTATTTATCACCCTACCTTTGTCATATGATATTAGTTAAGAACAATCTCTCTCATGTTGTTACAAAGAAACTAATCACTAAAAGCTGTTCGTATAAATGAAAGGCTCTTTATCAAATATGCAATTTAACTGTGATTTGGTTTTGTTGCCAATAACATAGACTGTCACTACCAGCTTGGGTCATAAATGCTTTGGATAACTGGTAGATGGTAATCACCACCAATCTGGGCTAGATTTTTAAATTGTCAATTCAGGCCTAGAGAGCTCCAACCTGCTCTCCATCTGCCAGTGGATCTCCTTAGGCATGGGACTAATACTGCCCTTGGAATACATAATTTCTCATACACAAATACTAAAACTATACCAAAGGGGCATGTGTAAAGAGACTTTTATTTTGACTGAGAAAAGGGACATCAAGTTGAAACAGTGAGGGATGGTCAGAAGCAGTGGGGTTCCTTGTTTACAGGCAAAATAGTTTAAAATTACTTCACACTGGAGAGTGCTCTTGGAATTGGATGAGAAGAGATAAGTGCTAGGAATAGACTCTCAGTCCTGCAAGTAAACCATTCTGGAGAGATTATCTTCCATTTGTGCTGTAAAAGCAGAGGGAATGTAGCAGAATGTGCAGTACCAGTTGGTTTCTTCCATAGCTGAATCCCACATCATTAAAAGCCTGGGAAATGAAACAGAGCATTTTATAAGAGTTGCTAAGTTGGGAAGGAACAAAGGTTTTGGAGAAATGTGTTCTTAGTGGCATATGCTGCCTTGGTAAAGGATTGATGTTTCCCACACCAGATGACAACTCTCTGGGACCACCTATGCCATATGCTATTCCCAATCGCCTCAATTCTAAGACCTTTGGTCAATACAGAAGATCTCTTTAGTGCCATTGGAATTGAAAAGACTTGAAAGGGCTCCAGTAGGCACTGCAGAGAATCTGTGGTTAGAATGAAGTATGTTTTAGTCTTGGAGAACCAGTTTCATGGTAGTTTCTGAACTTGGAAATCTTAGTATTTTCCCCTGCTTGCTGAAGCTGTGTTACATGAATGGGAGCTTAAAAGAAAACATTAAAGAAGTTTAAGGCAAAGTTCAGATATATCTTTACTATCTTTTTTAGCACATTGACACAAGGGATTAAATATAGTTTAACAGAAAAGTGGAAAAATGATTTTAATAGAATATGGTCAGTATTTGGGAACTCACGGATTGCTATCTGTATTCCTGAAAGTACAATATCCTTATATAGAATTGAGAAGTCATTGAACTTGTATTCTTCCATAATGACTTTCTGAAAAATTCCTATTTATTTTGACCTGAGAGAAGGAGCTATACAAAAAAAATCTCTTCCAGGAACCAATATTGTATTTCATTTTCTCTCTAACACAAAATCACACCTTATTTGCTGTTACCATCTGCCAGTGGCTAAGGTTGCTTAAGATACTGAGTTGTGCTTATAGTAGCTGTTATAATGAACAAACACATTATATACAATAATAATTTCTCAATGTGACTAATAGTAACTACATTGAAGGGAAAAAAAAAGAAAGAAACTACTGAAATGTAAAACATTTAACACCTTAAATAAATAAGCTCAAGATTTTTAATGAGTTTGTTTTCCTGGTACATACTTTAAAAAATTAAAATAAGACCAAGATGACACTTTAAAACATTGTACTTTGGCGGTACTTGGTAGAGGGGAAAAAAGGTCCTCCAAGTACCTAACTTGAAGAGCCTTTTGGGATTTTCTGAGAAATACACTTTTTGAATACTTCAACTTACTAGTGTCTTTTCAGTACTCAATTAGCATAATTTGACACAATTATAGGTATAAACATTTTATAAGCACTTGGTAGCAGAAGTGTCAAAAAAGTGTTGATCTCCATCAGCTTATATTGGCAACACTCACCTAGTTCTATCATGACACTTGAATGAGCAGTGAAATATGCTCTATACTATTAATAAATTTCAAAGCATATTTCATCTTGACACCATATCACAAGTTTGACACTGCAGTTCCTCTCTGAGGAATTTTGAGTCATGGAGACATCCCCTTGCTACATTCCCATATCAAGTAGATGATAATTTGATTCAGACTATTTCAATACATGCCAATATGTATATCTCTCCTGCAAAATAGAGGCAAGTCTACAGAGAAAAGAAGGTATAACTGGCAGGTCAATATCATTTTTGTGAAGTGGTACCTTAGTGGTTTAGAAAAATTCTTTAAGTATGACTTACGTTTACAAGTTTTCCTTTTTCATGCTTTATCAACAGGGCCTTCAAGAGTATGAAACTGAATGAAACAAAGAAATCATTATTTTTAACTCTTATTAAGGTCTTAATTTGAACCTATTGCTCCTTCTTAGTAGTTCACTTATGAAAGAAGTAACTTCTGGAGGTGTAAGGCATTTCCTAATCAAACAGCTTGGAGATTTATTGATTTTAGTAGCTTCATACAAGTGTTTGGTTTGGTTTGGTGTTTTCTAAGCTGCCAGGCCTTTTGATATGTGTACTACCTGTGATACTGGAAAAAAGTAAGTGTAAAAAGTATGAGGCAAAGAAACTCAAACTGTAGGAAAAAAAGATAAAAATGCAGGGATGTGGCATTTCTTCTGCTATAATGTCTCTCATAATGAATCATAACTTTCAGGTTTACCAGAATTGAGATGGAGCCCAGTTGGTTTGATACCATTTCACCTGTGATTTAGCATCTATGATGAAAATTTATAACTAATAAAATTAACCTAATTTGTCTTCTTGTTGTTTAATGCCATTGAGTTGGTTCCTACTCATAAAGACTCTGTGTAGGGCTTCTGAGATTGGTTGATTTCAACTGTCAGTCTTCTGGTTAGCAAGCCAGTGCTTATTCTACAGAGCCACACTAGAAAATTAACTCATTTCCATTAATAGTGTCTGTGGTCACACAATTAACCATAGCAGCCATTCTGTTTTTTTGGTGTTTTTTGTAATACTCATTGTTGTTAGTTGCCATTCAGTTGACTCTGACAATTTGTACTTGTTTTTTGAAATTGACTTTTAGAGACATGCTCTCTTCAATCTCCCTTGTACAACCATTTTTCTAGGACTAGAGTATTTACTCCCTCCCCCTTAATTTTAAATTTATCTCACTCAATCTGATATTTAGGATAAAAACATTATCATGTACCTTTAAATGTATGAAGAGTGAAATATGAGCAATATTTCCTCTTATCTATACAGTAATATAACCAAACAGCCACCACTTGTCTGTCAGTTTGTTGTGCTGTGGAGGCTTGTGAGTTGCTGTGATTCTGAAAGCTATGTCACCGGTATTTTAAATACCAACAGGGTCACCCATGGTGGACAGGTTTCAGATGAGCTTCCAGACAAAGACAGACTAGGAAGAAAGAATGACGAACTACTTCTGAATGTTTGGTCACTGAAAACCTTATGAATAACAGAGAAACAATGCTAGATATAGAGCTGGAAAATGAACCCCTAAGTTGGAAGGCACTCAAAATGCAACTGTGGAAGAGCTGCCTCCTCAAAGTAGAGTTGACTATGATAATGTGAATGGAGTAAAGCTCTTGGGAGAAAAGCCCATGAGGCATTCATTTGCTAATGGGGCAGAACTCAAAATGAAGAGATACAGCTGTAAACATCCATTGAAAATTGGAACATGGAATATATGAAGTATGAATCTGGGAAAATTGGAAGTTGTCAAAAATGAAATGTAACACATAGACAGTGATATCTTAGGCATTAGTGAGCTGAAATGGACTGGTATTGGCCATTTTGAGTCTGACAACCACATGGTTTAAGATGCCGGGAATGACAAATTGAAGAAGAATGGTGTTGCATTCATAGTCAAAAAGAACATATACAGATCAGTAATGAGGTACAATGCTGTAAGTGATAGGATAATATCCATGTGCCTATAGGGAAGCCCAGTTAATACCACTATTATTCAAATTTATGCACCAACCACAAAAGCCAGTGAGGATGAAATAGAAGAATTTTACCAGCTTGTCAATCTGAAATTTATCAAACATGCATTCAAGATGTATTGATCATTACTGGTGATTGGAATGCAAAGGTTGGGAGCAAAGAAGAAGGATCATTAGTTGGAAAATATGGCCTTGATGATAGAAAT
>NW_006408520.1:38528065-38535622 GCF_000296735.1 Chrysochloris asiatica | reverse complement strand
AAAAAAAATGTTGCATCAGGATTGGAGGAAGATATACGATATATGATATACAGATGAGACAACTTTGCTTGCTGAAAGTGATGAGGACTTAAAACATTTACTGATGAAGATCAAAGAGCATAGCCTTTGGTATGGATTACATCTCAATGTAAAGAAAACAAAAATCCTTATACTGGACCAATAAACAACATTCTTATCAATGGAGAAAAGATTGATGTTGTCAAGGACTTCATTCTTCTTGGATCAACTATCAATACTCATGGAAGAAGCAGTCAAAAAAGTGACATACTGCATTAGGCAAATCTGCTGTACAAGACCTTTTTAAAGTGTTGAAGAGCAAAGATGACAGCTTGAGGACTAAGGTGGGCCTGACCCAAGCCATGCTATTTTCAATAACCTCATATGCATGCGAAAGCTGGACAGTGAATAAGGAAGACCATAGAAGAATTGATACCTTTAAGTTATGGTGTTGGAGGAGAATATTGAAAGTGCCATGGGCTGCCAAAAGAACCAATAGATCGGTTTTAGAAGAAGTGCAACCAGAGTGCTCCTTGGCGGCCAAGATGGCCAAACTTCATTTCTCATACTTTGGACATATTGTTAGGAGGGAGCAGTCACTGGAGAAGGATACCATGTTTGGTAAGGGTAAGATGGAGGGTCAGAGAAAAAGAGGAAGACTCCCAATGAGATGGATTTGCCAAGTGACAGCATGGATGGACTCAAGCATGGCAATAATAGTGAGGTTGGCCCAGGATTGGGCAGTGTTTTGTTCTGCTGTGCATAAGGTCGCTATGGGTCTGTACCAACTCCATGGCACCTAGCAACAACATACAGTAATATACAGTTTTTGATATTCACAATATGTCCTATAAGTAGGTAAACAAGTTTCAAGAGTAAGTTAAAATATGTTTCAATAACTAAAAGCTGAAATAGGTTGCTGTTAAAGTGCCATTGAGTTGGTTCCAACTCATAGTGACTCTGTAGGGTTTTCAAGGAGTGGCTGGTGAGTTTAAACCACTGACCTTGTGGTTGAAAACCAACCCTGAGGTCAAAGGTTTATCCTAGCGCACCACACCAGGACTCCAAAAATTCAAAAACTGAAACATACCAAATATTACATTAAATCACACATCCATACTTCTTAAGATAAGCAACATTATTATCCCCATTTTATGATGAAAAAACAAAAGTTTGGCATAATTGGGTAACTTGATAGAGGTAGCAAGGAATCACACAAGCGTCTACATTTGAATTGATCTAGCCTCTATGATTCCAAAGCCCAAGCTTTCAAATTCTGCTCTAGCCTGTCTCTTTTGAAAACTGGTGACTGAACTATTTCATGTTTTAGAAACTGAGTCCCAGAAAGACAGAATGTTTTAGAACAAAATTCCTAGCCATTTAGTCACAAACCTAGGCATTTGAGCTTTGGTGTTAAATAGATATCCAATGGTTTTGTATTTTTGTAGCTACATTGTTTTCTCATTTGAGCAACTCCATACATGGATCACTGCATAGGTGAAGTAGTTATCACTTAACTCTAATGTGTTCAATAATTAATGGCAAGTAGAGGTGATTTCTTATCTGAGCTTTCTGAAGGAGATGTTTCAGAGCCGACACTAGTACAGATATATTCTCCTGTTCAGATGGGAATTGTGCTTGTCATTATCACTCAGCTTTATGGATCAAATCATACTTTCTAAATGCCATTCCTCCTTGATGTGTTATCCCTTTGCCTACACTGATCAATGAGTATCTGGTTATAGAGACAGGATTCGAAGTGATTTCTTTGATTTCCCTTGATGATTTCAAAAGCATTAAAGGGTACTACCATCCCTTTGTGGGCCCCTGGGCTAAGGGTGAGGGGATAGTGCACATTGCACTAGTGGGCCAAGACCAATCCTGACCTTTCTTTGCTCTTCCTTGAATGAGATTTTGAAACAGACAGACAAAGAGAGAAGGATACACTGTAGAACAATATAGCTTTTAACATCTATGCTACACTTCAGGAAGACCACAGGGGAGCTAAAGCTGAGGGAGGAATAGCAATAATGATCCTTTAAGCATGAAAGGTGACAAATGTAGAGAATGAAGGGAAGGAGAATGCCAAAGGGGGAAGAAATACCAACATGATTATACAATTAAATAGTTAAACTGAAGTCTTCTAGATGATCTTTACTCACTTACATGCTTTGGTTTTAATTTGCTTTGTGTTTTTTTGTATAAAAAGTAAGCAACAGCACAAATCAGGAATAGGGATAAAAACAATCTCATAATGAGCCCAAGAAGGTGCATAGGATGGTGTTTGCCAGTAGAAAGTCTGTATTAATGACTTTAAATCCAGGTTGTGGACAAAATTATTTATTTAGAATAGCCTGTTGATGTCTAGTTGATTCCGATTCATTGCAACCACGGAGGACAGAGGAGAATGGCCCCACAGGGTTTATAAGATGATAATCTTTATGGAAGCATGCTGCTACATCTTTTCCTCATGGAATGACTGTTGGGTTTCAACGGTCAACCTTTCAGTAACTTAGCACTTAACTAACTGCACCGCCAGGAGTTGCTTGCTTAGTGTACTAATTCCTAATGATTTGCTCACTTAATTGCTTGTTTATTTGGTTATTAATTGAACGCTCTTTGATATACTGTTAAGAACTATGGGTGCTTTTCCTAGGAAAATACTCATGCCCCTGATTTCATTTAAAAAAAAAAAATGTATATAATCTTAGATTTATAAAATTCAAGAAGGTCATCCCTAAGCTCCTGTTTCAATAATGCTTGGTTTAGAATGTCACACCAGGCTGCCGAGATGGTATGAGAAGATGGGTAATTTTTGAATAGTTAGAAAGATTAAAGGTAAAGCATGTAGAAAGTTCTCAGTAATATTGGTGAAATAGAATGGATGATTGAGTTAAGAGAGGTTTTCCTTCAGCTCTCAGCCTCTCTCCCTCTCTGTCTGTCAACTACTTAAAGATTCAGTAACCTTGGTAAAGATTTGTGCCCTTCACCACTCTTCTTTTTTTTTTTTTTTCACTTACTCACTTCTGAAGACTGAAGCTAGCAGTCAGACTGGAAATGCCTTGCAGCCTAATAGCTACTTATGTCAGCTCGGGCAGTAAAATGGTTACAGCAACCCTATGTTTCTGGGAAATGTATATTCAACTTCAGCTGAACAGCCCATCTTTTAGGGCAGTGCTTTCAAACTTTAATGTGCATGTGACTCCCTGGGGATCTTGTAAAATGAAGATTCTGGTTTTGCAAGTTTGGAAGTTGGGGTCTGCATCTCTAACAACACCCCTAGATGATGCTACTGCTGGTGTTTCATAGAAAAGACTTTAAACAGACTTTAAACCTAAGACTATAGCTTATTTAGGAAGCTATGAAAACTATATGCTTAACCAGGTGTTAAATTTGTTTCAGTCAGATAAGGTAAGTTTGCTTCTGTTCTTGATATGGTGGTACACCACTGAATCTATTCTGAAGTTAAGCTTATATTCCCAGAAATGTTATTTGATAAATATGATCCTTCCAAAAAAGACTTTTGAATAAAAAAGGAGGTAAAGAAGTATTTTTTTTGTGTGTAAATCTAAAAATTTCAGAAAAATGAAAATCAACTTTTTTATCTGGCTAAATAGACTCCAGTAGAGTCCTGGTGTGACACAGTGGGTTAATGTGCCAGACTGCAAAACTGTTTAAACTGCAAGGTCGGTAATTCAAACTCACGTTATACAGGGTCACTATGGGTTGGAACCAACTCGACAGCACTTAACAACAACAACAAGCGGACGCCTGTAGGATAAGCACTGGACTGCAAACCACAAGGTCGGCAGTTCAAACCCACCATTTGCTCCTTGGAAACTCTGTACAGGGTCTCTATGAGTTGGAATTGACTTGACAGCACTTAACATCAACAAACAAGAAATTGAAGCTGGTATACATATAACAGTGTACCTATAGCACAAGCTGGGCATGATATTATAGTTATCTGTACAGGACCATCTTCACAGGACTGTTATCTAGAAACAACTGGAGGAGATTTACTGTATTAATATGAAACATCAATTACAGAACTATAGGTTTATATAAAGGCTAGACAAATTTTCTAATAAAATGGAAGCTATTTCCTCATATTTATTTCAAGCATAAACTTCAAATTTAATTGATTCTAATGTGCACATTCACCTTTTAGCATAGCTAATGTTAGGATGTGTCTTATGATCATGGAGTTTCACAATTGCTTTTGACCAGGTGGCAGTTGTAAGGAAGTTGTCCTATGTGTGCTTGTGTGAACTTGGTTATTATTTTCAGTGGCATGACTGGACAACCAAAATCCCTTGACATTTTAGCCAACATCCATCAAGACTTTTTGAGGAAGGAATGTTATTTCAGAATGAACATCAATGCTCTTGAAAACGTAGAGATTGAAATTGTATAACATGGTGTTGTAAATGTACAACAATGGTGTTGAGATGAAATATAATTCAGGAGTATCGATCCTATGCAAGCAGAAGACTTAAAAGTATTATTACAAATGTGTTTTACTTATGTTTCTATTTTAATCTATTAACAAGAGTAAAGCATAATAAAAATTCATGTGTAAATGAGTCTGACAGAGCTTTTTTACTAAGTATAAAATAAAATGAAAATATGTAAGAAAACTCTGTGTCATGGCCTAAATTGCCAGCATTTTGTTCTCTTTCCTAGTGGTGTATCTTACAGTAAATGGCAACTGGATTGAATGAAGTGTTGCTGTTTATAATCTACACATAGAGGAATAGAAGTTAACCAAAATTGATTTATGATGCTTACATTTATGGAACCCTAAGAAGTACAGGAATAGAACTGACACAGGCAACTCTAAGACTCAGGTTTCTTGAGGAATGAATTGTGGTAAGGTTAGAGGGACACTTTCAAGACACTAATATTTCATCACATGTCTCATAAACAAGGTTAAAAATTTTTAACTGATGTCAAATACATGTAATCTAAAACTAAAACATTCTTTCCATACAGTTTTTATGCTAACTTTGGATTTCCCAAAATCTTTTCAAATAAGTGATACGTTTTGGTTTTGACATAAATTATATCTCCAAATAAAAATTTGACATGCAATTTTTGCATGTAACCTTCTGTCTATAATTAAAATAATTGTATCCCGGCCTTGATTGTTGTGTACAAAAAAAATCAAGAAGAAAAGCCATCAAGAGCCTTCTTTAATCTATCTGAATGTCTTTATACAGAAGAAATGAAAAAAACTAGGTACATGTTTATGGTGATAATTCTGTTTATTATTTACAGACTTTTTCTTAATTTTTCACATGCCAATATGTTGTTCCTTTGGAAACACATTATACTGCTGCTACTATGATTATATTACAAATAAGTGGCTATTTAAATGAAAATAAATACAGAGAAAAAAGACAGAAAACACTTGCCTTTTTTTTTTTAATGTTTTATTTTGAATTATGTTATAGTTTACATGGGAGAATATTAGCTTTACATTCATCCTATTGTATATCGTTTTGTTGCCATGGTTGCAATCCCCAACATGCATCATCAACTAACCAAATCAAACAAACAAAGGGTATATACCCTGTAAGCCTGTATCCCCCCCCCCCCCAAAAAAAAAAAATCAGGTCATCAGCACACAGCCTCTCTACCATGTCATCGTCTCTGCCTCCTTCTCTGGTGTCACTGCCTCTCTGGGTAGGATCCCTCACTCTGCTCTTCTCCCTTGATAGTCCCAGGGACCCCCGCTCCTGGACTACAAAATCAATCATTCTCTTCCTTTTGCTACAGAACGTCTACCTTTACATTTCCAACCCTTACAGTCAGCCCTGATCACAATTAGTCACTATTGTATTACAAGAGACCTATCCCCATCTCCTTTCATTAGCCCCATCTAGAGAGATTGGATACTACTCAGTGGAAATTCTACCTTCCTCCACGCCCTCTGGATCTAGGCTCCCTCTTGAAAGCTTGTAAACCAGTCACACTTTCCTTTTAATGCAGCCTTCACCTACTACCATGACACTTCAAAATAATTATGGGTTGAGTTTCTCTCTTGTCACCTCAGGTTTGAAACATTGCTGTGAATATTTAGAGTATCTGTTAAGTCTGAGCCCTAGAATCACATCTCTTGGGTATGAATACTGAATTCACCAATTTCTAATGGTGTAGCTTTGGACAATTTAATAAATTTCTAAAAATGTAAATGTCTCCATCTATAAAATAAAGTTACCCAGAATATTCCTCTTCCTATTACTGTTGGATCATGTGAAGGAACTTGGCACACTTAGCCTAGTAGAACTTGTCATTACATTAGATCTTTGATACTTGCTATTTTTTTATGATTAAAATTCTACGTACTCAGCAATGGATAGATGCAAATACATAATTAAGGCAGAAATTGGGATGTATCTGGTGGTGTAATGCTTGTTGGCATGCAGAGGAGAGGATGAGAGGCAGTAAGGCTAGTGGATTACTAATGCTGATCCAATGTGAGGCTCAAAGGGCTAGATCTAGTGGGAGGAAAGTAATGATGCAAAGAAGAAGCAAATACAATGAATTAATGGCAAGGATTTACTGATTGATTGGATAAATGAGCCTGGGGGAAGAGTCATACCTGCCTGATTAAGAATAGGGAATCTAGGAGAAAGGATAGATAAAAAATGAGAAAGGATTTTCTTGAGTACAGAAGAGGCATCGAGATAAAAATGTCCAGCCATGAAGCTTAGGAAGAGCTGGACTGAAATCCTTCACAGGTCTTCTGAATAAACGAACAGAGCAAATCATCTTTTTCTTTTTTTTATGAAATACAACAGAAAGTTACATAGAAGCAGTGACTGTGTAGTTTCCTGTAAAGCAAGACGCCTTATTGAAACTCAGTTCCTGTCTTTGTAAACCGATGTTGAATAATCTTTGTTGGTCACATCCCAAATGGATAAGACTGGAAGGTGTGCCTTAAAAAATTAGCTGTGCTGTAGTGAGAGTTAAAGCATTAATGTGCATACCTTATTGCTCTTCACCCAGGTTCTTTTTAAAATTTTAATTATATTCTGGATGTCTAGAATATGTAAGGTACTTGTTTAAAAGTAGACAACATGCTCAAAGGCAAGACAACCCATCTTCTTCCTCACTCTATTCTAGAAGCCTCTTAGAATGAATTCAAGGCATACAGAAGTAATCAAATAAATTAGCAAAGAAGAAATGCATAACACAACAATATGTTTTATATGACATATATAATAATATAGAAAATATTACTAACTACCAAGTGAAAAAAACATATAAGGAAATATTTTTCTGGCCTCAGAAAGATTAACTGCAAGTGTGGAAATACATATGCATGAAACCTTTAAAATTTGTACATGTATGTTTGTTGTTGTTAGGTGCCATTGAGTTGGTATTGACTCATAGTGGACTTATGCACAACAGAATGAAATACTGCCTGATCCTGGGCCAACCTCCATGCTTGAGTCCATCAATGCTGCTACTTGACCAATCCATCTCATTGGGGGGTCTTCCTCTTTTTCTCTGATCCTCCACCTTACCAAA
>NW_006408520.1:38509300-38526782 GCF_000296735.1 Chrysochloris asiatica | reverse complement strand
TTTGGTACAGTGACTCTGTGTATTCCTTCCATCTTCTCTTGATGCTTTCTGCATCATTCAATAATTTGTCCAGAGAATCTTTCAATAATGAAAGTTGATGCTGAATTTTTTCTTCAGGAGCCCTCAGCTTGAGAAATGCTGAGCATGTTCTTCCTTTTTGATTTTCTGATATCTGATCATTGCACATTTTTTGTAATAGTTGGCTTTATCTTCTCAAGCTGATGTTTGAAATTTTCTTTTCAACTCTTGTACCTCCTCATTTCTTCCATTTGCTTTAGCATCTTTATGCTGGAGAGCAAGTTTCAGTGTCTCTTCTGACATCCATTTTGACCTTTTCCTTATTTCTTTTCTTCTTAATGACATTTTGCTTTCTTCATACATGATGTTCTTAATGTCATCCCAAAACTCTTCTGGTCTTTAGTGTTTAATGTATCAAATCTGTTCTTTAGATGATCTCTAAATTCAAGTGGGTTATATTCAAGGTCATTTTTTGGCTCTCATGGACTTGTATGGAGCGTTTCCATCTTCTCTTTCCTCAGATATAGTCATTTTGATTTCTATGTATTCCATCTGGTGAGGCCTATGTGTTTAGTCATCTCTTATACTGTCTAAAAAGGTATTTGAAATGAACAAATAGTTAATTTTGCAGTACATGTATGTAAACCACTTTTAATGAGATACAAATATTATGATTAAGCATGTAAATTTGTTGATGCAAATGCAGACTTCAGTTGTGTGTACCCAATTTCCACTGGACTGAATACCACAAGGTCAGCAATTTAAACTCATGAGTTGCTCCTCAGAAACCCTATATAGGGTGGCTATGAGTCAGAACTGACTTAATGACACTTAACAGCAGTACACAATTTACTGAGTTGATGCCCACTTAGAAAGCTTGAAATATTATCTTGGTGTCCCTTAAATGTCTAGGACTTTTAAGTTTAGAGTTGTTCAGGATAAAAAGAAAAATTCTCCCCCCGCAGGCTTCTTGCTTTATTTTGCCCTCTGTTGTTGTTAAGTTCCATTGAGTCGATTTTAACTCATAGCAACCATTTGTAGGTTTTCTGAGGAGTGGCTAGTGGGTTTAAATCACTGAATTTCTGGTTAGCAGTTCAGTACTTATTCTACAGCACCACACCAGGACCCCTTACTTTACCCTGCTTACATTTTAATGCAAAAAAGTGCCTACAGCTTATTTCTTTCAAACTTACTTTGGCCTTTATTTTTATTTTATTTTATTTTTCTTATTTCACAGACTGTGGAATTTAGGGTAGCCTTTGAACTCAACGGCACTTTAATAGCATATTTTAGCTTTTAGTACTGTAGCTTTCTGTAGTAGGCCATTTGAAATGTGGATGGCAGTTTTTATGTTAAAAATGATCAATGTGAAAATTTATAGCCCTCCCCCAATTTCCATTATCAAATATTTGCTGTTGGTATCTAACATTTTCTTAAATGTTGAGGTCACCCAGGGATGAGTTAATAGCTTATTAATTAATTTATTTTTAATCCCCACTTAGCATGATTCTTGGCAGAATGTTTTGGTAGGATAGTGGTTTAAAGAGATAGACTCATGATTACTTTTTGGAGAAAATAGAAAAATATCTGGAATGTAAACAGAAAATAGTTTTCTGTTAACTGGCTTCTCTTAAGCTTTTCTTTTCCTTTTGCACCCACTAGAAATATTTCTTTAGTATTATTTGTGCCTATGCCATTGAGGACAGGAGCTCTGGTAGTGTAGTGGTTACAAATTGGGCTGCTAACCTAAAGGTCAACAGTTCGATACTACCAGCTGTTCTGTGGGAGAAAGATGAGGCTTTCTGCTCCTGTAATGATTTACAGCCTCAGAAACCTATTCAGGGTCACTATGAGTCAGAACCAACTCTAAGGCACACCACCACCACCATGCCACCAAGGAAGGAGCTCAGATAAGTTACTGGGTTATGCATTGTACCACTAACTGCAAGGTTAGTAATTCAAATCCACCAGATACTCAACATGGGAATGATGAGACTTTCTGTTTCCATAAAGATTTATAGTCTGAGAAACCTTAGGGTCACTCTGAGTCACATTTGCCATGATGGCACATAACTACCACTGTTTCACATAGGTTTTGACAGCATGATTTTCCAGAGCTTTTCCCTGGACTCTAGCTTTGGGGTTAAAGTACAAATCTGTGTAAGCCTCAGGTTTTGTTTTTTTCTCCTGAAAGCAGCAATCCCTTGGTGGGGTTATTAGGATCAATGACATAATACAAATGAAGCACTTGGGCATAACAAGCAAATGTTTGATGTTTATATAATTTTTAGAGTTGCCATTTCTTTCTATGCATGTTGATACTTCAAAAAAAATTTCACTGGCTCAACCAAATAGTACGTTTTAACTCAGAGGCAAATGAAGTATGGTATTCTTTTCATACATTTTATTGAGAATGGAGTCTTAGTGTAGCACTGTGGGTTAATGCACTTGACTGCAAGGTCGGTTTGAACTGCAAGGTCAGCAGTTCAAGCTTACCAGTCAATTCTTGGAAACCGTATAAAGGGTTCTTGTGGGTCAGAACTGACATGACAGCAGTTAACAGCAACATCAGTTGAGAATGACTTCAAAACTTTCAAAAACTTTAAGAAATATTTGTACATGTACATACAAACTAACAACAACAGCAAAAGCAAAAAACCCGTAAGCAACTAATACTAGGAAGTATTAGTGACATCAAACAGTCCATTCTCATAAGAATATTTATTAGTTGCTTTTCATGAAATACATATTTTAAATCTTATAGTAATTCTGAAATGTGGCTATTAGTGTTATTATTATTATTTTGTTAGTGAGAACATTTTTATTGAGGTAAACTAATATTTTCCAAGGTTGCAGAGCTAAAAGACACTCCTTGTACAAAGTCTAGGGTTTTGCATTACATAAAATTGCTGTTTTAGTTGTATTAAAAAAAAAAAAACCAACTGGCCATTTTTGAATAACAAAACAAATCAAGAATGACAACTATGAACTCTGAGTATCTGACAACTCTAGGCTAAGTGTTTTTATTGACTCATCCAACATATTGTGAAATATGAGTGCATGTGAAAATAATTCTTCATCAATTTAAAAGTATAAACATTCCTTTGAAGAGGAAAAAGCCACCTTTTGCAAATGGTAACTACTTCCTTTAAGTCACATTAGATTTTTCTTATCTGTTTGTCTTTTTTCACCCACTGAAATGTTATTAGCTTGAATATCATTCAAATAAATAAATAAGCCTATTTCTTTCCATTAACTTGGCAATATATAAAAAGGTCATGCGATCGATTACTTCAGAAATCAATTTGGAGGTAATTCTTCTAGATCTAATGAAACTGTTGATTTTTCCAGTCTCGAAGACTTTCAAGCCAATAATCTCTGTTTTGTTTTCCTGGCCTTAAAATTTCTTCCCTAGCCATTTCAGTGACATGAATTAGATATATTTCTATTATTTGTTTATTTTAGCAAGAACAGTATTGATGAAGAGAGAAAATTGAAGAGGCAATGACAAGAAACTGCTCGACTGTCACCAGACTTTGCTTTACATGGTATTTAGAAAAATGGAGAAAGTACAGAGAAGTCAATGGTAAATCTCTCAAGTTAAGTTTTCAGGTCTGTAGAGCAGTTGTTATTGTTGTTAAGTGCCTTTGAGTTGGTTCCGACTCATAACGACCCTGTATAGTGTTTCCAAGAAGCAGCTGGTAAGCTTGTACTGCTGATGTTTTGGTTCAAACTGACTTTGCAGTCCAGTGCATTAACCCACAGTACCACAGCAGTGCTCCCTGAAGAGCAATAGTAAATCTGTCTTATAGAAATAGCTGTGGAGTGAGAGAAAGATTAAGGTAGAGAGAGACAGAGATAGATCGGCATTAAGTATAGAGGGAGAGAACAATATAATATTAAGAACTAATATTAAAAACTGGGTTTTATTTGTAGAAATGCCCCAATGTTTATTATGGCTTTGTGTGTTGGGCCACCACACTATAAATCCTTGCCTGTGTTTGCAAATAGACAACCTCAGCAACCCCATATCACAGAGCTGTTTCATTCAATGTGTGAGTTAAGAAAATCTTATATATGTGGTAATTTTTTTGATAGTTATACAACAGATGGAGTAAGACTCAGTCAAAGATGGCATCATTTCAAATTAGAAAAATCTACCCTTCTAATTTGCCTATTAGTATAAACAATATCCAACTGATTGGAAGAGATCCATATTTGTGCCCATTCCAAAGAGAGTGACCCAACAGAATGTGGAACTCATCGGACAAGCACTTTGATACCTCAAGTGAGTAAAGTTTTGCTAAAAGTAATACAGAAACGGCTGCAATCATACATTAACAGAGAACTTCCAAAGGTTCAAGCTGGATTCAGAAGAGGCCATGGAAGGAAGGATATCATTGCTAATGTCTGATGGAAATTGGCTGAAAGCAGAGAATATCAGAAAGATGTTTAGCTGTGCTATTGACTATGCAAAGGCTTTCGATTGTGTGGATCATGACAAGCTATGGACAACATTGCAAAGTATGAGTATTCTGGAACACTTAATTGTGCTCATGCAGAATCTGTACCTGGACCAAAAGGCAGTTGTTCTAACAGAATTTGGGAAATTAAGAAAGGTGTGTTACAAGGTTGTGTTCTTTCACCATACTTATTCAATCTGTATGCTGAGCAAATTATCTGAGAAGCTGGGTTCTATGAAGAAAAACGTGGCATCAGGATTAGAGGAAGACTCATTAACAACCTGCAATATGCAGATGACACAACCTTGCTTGCTGAAAGTGAAGAGGAGTTAAAACATTTACTGATGAAGATCAGAGAGCATAGCCTTTGGTATGGATTACATCTCAATGTAAAGAAAACAAAAATCCTCACCACTGGACCAATAAACAACATTTTTATCAACGGAGAAAAGATTGAAGTTGTCAAGGACTTCATTCTTCTTGGATCAACTATCAACACTCATGGAAGCAGCAGTCAAGATATCAAACAATGTATTGCATTAGGCAAATCTGCTGCACAAGACCTTTTTAAAGTGTTGAAGAGCAAAGGTGTCAGCTTGAGAACTAATGTGAGCCTGACTCAAGCCATGGTGTTTCAATAACCTCATATGGATGCAAAAGCTGGACAATGAATAAAGAAGACCATAGAAGAATTGATGCTTTTGAGTTATGGTGTTGGAGAATATTGAAAGTGCCATGGGCTGCCAAAAGAACCAATAGAACTGTTTTGGAAGAAGTGCAGCCAGAGTGCTCCTTAGAGGCCAAGATGGCCAAACTTCGTCTCTCATACTTTGGATATATTGTCACGAGGGATCAGTTGCTGGAGAAGGATATCAAGGTGGAGGGTCAGAGAAAAAGAGGAAGACCCTCAACAAGATGGATTGGCCAGGTGGCAGTATTGATGGACTCAAGCGTGGACTCAACAGTATTGAGGTTGGTCCAGGATCGGGCAGTGTTTCATTCCGCTGTCCATAAGGTCGGTACTATGGGTCGGTACCAACTCAATGGCACCTAACAACAACAACATAAACAATGTCAAAGAGCTCTGGTAGCATAGTGGTTATGAATCGGGCTGCGAACCTTCAGGTCAGCAGTTCAAAACTACCAGCTGTTCTGTGGGAGAAAGATGAGGCTTTCAGGTCCCGTAAAGATCTATAGCCTCGGAAACCCTGAACAGGGTTGTATGGATTGGAATTGCTCGATAGCACTTAACAACAACAACAACAAGTTAAACAATATCAAATCATAGCAATACCCAGCTCAGCAGGCACTTACTTATTATCTCTATTTAAAATGCCTGGCTTTGAAAAAAAAATTAAACTTATGAAAATAATTACAGGAAAAATAATAACTCATATGCCAGAATTGCAAACATTGTCCTTTTAAAATACAACTATCTTTCAATTTTACCTATTTTACATGCAAAGAAACTGAGACTTAGAGAATTTAAATCACTTTTCAATAGATGAATAGATAGCGATTTAGATATTGATATGGATGCTTATACATATACCTAGGAGTCCTGGCGCTGCAATGGTTAGGCCCTCACCTGCTAACCCAGAGGTCACCGGTTTAAACCACGAGCAACTCTGTGGGAGAAACGACCTGGTGATCTGCTCCCTTACAGATCACAGCCTGGGAAACCACTTGGGGTAGTTGTACTCGACCTGTAGGGTCTATGAAACAGAATTGACTTGATGATTGGTGGCTGTGTGCCGTGGAGTCAGTTCCGACTCATAGCGACCCTGTACAGGGCTTCTAAGCCTCATCTTTCTGCGGCGGTACAGCTGGTAGTTTTGAACTTCTGACCTTGAGGTTAGCAGCTCGACTTGTAACCACTACGCTACCAGACTATTTTTTTCTTGTATGCTACCAACAAAAAAATACCTATACACCATCTATCTTGATATGAGCATATATATTTTAACATCTAGTATAACAAGATGCCATAAAGAAAATAGGAGAGCATGAAAATAACAAATAAAATACCCCCTGAATGTATGGAGAGTTTGAAAAGTGGCCAGAAAGAAAAATGATAGGTTAGTATTTGCTGTTACCACAATAAAACATGTTGCTATGGACACAGTAGTATAGCAATATGTTCTAAGAATGGGAATGCCTCTTTTAATTACCTTGTTTGCTGTTGTTGATGTTATGTGCTGTTGAGGCCACTGCAACTGATAAGGACCCTGTAGAGAGTTTCCGAGGAGCAGCTGGTGGATTTGAACCACCTGCCTTGTGGTTCACAGTCCAATCGTGAGTCTACAGTGCCACACCTTATTTGATTCTCTCAATTCTCCTTTGATGCCAAGTTTATTAATCTTGCTTTGATGTTTTGTTTTTTTGTTGTCATCAATCAAAAAGAAATTGATACTCCAATGAGATGAAGTAATGTGTCCTGCAGTTGAATTTGAACTTAACTCTGTAGTCATTAAGCACCACGTGTTGTCTGCCTCACTGGGAGTTCAATAGAAAAGTGCAATGGGGAAGTTGGTCCGGAAGTAATATTCAGGTAGACTAAGGGCTGCGAACCTTAAGATCAGCGGTTTGAAACTAACAGCCGCTCCGCGGGAGAAAGATGAGGCTTTCTACTCCCATAAAGATTTACACACTCGGAAACCCTGTACAGGGTCGCTATGGGTCGGAACCGACTCGATGGCACTTAACAACAACAACAACAAAGAACTGAAGAGACTGGAAATGAGACTATTTATAACTTAATAAAGTTAATTCAGAACTGAAATTAAGGAACCTGAACTAGGAGTATAACACCGTAATCAGGGAAAAAAGAGCTATTTGTTATTTTGTTTCTCCTCAACACAAGTTGTTCTTAGCTTCTGAAATGCTTGTTCTTTCCCAGAAGTTCAAAAGTCACCTCAGATCTTCCGGTCACTTGATAAAAGTACATCAGTGTAAATTAATATTTGGATGTCCTGACAAATGTGTGTAGATTGTCAGACAATTTATTTAAAAGTAAGCAGATGGGTGTACAGAATTTACAAAATGTCTAACAGGGCAGTATGACAGATTAGAATAAAACTCAGTAAAGTTAAAGGGATTTCTCATCATGCTGGATAAGGTGCAAGGCAGAGAAATAAAATTCCCAGTGTTTTTAAGTGAGTTCAGAAGTACTGATTCAATGGAATTATACCAAGGGGTCTTGTTGTTGTTGTTGTTAAGTACCATCAAATCGGTTCTGACTCAGAGTGACTGTGTTTAGGGTTTCAGCGGAGCAGCTGGTGAACTTGAACCATCGACCTCGTGGTTCAACCCAACCCTGCAGTCCAGCTCCTTAACCCACATTGCCACAATGGACTCCTTGAGGGCCCTCAAATATGAGACTGAACAGTTTCAGTGATTTTGTTGTTGTTAAGAAATTCTGGAGACTCGGAGAGGAATCAGCAAACTGGAGATAAGCAAATGTAATCCATGGTTTTGATAAAGAGAAGAAAGATTTTTCAAAGTAAACACTGTCAAGCTTTATTTATCTCTAGCCAGACTGAAATAAATTAGTAGAAAATGGTTTTATACCTTTCTGAGAAGAAGTGATGATTACTAGGACCCATTATGAACTCATGGAGGTAGGTCAAAACATGTGAGAATAATTCATTTCATTAAATTGCATTGATTCTCTTGTCTAACAGACCAATGTGGTAACATTTCTCTAGGCATGTCATTCACTTAGTTGTATGATTAGTTTATATCTAGCGATCTGCATTGTCCAATCCACACTCCTCATTCTCACTCAATGACATTATTATTATTATTATTATTATTATTCCCTGAGAAAAGAAAATCTATGAGAGAGGACTTAAGGATACTTATTCCACCAGAACTCTCCCTCTTCTGTACCCTTTCCTACAGTTTTGGGGACACATTTTCCTGTTCCAGTGTATGCCAAGTTCCTCCCTTCATGCACCATATCTCAGATCCTCTTGTTTATTCAAGGCAAGTATAGTATCCATTGTCCCTCCTTTCTCCTATGATATATATGTATCCTTTCCTATGGATCATTCCTATCAGCACCCAAATGTGTTATACTATATTCCATCTTTTTTGTAAAAACAAAACTAATGAAACCAAAACCAAACAATGAAGATATTTCATTGTCCATGAATCCTTTTTCAAGGATCCTATTTCTCTGATTCATTTGAGATGAGCATTGTTGAAAAAGTTACTTGTTCTTGCTGTCTCTAATTCTCCTCTCAGGATCCTTGGTGGTGCTAGTGAATAAGCACAATGGATCAGGTTGCTAATAGAAAGGTGGGCTGTCTGAACCTACCCAGCAGCTGTATAGTGATCTGTTTTGGTGACTATCATAAAGACCCTATGAAAAGGTTTATGCTCTCACATAGCGTTGAAAACAACTTGTCTGTGTCCATAACAACAATAATTCTCCTCTGGAGACTCTGGATGGTGAAATTGGGTATGTGCTCAATTGCAAACTGAATGGTTGACAGTTCAAACCCACTAAGAGGTGCCTTGGAAGACAGACCTGACAATCTGAAAGTTCACAACCTTGAAGGCTTTATGGAGCATAGCTATTCTTCAAACAGTGGCTCACCATGAGTCAGAATGGGCTCAACAGCAACGAACATTAACAAAAGTTCCCTTCATGTTTTCTCTTAAACCCATTTCTTTCAAGCTTTGCTAATTTTCTCTCCAGTGAAACGGCTCTTGACAGCATTACCATTACTGACACTTAGAAGTTTTGACTGAGTCTAAGATGGGCCCTGGGCCCTGCTATTTTGTTATAAACTGTCCATTTGATTATTATTATTATTAAAAAAAAAAAAAATTATGACTAGGACTGAGAATTAGCCTAGACCTTCTAAGTAAGGAGCATATTTTTTAGTGAGCTTATGTCATTATAAAAAACAAAACAAACAACAACAACAAAACAAACAAGCCCACTTCCATCAATTCGGTCTCATAGTGGCTATTTAGGACAGTATAGACAATATAGGGCTATTTAGACCCATACCGTTTCCAAAGATAAGTTTCTAGGGAGGCAGAATGCACGTATTTATCCTATGGAGCAGTTAGTGGGTTTGTACAACTGTCCTTTCAGTTAGCAGCCAAGGACTTAACCACTGTGTCACCAGGGTGCCCATTTACTTATGAGGCTCTGAATCAGATGTCTATTGGCTTTTTTTTTTTTTTTTTTTTTAGCAGTTCTTCAGATAAAATAAGATGGCTACTTTGAATTTTTCTTTGTGAAAGGAGGTACTGAAGAGTCCCTTTAAATTCAAAGTTTGGAATACATTTTCAAATAAAATTATGGTTGGCAAAAAATTGATTCATTCATGAATTTTCTGAAGCATCAACATTACAATAGGTCAGGTACATATTTATTTCTCAGTCTTTAGTAAATGCTTGAATGCTTTTACAAACTAATAATCAGAAAGAATATGGGACATAAGCAAATCATTATAATAACTTTATTTTGTCTTGTGTGAAACAGCTTTTCTCAAGCAATTTAAAGTATTTTACATCTTTGTAGGACAATACTTGACATGCTGTATTTTTGAATTGAGATATTTGCCCAGACTACTAAAAATTCATAGATGCCCTTAAGCTGAGGGTTCTTTCGCTTGTGTGCACAGAAACCTTTGAGGAGTTAAGTGTTATGTATTGAAAATGTAATAGTGGGCGAATTTTCTATCTATCAATCTCTGGGTCTGTCATCTACTTTTACAGTGCTTATCACCCTATCATCTATTTGCTACATATTTTCCCAAGATTTATGGTTTGTACTTTTCTCCATATTTATGGCACATAATAATTTTTGATGTTTATTTGTTCTATTTCTCTTTAGAGAAAAGATAAAAACACCATCAGGGCACAGTAATAGAAAGAGAGAAATAGTTGACTTTTCAACATTCCATAAAAACTTTGAAGATCAAACCAGCAGTTGAATAATCTGAGCAACCTTACTTGCAATCACAGAAGGAGAAGAAATTAGAACCAAGATGAGACTTAGATTCCAATACTATGTTGGTCACTAATTAACCACATGACTTTGAGTGAGTTTCTAACTATTCCAGGCCTCAATTTCTTCATCCCTAGAGGAGTCCTTGTGTGGCACTGTAGGTTAATGCACCAGACTGTAAAGTCGTTTGAACTGCAAGGTTGGTGGTTCAAGCTCACCAGCTGCTCCTTGGAAACCCTCTACAGGGTTACTATGGGTCGGAACTGACTTGACAGCACATAACAACATATGGAATGTAACTTTTAGATTATTCCCAAATGCTTGGAATTATATAAAGTTTATTTTATGTACCTGTAAAAAGACTAATCTATTTTTTAATAAAAGAATGGGAATAATATTATATTGACAGTGAATAAATTCCATTTTAGTGAGTACTAAAATACATTAATTTGCTAATATTTCTTTATGAAAATTGCCAGAGAAATTAGATCTGTCTTTGAGCCTAACATGAACGTCAAAAGAACAGTAAATGTAATTTGAATTTCATTCATCTCCTTTCAGATACTAGAGACAAGCTTGGACCTCTTCCAAAAGACCCAAGTAAATAGAGAAGAAATTTTGGAAGACTTAACCAAAGCCAGAATAAACTAGGATTTCTAATGTTTAGGACAGCTATTGCAAAGGAATAAAAAATATGGCTCAAGAAGGTAAACTTAGATATGAAATTCAGGCCAAGCTGTTTTAATTAATAATTTTCAGAATTAGGAAATGAAATTTTATTGACATGAATCTGTGAGAGAGACTGCTGTGGATATACATAAAGAGCAATTTGAACAATGGCATTTTTTTCCCCTACAATATTGATGCCTTAAATCAATTTTTAAAACTAGCAAATTAACTCTTTGTAATGGCTTAATAGGTTAAAATAAAATAAAGTATGCATTTAAAAATATTTTTAGGTTTATTTTCATAATTTATTTTAGCTCTTGTTTTTGACAATTTATGCAACTGAACATACATGAGGGGTTCAAAAAATTCACGTGAAAATTCCTCTATCTTTTAGTTCCAGTTTTCACTAACTTTTGAAAACCTCTCATACACGGATTGAACCATTTCTATGTGTCCAATCAAAGTGGCAGTGTCAATGGGCTCAAGTGTAGCAACAATTGTGATGCTAGCCCAGGGCTGGGCAGTGTTTCATTTTATTGTGCATAGGGTTGCTATAAGTTGGTATGGACTAGATGGTACCTAACAACAACAATCAGTGATGCTGATTACATTCTTCGAGTTGTGTAACCAGTTTCACCCTGAATTGCTCCTCCCTTATTAGCATAAATTCACTGTCTCTCTCTCTAAGCATTTAACATTTATATGATGTGTTGGGTTATTATCTTTGAGAATAAATAAAACTATGAGGGTGAGTTAAAAATTATCTACACTCGGGCTGTAGAATTTATTTTAACTAACCTTTTTTTTTTTTTTTTGGAAAGCTTTTATTGTGAATTGAACGATAGTTTACATGGGAGAATATTGATTTTGCACTCATCCTATAGTATTTCATTTCATTGCAATGATTACAATCACCTCCATGAGTTATCGTTCAATAGTATTTGCTTCTGTCCCCTCTGTTTTTTTTTTTGGGGGGGGGTATGTTTTTTTGACGTAGACAAAAACACTCAGGAATATATAATCATTTAAACAACTCAAAGGCACATTCTACAAGCCTGCCTCCTGACTACCAGTACACAGCCTTTCTCTTCCCTTGAGTCTAGAGTCCTCAGCTGCTTACCTCTCTATGCCATCATCTCTGCCTCCATCTCTGGTGTTGCTGCTTCTCTGGATAGTGTTCCACCTTCTGCTCATGCTCTTCTCCCTTAATGGTCCTATGATCTTCTGTTCCTGGAAGGTTGGACTAACTATTCCCCGCCCCTTCTACCTTTACAGTTGTGACAATCACAATCAGTCATGATAACAGTAACTCACTATTGAATCATAAGAGTCTTATCCCCATATCCTTTCACCAGGCCTGTCTAGACAAGATGAAAACTATTCAGTGGGGATTCTACCTTTCCCCATAAACCCTGAAACTAAACTCCCCCTTGAAAACTTGTAAGCCAGCCACTTCATGCCTTTATAGCCTGTCCATTTTAGGTAGCCAATGTCTAAGTTGCCCATCCTTATCAACTCTGTGTACAAAGAGGCTAGGTTTGATCCTTGATGTGAAGACCCCTTCCCTCTCAGTTGGTAATTAAGGTACTAGGAGCTCTGGTAGCGTAGTGGTTATGAATCGGGCTCCGAACCTTAAGGTCAGCGGTTCGAAACTACCAGCCGCTCCGGGGGAGAAAGATGAGGCTTTCTACTCCCGTAAAGATTTACACCCTTGGAAACCCTGTACAGGGTCGCTATGGGTCAGAACCGACTCGATGGCACTTAACAACAACAATAACAATCCATACATATAGGTCAAGTATTTTAACCAACTTTTAGAAAAGACAAATACATAATTTTAACCTAATATCCTGGCTTTTCAATACACTTTGTCCATCTATCAACAAGCTTTCATATTCCATTATTAAAAAATGTTTTATGCAGAGCTGCAAGGCATGAATGCACTGTTGTCTTCATTTCATCATCAGAGGTGAACCTTCATCCTTAAAGGCTGTATTCAGGGGACCAAACAAATGAAAGTCTGATGGAGCAAGATCAGATGTATAGGGAGGATGCTTTAACACTTCAAAAATGGAAGTTTTTGCAGAGTGAAAACATTATGGATAAGGGTGTGTGGATATACATTGCCAGGCAAGCTCACACTACCCTGGGATAGCAGTCACCTGCATTTAATCAAAAGTTTAGGCTTCAGTTTTTCAGTGAGCATTTCAGTATAATGAGAACTGTTGACTGTTGAAACTATTTCCCTGATAGTTTTCTAATCCTGGCCCTTAAGAATCCCAGAAAACTGTAAGCATCAATTTTCAGGCTGATAGTTGCCTTTTGAACTTTTTCTTGGTCATCAGTTGAGGATGTTTCCATTCCATATTCTGTCATTCACTCTCAGGCTCAAAATTATGAACCCATGTCTTATCACCAGTAATGATTTTTTAAAAGAAACTTTTACCTTCCTTCAAATATTATTCCAAATTTAGTTTGCAGACATCCAAACACTTCTGTTTATGCTCTTCCATGAGTTGTTTTAGTACTCACCTTGCACAAACTGTTTTAAAACCTAAGTCTGCTGTGGATTCTTCATAGGCAGAGCCATTTCTGATTTGCAAATGATTTGCCACATAGTCCACTGTCACTCATCTGTTTGAATCATTTCACATACACGCTCAATGTTGTCATCAACTGTGTACATGGATGGGTATTTTAATATAAGTGAGGAATATTTTTGACTCACCTTCATATTTAATTCTTTTTAAATAGAATTTTAGACTACATCCTGAAAGTTGTAACAAATGCATTCAAAGTATTTAAAGACAACAAAGGTACATCTACATACAGTACATGTACAATTCGGCAATAATAGTAATAACAATAATCTACAGTGGATGCAAGGGGCCCTGGTAGTGTAGTGGCTATGAGTTGGGCTGCTAACCTCAAGATCATCAGTTTGAAACTAACAGCCGTTAAGTAGGAGAAAGATGAGGCTTTCTGTTCCTGTAAAGATTTATAGCCTTGGAAACCCTATACAGGGTTGCTGTGAGTTGGAACAGCCTACACAGCACACCACCACCACTACCACCATGAGTGCATGCATAAATAGACACTGAAATTGAACAGGAGTAGGAAGACGATGAGTATATATATTTCTGTGATAGGATAATATCCATACACTCTACAAGAACGACCAATTAGCACAACTATTATTCAAATTTATGCACCAACTACTAAAACCAATGATGATGCAATTGAAGAATTCAACTAATTTCTTCTGTTTGAAATTGATCAAATATGCAATCAATATGTATTGATAATTACTGGTTATTGGAATGCAAAGGTTGGTAACAAAGTGGAAGGATCTGTTATAGGAAAATATGGCCTTGCTGACAGAAAGGATGCTAGAGATCACATGAGAGAATTTTGCAAGATCAGTGATTTAATTAAAAATACCCTTTTTAAACAAAATAAAATATGACTATACACATGGACCTTACCAGTTGGAATACACAGAAATCCAATTGACTACATCTGTGGAAAGAGATGATGGAAAAGCTCCATATCATCAAAAACCAGACCAGGGACAGACTGTGGAACAGACCATCAATTGCTCAAATGCAAGTTTAGACTGAAGCTGAAGAAAATGAAAACAAGTCCATGAAAGCCAAAATACAACCTTGAATATATCCCAACTGAATTTTGAGATCATCTCTAAAATAGATTTGATGAATTTAACACTGATGACCAAAGACAAGAAGAATTGTGGGATAACATCAAAACATTATACAGAAAGAAAGTAAAAAATCATTAAGACAACAAGAAAGAAGAAATCTTAAATGGATGTCAGAAGAAATTTGCTTTCTAATGTAGAGATGGCTAAAGCAAATATATGCAATGAGGAGGTAAAAGAGCTGAAATTAAAATTTCAAAGGTCAGCTCAAGAAAACAAAGTCAAATATTATAATGAAATTTGCAAAGACCTGCAGTTAGAAAACCAAAAGGAAAGAACACGCTCAGCATTTCTCTAGCTAAGGGAACTGAAGAAAAAAATTCATGCCTCAAATTGCAAATGTTGAAGGACTCTATGGGCAAAGTGTTGAATGATGCAGAAAGCATCAAAAGAAGACAGAAGAAATGCACAGAGTCACTATACCAAAAAGAAACAGTCAGTATTCAACCATTTCAAGAGTTAACATGTAATTAAGAGCCAATGATACTGAAGGAAGAAATTCAAGGTGCACTGAAGACATTGGCAAAGAAGATGACTCTAGGAATTCATGGAATACAAAACTAAAGTGGCATTGGAGGCATTCACTTATCTATGCCAAGAAATTTGGAGAAAACTACATGAGCAACTGATTGGGAGAGACCCATATTTATGCCCATTCCAATGAGAGGTAATCCAACTGCATTTGGAAATCATCCCACAATATCATTAATATAGCAGGGAAATAAAATATTGCTAAAGATTAAGTACTACATTGAGAGCTGCCTGAGGTTCTGGCCGGATTCAGACAGGAACGTGGAATGAGGGATATCGCTGCTGATGTCAGATGGATCTTGGTTGAAAGCAGAGAATACCAGAAAGATGTTTACCTGTGCTGTGCTTCATTGACTATACAAAGGCTTGCATGGCTCATGACAGACTTCGGGCAACATTTCAGAGAATGAGAATTCCAGAACACTTAACTGTGTGCAAGAGGTACTTGTGCATAGACCAAAAGGCAGTCATTCAAACAGATTAAAGGTACACTAAATGGCTTAAAATCAGGAAAGCTGTGTGTTAGAGTTGTATTTTTTTTTTTTTTTTACCACATTTAATTAATCTTTATGTTGAACAAACCATCCAAGAAGTTGGATTCATTATATGAAGAAGATTGTGGCATCAGGATTAGAGCAAGAATCACTAACAACCTACGATATACAGATGATACAACCTTGCTTGCTGAAAGGAAAGAGGACTTAAAATACTTACTGAAGATCAAAGACCACAGAATGGGTTGCACTTCAATGTAAATAGAATAAAAATCCTCACAACTGGACCAACAAATAGCAGCAAGATAAATTGAGAAAAGATTGAAGCTGTCAAAGACTTCATTTTGCTCAGATCAACTATCAACACTTGTGGACGCAGTCATAATGAAATCAAAAGATATATCGAAATAGGCAAATCTGCTGCATTAGACTTCTGTGAAGTGTTCAAAAGCAAAGATGTCAGTTTGAGGACTATGGTGCTCCAGACCCAAATCGTGATATTTGCCCAGAGAATCTTTCATCATATGCATGTGAAAGTTGGGCAGTGAATAAAGAAGACCATAGAAGAATTGGTGCATTTGAGTTATGGTGTTAGAGGAGAATATTAAAAGTACCATGGACTGCCAAAAGAGCAAACCAATCTGTGTTGGAAGAAGGACAGCCAGAATGCTCCTTAGAAGCTAGGATGACTAGACTTCATCTCTCAAACTTTGTACATATTGTCAGGAGGGACAAGTCACTAGAGAAGGACATCATGCTAGGTAAAGTGGAGGGTCAGTGACAAAGAGGAAGACTGCTAATGAAATGGACTTGCACAGTGACAGCAGCATTAGGCTCAAACATAGCACCAATTATGAGATTGGTGAAGGACTGAGTCATATTTCGTTCTATTGTGCATAAGGTTTCTATCAGCTAGGGCTTTCTCAATGACAGCTAACAACAACAACAATGCTCAGAAGACAGGAAAGAACAGAGAAGAAGGATTAAGGGCAATTGTAAACACAGGGAGGAAGTGGGAAGACTGCTGTTACATTGTGTGATTATAGTCTTTGTCACAAAATAAAATGAATATGAAATGTGAAATGGAAAATCAATTTGATCTATACACTTCTAGCTAAATCAAAATTTAAAAAGCAAAAAGCAAAACAGTTTTCCTTAAAATAAGCAAAAACATTTTTTTAAAAAAGGAAATAAAAGTCAGGTCAAGATACAATTAAACTAGATTTTGATGTTTGGTGTTTAATTGGTCCAACAGAATAAAGGCAACAGCATAAACAGAAACCAGGCAGAGAGCTCAAAGAGTCATCCTTTGCTGTTAGAATGAAAGTTGACCTTAATTAATTAAGCTGACTACAAGGTAAGTCAAAAAGTAGTGCTATAAAATCATAGACTCTTTACTCCTATTTATTTATTCCATGTTGTTATTGTTGCCAGGTGCCATCAAGTCGGAACCAACTCATAGCGGCCCCATGCACAGCAGAATGAAACAATGTCTGATCCTGGGCCAACTCACTACCGCTGCCACACTTGAGTCCATCAATGCTGCCAATTCATCTTGTTGGGGGTATTCCTCTTTTTCTCTGACCGTCCTTCTTACCAAGCATGATATCCTTCTCCA
>NW_006408520.1:38505015-38507157 GCF_000296735.1 Chrysochloris asiatica | reverse complement strand
TTCAGATTGAAGAAGTCGGTAGAATTCTTCTATTTCATCCTCACTGGCTTTAGTTGTTGGTGCATAAATTTGAATAATAGTGGTATTATATTATGTGGGCTTCCCTGTAGGTGCATAGATATTATCCTATCACAGCATTGTACCTCATGACTGATCTGGATATGTTCTTTTTGACGATGAATTCAACACCATTCCTCTTCAATTTGTCATTCCCAGGAGAGAAAACCATGTGGTTATCAGATTCAAAATGACCAATACCAGTACATTTCAGCTCACTAATGCCTAAGATATCTATGTTTATGTGTTCCATTTCGTTTTTGACAGCTTCCAATTTTCCCAGATTCATACTTCGTACATTCCATGTTGCAATTTTCGATGGATATTTACAGCTGTTTCTCTTCATTTTGAGTTGTGGTCCATCAACAAATGAAGGTTCTGTGTGCTTTTCTCCCATGAGCTTAACTCCATTCATGTCATCATGGTCAACTCTACTTTGAGGAGGCAGCTCTTTCACAGTTGCATTTTGAGTGCTTTCCAACCTGAGGGGCTCACTTTCTGGCCCTGTATCTGACAGTGTTTCTCTGCTATTCATAAGATTTTCAGTGATTCGGAAGTAGTTCGTCATTCTTTCTTCCTAGTCTGTCTTTGTCTGGAAGCTCATCTGAAACCTGTCCACCATGGGTGACCCTGCTGGTTATTTAAAATACCGTTGGCATAGCCCTTAGAATCACAGCAACTCAAGCCACCACAGCACGACAAACAGACGAGTGGCAGCCATTTGGTTTTATGTCCATAGCTATTCAGAATTCATATCCTCCCTTTGTAAGAACTTTTACTGGAATCTGAAGAGTAAATTAGGGCAAAAAAATATTTGGAGCAAAAGTGTATGTTAATTTGTTTTCATCATACAGGTAGTGCCTTTACAGTTGGTCATGTTGATATTTGAAAACCATTCAGTTAGAGACTATTGTTGTATACTGTCAAGTCACTTCCAACTTAAAATGGTAAGGTGGAGGGTCAGAGAAAAAGAGGAAGACCCCCAGAAAGATAGATTGGTAAAGTGGCAGCATCAATGGGCTCAAGCATAGTAATTATTGGGAGGTTAGCCCAAGACTGGGGAGTGTTTTGTTCCATTGTACATAGGTCATTATGAGTTGGTACTGACCCAATGGCACCTAACAACAATAACAACAACAGAATAAAACACTGCCCGATCCTGCACCATCTCCACAATCATTGCTAAGTTTCAGCCCATTGGTGCAGTCTCTGTATCACTCCATCTGATTGAACATCTTTTTCTTTTTCACTGACCCTTTACCCAGCATGATGTCCTCCAGTGAATAGTCCTTGATAACATGTCCAAAGTGTGCAAGATGAAGTCTCATCATTTTCACACCAAAGGAGTTTTCTAGCTGTACTTCTTCCAAGTTCATAGTATATTTAATATTTTTTTTCACAAATACCATAATTCAACTACATGCATAATTCCTTGGTCATCCTTATTCATTGCCCAGCTGTGGGAAGCCTATGAGGTGAAGGTTTCATGAGACTTCAGGGTAAATTATTCTAATGACATTTTTAGTGATTCTGTTCTACTCCCTAGTTCATTCTGTAATGCTTAGTATCTTGAAAGCTTGCAAGCAGCCATTCAAAGCACAATTGGTCTCATTTTGCCTGGAATATCAGGAAGGAGAGTCAAGAATAGCTGGAAAAATATGGGGTGTGTATTTAATTGCCTACATGAACAACTGCCTCCTTTCTTATGAGACCAGAAGAACTAGATGGTGCCTGGTTGCCTTTGCTGAACATTCTCCTTATAAATTCCACAGAAGAATTAGATTAAAAGGAAGGAAACATAAATAAAATTTCAAATTCTTATTCATGTCAAACTTCTTGGAGCCATGAATATTGGATGAACCACTGAAACTATTGCCTGAGATTATCCTTAAATTTTACATCAAATATATTACCTTAAGTCTTCTGAACACTAAACCACTGTTGTTGTTGCTGTTGGTAAGTGTGGTCAAGTTGGGTCCCATTCAGTGACCCTGTACAAGGTTTTTGAGATTGTAAATCTTTGTGGGAGCTAAAAGCCTTCTCTTTCTCTCATGGAGTGGCTGGTAGGCTCAAACCTTGTGGTTT
>NW_006408520.1:38499950-38504715 GCF_000296735.1 Chrysochloris asiatica | reverse complement strand
GCCCACAGTCCCTTTCCCTCTCTGGGTCCAAAGTCCCCAGTTGCTTCATCACTCCGCGTCATCATCTCTGCCTCCATCTCAGGCATCTCTGCTTCTCTGGGTAGGGTCCCGTTCTTGGCTCTTCTCCATTGATGGTCCCAGAGGTCTCCGCTCCTATCCTGGAGATTTAATCACTCCCAAGCATTATTCTCTTTTAAGAACTATTTATTAGATCAAATTGACAACAGCAACTTCAAAGATAGATAGGAATCTTCTGGGAACTGTGAATTTATGTAGGGGAGGAACAATTCAGAAAAGGAGGGTAGGAATGGGTACACAGCTCAAAGAATGCAAAGTTCTAAATGATACATATAGAAAATGTTTTGCTGTGTGTATTTTCAACAATTTAGTTATCTAGAGCTATTATAACAGAACTATCACAAGTGGATGACTTTAACAAACATAAATTTATTCTTTTACAGTTTCAAAGTCTAGAAATTAATATTCAGAATACCAGCTTTGGGAGAAAGGTCCTTTTCTCCTTTCAGCACCTATAGCCCCAGTATTCCTTGGAGATTTCCATGTGTCTTAGCATCAATCTTTCTCTAGATCTAGAAGCTTCATAGTTCAGGGACTTCAGTTCCAGAGGATGCACTCAGCTTCTGCCTTTTCTTTCTTGGTGGCAGTCAGTCCTCTTTCTCCATTCATTTCTCTTTGCTCTTGTATCTCAAAAAAGATTGGTTCAAGATACAATCTAATCCTGTTATGAGGTTATATCTAACCTCATTAATATAATAGAAGTGAAAATTTGCAACAGACTGTGTAATTACATCAGATCAGGGCTGATCACATCATATCATATCAAGGGGTTGATTGCATTCCATTAGATTTCATCCTGGAAGTGATAACTACATCTTAATTGTGTGGCACTGTAGGTTAACACAATGGACTGCAAGGTTGGTGGTTCAAGCTCACCAGTCACTCCTCAGAAACCCTATTGTAGGGTGGCTATGAGTCAGAACAACATCAAATATTGTTTTTGTCATTGACAGTTGCTGTAAATTGGCTGCGAATTAGTGAAACCGTATTTATAACAAAATGAAACACTGCACTATCTTCATAAGTGTTACTATCTACGTTTGAGCTCACTGTTACAGCCACCATGCTAGTTTATCTCCATAGGGTCTTCCTCTTTTTCAGTGTCCACGTGAGCTAATGCTCTGGACTGCTAAGTTGGTTTAAATTACAAGGTTGGCGGTTCAAGCTAACCAACAACTCCTTGGAAACTCTATACAGAGTTGCTATGGGTCAGAACCGACTTAATGGTACTTAACAACAACACCATACTTTACCTAGGAATCCAGGTGTGGAGCTGCAGGTTAATGTGTGGGACTGAAAGGTTGGTTCGAACCACAAAGTTGGCAGTTCAAGCTCACCAGCTGCTCCTTGGAAACCCTACTGGAATTGGAATCCTATTGGGTTGGAATTGACTTGATGGCACTTAGCAACAGCAACATACTTTACCAAACATAATGTCCTTCTCCAGGGACTAGTTACATCTTCAAAATACACAAGACAAAGTCTTAATAACCATCCTTGCTTCCAAGGAGCATTCTGTTCTTCTTCTAAGACAGGTATGTTCATTCTTTTGTCAATCCATGATACATTGAATAGTCTTCACCAACACCATAATTTAAATGCATCAATTATTCTTAGGTCTTTTTTTCTCATTGTCCAGCATTAACATACATATGGTGGTGGTTATGTGCTGTGGAGTCGGTTCTGATTCATAGCGACCTTGACAGGGTTTCCGAGGCTGTATATCTTTACAGGAGCAGAAAACCTCATCTTTCTCCTGCGGAACAGCTGGTAGTTTTGAACTGCTGACCTTGTGGTTCACAGCCCGATTCGTAACCACTACGTTACCAGGCAATTGAAAATATCATGACTTGAATCAGGTTCGACTTAAGTCCCCTAAATGTTATCTTTGCCTTTTAACACTTTCAAGTTGTCTTTTGCTGCAGATTTGCCCAATGCAATGTTGTTTGATTTCTTGACTGTTGTTTCCATGAGTATTGATTGTATCCTAGTAAAATGAAATACCTGACAATTCAATTTTTCTTTGTTTTTTTATTCTGCTTATTGATTCAGATGTGAGTATTTCTGTTTTCTTTACAATGAGGTGTAATACATACTGAAGGCTATAGTCTTTGATCTTCATCAGTAAGTATCTTAAGTCCTTTGCTTTCAACAACTAAGTTTGTATCATCTGCATATTGAGGGTTGTTAAAGAGTCTTCCTGCAATCCTGATACTGTGCTCTTCTTTACATAATCAAGCTTCTTGAATTATTTGTTCAGCATACAGTTTGAATAAGTATGGTGTTAGGCTACAACCCTAACACACACCTTTCCTGATATCAAACCACACAGTGTCTCATTGTTTTGTTCAAATGGCTGCCTCTTGTTTTATGTACCGTTTCTGTATGTGTATAGTTTAGTATTCTGGAATTCCTGTTCTTCATTATGTTATCCATAGTGTGTTATGATCCACATAGACCATATGTGCCTTTGCATAGTTGATGAAACACAGATAAGATGTCCTCTTCTGAGTGTGACTTGAATTTCTGGCAGTTCTCTGCCAACAAATTTATGTAATTGTTTTTGAATGATCTTCAACAAAACTCTGCTTGTGAGTGATATTAATTGATAATTTACACATTTTGTTGCATCAACATTCTTTGGAATGGACTTAAATAAGAACTTCTTCCAATCAATTGGTCACATAGCTCTCTCCAACTTTCTAGGCATAGATGACTGAGTGCTTCCAGTATTGCCTCTGTTAGTTGAAACATCTCAGTTGGTGTTGTATCAATTCCTGAAGTATTGTTTTTTTTTTTTGTCAATGCTTCCATTGAAAGTTGGACATCTTCCTACAAAGTTGTAAGTTCTTAGAAAGCAGAGACTAATAAAAACACAAAATTTTCATGGTAGGCATAGGTGGGGCACATCCACACCAATGTTCCTTCTATTTTTGTAAGAAGAATATATGGGTTGAAAGTCCTTGAGCCACAGCACCAGAGAGATTGTGATGACACAGACCTAGGTTTGAATAGTGGATTTGCTACTTATGAGCTATGTGATTTTGGGCAAGTTACTTAAGCTTTCTGTTTTTGTTAGGTGCCATTCAGTTGGTAGCAACTCATAGCTACAGTATGCACAACAGAATGAAACAGTGCCCAGTCTTGCCCTAACTTCACAATTGTAGCTGCATTTGAGCCAATTGCTGCTGCCACTGTGCCAATCAATCTTGTTGGGGGACTTCCTCTTTTTCTCTGACTCTCCACTTTACCAAACATGATGTCTTTGTTCACGGACTTGTTCCTCCTGACAATGTGTGCAAAGTATGAGATATGAAGTCTGACCATCCTGGCTTTCAGGGAACATTCTGGCTGTACTTCTTTCCAACACAGATTTTAATATCCTCTTGCTACACAATAGCTCAAATACATCAATTCTTATGGACTTCCTTATTCATTGTCCAACTTTCACATGCATACACAGTTGTTGAAAATACCATGATGTGGGTCAGGTGCGCCTTAGTCCTCAAACTGACATCTTTGCTTTTCAATACTTTAAAGAGGGGGAGTCTGCAGCAGATTTACCTAAGGCAGTACATCGTTTGAATTTTGACTGCTGTTTCCATGAGTGTTGATGGTTGATCTGAGCAAAATGAAGTTTTTAACAACTTCAATCTTTTCTCAATAGATATGGATGTTGTTTACTAGTCCAGTAGTGAGAATTTTTGTTTTCTTTTCATTGAGGTACAACTCATACTGTAGTCTTTGTTCTTCATCAGTAAGTATTTTAAATCTTCCTAAGTTTCAGCAAGCAAGGTGGTATCATCTGCATATCACAGGTTGTTAATGAATCTTCCTCCAATCCTGATGTCATATTTTACTTCATATAAACCAGCTTCTTAAATTATTTGCTCAGTATACAGATTGAAGAAGTATTATGAAAGAATAGAACCCTTGTGCACAGCTTTCCTAATTTTAAAGCATTAATGTTGTTTCCTTTTTCTGTTCTAACAATTGCCTCTTGGTCTGTGTATAGGTTCCTCATAACTATAATAAAGTTTTCCAGAATACTCATTCTTTGCAATGGTATCCATAGTCATGATCCACACAATTGAAAGCCTTTGCATAGTCAATCAAGCACAGATAAACATCTTTCTAGTATCAGCCAAGATCCAGCTGATGTCATTTTGGATAATAAATTTAGCAAAAATTTGCTTCCATGGGATATTAATGATATTATCTGATGAATTCTCCATTCCATTGGTTCACCTCTCTTTAGAATGGATACAAATATGTATCTCTTACAATTAGTTGGCTAGGTAGTTTTCTTTCAAATTTCTTGGCATAGATGAATGAGTGCTTCCAGTGCTTTGTCAGTTTGTTGAAAGATTTTCACTTTGCATTCCATGAATTCCCAGAGGTTTGTTTTTTGACAATGTCTTCAATGCACCCTGATTTCTTCTTTCAGTGTCATTGACTCTTGATCATATATTACCTTTTGAAATAGTTGAACATTGACCATTTCTTTTCTGCTATTCTATCTTTCAACAAAATGAGACAGCACTGGAGACACTCACTCATCTATGCCAAAAAGTTTGGGAAAACAACTGTCTGGACAACTGATTGGAAGAGATCCGTATGTGTCCATTCCAAAGAGAGGTAACCAAATGGAATGTGGAAATCATTGGACAGTATCTTTGGTATCCCA
>NW_006408520.1:38497448-38499195 GCF_000296735.1 Chrysochloris asiatica | reverse complement strand
TGAATAAGAAAGATCATAGAAGAATTGATGCATTTGAGTTATGATGTTGGAGGAAAATATTGAAAGTACCATGGGCTGCTAAAAGAACCAACATATCTGTGTTGGAAGAAGTGCAAACAGAGTGCTCCTTTTAGGCCAGGATGGCCAGAGTTCGTCTCTCATACTTCAGACATATTGTTAGGAGGGACCAGTCACTGGAGAGGAATATCAGGTTTGGTAAGGTGGAGGGTCAGAGAAAAAGAGGAAGACCCCCAACAAGATGGATTGTCAAAGTGGCAGCATCAATGGAGTCAAGCGTGGCAACAATTGTGAGATTGGCCCAGGACTGGGCAGTGTTTCACTCTGTTGTGCATAGGGTCTCTATGAGTCAGTACTGACTCTATGGCACCTAACAATGACACCTTTGTCTGGAAACTCAGGTGAAACCTGTCCACTGCAGGTGATCCTGTTGGTATTTAAAATACCTGTGACATAGCTTCCATCACAACAACACACAAGCCACCACACTATGACAAAATGAAGGATGATTTAACCTCTTTAAACCATAGAAAATATCCATGAGATGGATTTGTCATTTCTACTTTATAAAATTTTTAAAGGTTACATAGAATAATGAAAGCAAAGTGTCACAGTCTTTCATTTTTGATTTAAAAATGTATTGATCAAAATCCATATTTGCAGAAATGTATTCATGAATTTATTTTTCAAATCTCTATTGGCACATTTTATATACCAGAGTCTCTCCTCTGCGTACAAAGTATTTGAGTGACTAGTACAAAATATTTGGTGAGGGAGAGTAGAGCTAACTGGATAATTATGATACATTGTGCACAGAGGCATATCTACAGAAATTAGAACCTATGGCAAGCACTGAAAGTGTGCCCTCTTCCAAAAATCTGACACCTATCTTAAATAATTAGCACTTTCTTAGCACCATTGAACAATTAACTCAATTCTTTGTTGACCTAATTATTCATTTTCATGGAAGGAGTGGTGGTGCTAGTTGTGTGCCACTGAGTCGGTTCTGATTCAAAATGATCCTGACTAGGGTTTCTGAGACTAAATCTTTACAGGAGCAGAAAGCCTCATCTTTCTTCCATGGGTCAAGTGGTAGACTTGAACTGCTGACCTGGTGATTAGCATCTCAGCTCATAATTCACTACACAACCAGAGCTCCTTTTCATGGAAGGAAGATAATAATAATAATAATAAAAGGCTCTTCCTCATAATTCACTGTACTATCAGGGCTCATTTTTCATGGAAGAAAGGTTCTTCCAGCTTGTTGGAAGGGTGCATTAGGAAAAAATAGTCCCTAACAGCTAAAAACTTCTCCAAGGAAAAGAATGCATGCACATAGATGGATGGGAGGACAAATCCAGGGCAGTGAGAGTCCCAAATGCCTGGGGCAGGGCAGCATACTGGAAGAAGAATAGTCCTGAAAGGGCTCTCAAATATAAAAATATTAGTTTTGTCTTGCCTAATGATCTTTCACAACTGGTGATGGAAACTGCGATGGTTAATAGAAATTGTTCAGGAGTGCTACCCAACTCTTCAAGTGGCACCCAAGGCAGGCACCATACCTACATCACCTTAGATACACCTCTGATTGTGCATATATGTGAATCATACTGATTTTCATTGCATTCACATATTGTAGTTCATTTATGAGAGAAATTGCATTTTATTTCCCATCTTCCTTCCCCCCACAAACACTTTTTTTCTTCTTCGTTTTTTTTTTTTTTTTTTT
>NW_006408520.1:38463997-38496651 GCF_000296735.1 Chrysochloris asiatica | reverse complement strand
TCAGCAGAAGGGGCAGAGATGATTACCCTTTTGGCACCACCCTTCAAGTGAGCCCCAGCCTTTTCCAAGGTTGTGAAGACACCGGTGGACTCTACAACATATTCAGCACCAGCATCACCCTACTTGGTGTTGGCGGGATCTCACTCCTGGGAGATAGAGATGGGCTTCCCATCGATGATAAGTTTCCCATTCTCAGCCTTGACAATGCCATTGAACTTGCTATGGGTGGAATCATACTGGAACATATATACCATGTAGTTGAGGTCAATGAAGGGGTCGTTGATGGCAACAACCTCTACTTTGCCAGAGTTAACAGCAGCCCTGGTGGCCGGGTGCCCAATATAGACAAATCCGTTGACTCCGACCTTCTCCATCTTGTCTCAGGGATGCGGCTGGTACTGCATGAGAAGCTCCAGCTGCCTTTTGAATGGGGAGGAGCAAAGAGCCCCAAACACTTTTCTTGGCAATTTTTATTTTATATTGTTATATGTGCAAAGATGGAGTCCTGGTATGGTGCTGTAGGATAAGCACTGAGCTGCTAACCACAAGGTCAAACCCACCAGCTGCTCCTCAGAAATCCTATCTGGACTGGATATGTGTCAGAACTGACTCCATTACATCTAACAGCGACAACAACAGCATATACAAAAGTGTGATGGCAAAGAGATTAAAAGCAGAGCTTTATAATTAGACTGGATTTCAAGTCTGAGTTTATCACTTGGTCTTGGATTCTGTCTGTATTTCCTCAACTGAAAAAGAGGAATACTGATATTATCAAATTCATTGGATCATTGTAAGGTCTAAATGTTGCAAAACATATGATAGTTCTTAGAGAAGTATAATAAATGGTTACTAACATTATACACTTTATACTATTTAATTACAAACTAATGTGTATGTGTGTCTTTAAGTGAGAATTTTAGGATTTAGAAGTATGAAGTGCTATATAAGGCAAAATAATATTAGCATTTTGTATTCTACACGTTTGTCTCTACTAATTTTAATAATATATCCAGTAACTATTTAGTCATAGGGATAATAATGTCAGGTATAAATGGAACAATTAAAAACACTACAGGAGCTAAGTTGTTCAGAAAGTTTCAATGCAAATGTTCCATTCTAAGAAGCTGAAAATACAGAATGAGAAAGAATGAGGGTATCTTATTTTATTCCCTGGTGAGGATCTATCCACGGCAAATACACTACATAACTCCACACATGGGCAACCTCTGCTGAGACTCCTTGCCTCATCATACAGGCCTTTTAGAGAAGTAAATTGAAGAAGACTTATTAACAACATGCAATTTGCATACAATACAACCTTATTTGCTGGAAGTGAAGAGGACTTAAAATACTTATTGATGAAAATCAAAGAGTTCAGCCTTCAGTATGGATTGAATTTCAGTGTACATAAAACAGAAATCCTCACAGCTAATCCAATAAACAATATCATCATAGCAAAATGGACAAAAGATTGACATGGTCAAAGACTGCATTTGATGTGGATGCACAATCAACAGTCATGGAAGCAATAGTCAAGAAATGAAATGACATATTGCATTAGACAAATCTGCTGCAAAAGTCTTCTTTAAAGCAAAGAGATCAGTTTGAAGACTAAGATGTGCTTAACCCAAGCCATAGTGTTTTTAATTGCCTTGTGAAAGTTGGACAGCAAATAAGGAAGACAGTAGAAGAATCGATGCATTTGAATTATGATATGGGAAAAGAACATTGAAAGCACAATGAGTTTCTAGAATTAAAAAACAAATCTGTCTTGGAAGAAATACAGCCAGAATGTTCTTTACAAGACAGTAGAGTGAGACTTTGTCTCTCGTACATTGTATATATTTTCAGTAGGAATCAGTACCTGGGGAAGGACATCATGGTTGGTAAGGTGAAGGGTTAACTAAAAAAGAGGAAGACATTCTGACATTGTGGCAGCAACAATGGGCTCAAACATAACAATTGTGAACATGGCACAGAACCTGGCAGCGTCTTGTTCTGTTGTGCATAGAGTTGCCATGAGTTGGAACCTACTAGACAGCATCTAACAACAACAACTCCATGTACTAAACTAAGCACAGTACTAGGTGCTGGGATGCAAAGATTGGTTACTTTTCTCTGACCATAGAGATCTGACTATGTAATAGGGGAGAAAGGCAAATAAACTAATAATAGGATTTGTGTTAGATTTTGTAGAGGTATTTAAAGGACAGATGAGAGGCTTCTGGTTAAGACAAGGAGTGCTGATGGTATAGTATGTTAACTGCAAAGTCAGCAGCTCAAATCCACCAGCCACTCCAAGGGAGAAAGATGAGACTTTCTGCTTTTATAACGAATTACAGCCTCAGGAACCCTATACAGGGTTGCTATGAATCAGAACAGACTTGATGGCTCACAACAACAATAACAGGTGTTACCAAACTTTTCCAAGAGCTGAATCTTGACATGCTGGCCTGAGTAAAAAAAAAAAAAAAAAAAAAAATGAACAAAACAAATTTGTTGTTGTTATTGTTGTTAAGTGCTGTTGAGTCGGTTTTGAGCCATAGCGACCCTGTAAAGTGTTTCTGAGGAGCGACTGTTAAGTTTGAATTACTGACCTTGCAGTTCAAAGAAAACTTGTGGTCCTATGCATTACCCTGTAGCACCACACCAGAACAAAGAAAATAGGTGCCATGAAGTGGGCTCTGACTTATGGTGACCCCAAGTGTGTCGGAGTAAAGCTGTGTTTCATAAGGTTTCCAATGTCTAAATCTTCCAAAGTAGATTGCCGGATCTGTCTTCTCACCCATCTCTGGGTGGACTTAAACCTCTAACAATTCAGTTATCAATCCAGTGCTTAAACTATTTTCACTACTCAATGTCTCCCTAAATATGTTGTTGTTGTTGTTGTTAAGTGCCGTTGACTCGGTTCCGACTCATAACGACCATGTATAGGTTAGGGGTTATATTTATTGGGCAAAGAAAGGGGTGGAGTTGGGAACGTGAGTCTTATTCCAGACCAAGGATGAAAAAAATAACTTGTATGATGGTGCAAAGGTTTGAAACAGGAGGGACCATCTGGAGAGCAGTAAATGTTCCCTGTGGATCAATGAATTTGCAGAGGAAGTTCAATATACTTTCCCAGACAAGAAGACGTTGGGTGTTGGGTGAAGCCAGAAGGCATCACTGAGAGAGTCTTAAGTAGGAGTAGAGCTAATGTCCTTTGTCTGTGTACCAGTGTGCAGTGCATAGGGGTGATTAGGGAACCATACTTTGGAGAGATAGAGAAATTGCAAGCCACAGGTTATATCTGAGGATATATATGGGCAGCTTTCACGTTAAAGGCAGCTGAAACAAAGCCTGGGATTCAGAAGAGAGCAGAGGTTCAAAGCTGCGATGGGGGTGTGATGTGAAGCTTGGAGGAATTTCCTGAGCCAGTATTTCCTGCAGCATATTTTAATAGGGCACTTGCAGACTCCTGAATGGGTGAGCAGGGAGCTGTTAAGGGCACTGATCTGGCTCAAGCACAGATCACAAAGGCCTCTGAACTAAACTGACGAGTTTGAACTGTATCCTGAAAGCTTTGGGGAGTCATTGTGGGGTTTTAAGCAGGGCAATGGTATGATCGGATTTGCGTTTTTAAAAGGTCTTGTTGGCTGCTGTGTAGGAATGGAGTGGAAGTTTGTGAGCCTGAAGGTATAGAGATCAACTAAGAGGTTTTGTACGGTTGAAAGTTGATGAGTGTCTGATCTGTAAGGATAACAAAGAAATATACAGGGAAGGGGAGATTCTGGAGAGACCTGGAAGGTGGAAAGAAAACCAGTTGCTATAAAGTTGATTTGGACTCCTGGTGACCATTTGTGACAGAGGAGAACTGATAGTCTTATCATCGTTGTGCACAAAGAAGTTCAAGCCAGCTAGGTGGAGTTGATCTTAAAAGAGTGGTACACCTATTCCACACTTATGCAAGATCTTGTCACCTGACATTTTGCATTTATGGCAATAGTAGAAATGAAAGCTGAGGTATGAGGTGAGAGTAATGCTGGTTGTGATGATTAAGGTTATATTTCAACTTAGCTGGGCCACAATTCTTGATGGTTTGGCAGTTATGTAATGATGTTATTTGGCAGTTGTGTAATGGTGATATTTGGCAGTAGTATAATGATTAATTTGGCAGTTGTATAATGATATAATTTGGTAGTTGTGTAATGGAGTAATTTGGCCATTTTACAATGATGTAATTTGGCAGTTATGTAATGATATCACCTGGCAGTTATACAATGATCTACTTATCTTCCTTCATGTGATCTGATGTGGTCATCCTCCATTTTTGCATCATACCAAGTTCCTGGTCTATGGAACTTAACCAAGTCCTAAAGTGAGGCATGGTCTGAAACTTTGAGAAAAGGTCTGGGATACAAGTATATAGAATAAGAAAAGGAGAGACCTGGTGAACAATGACATTTAGGAGAGACTTGAGTGGAGTTTCATGAAATTAAGAATAAAGGACAAATAGGAAAATAGAGAGTTATGATATGGAAGCCTTGGAAGGAAATTATTTCAAGACAAGAGGATTGCTGCTAAAAGACAGCGCTGAATAATTTCACTACATATGTAACTGGTAAGGCAAGATTTACACTAAATTTGTCACTTGTTTCTTCCACATAATTGTGAGTTTGATACTATTATTATGCCCAGGCCTACAGGGATAGGAAAACTAAATGACGCACCCAACATTATAAAATGAATTTCAAATCCATACCATCTGACTTCAAAGTACAGACACACTTGAGCTCTGTCAATGTTCACATGCTAAGAAAACAAAAAGTAAAGGTAAATTGCAATGAGTAAAAGAAAGGAAGTATGGTGGCTCTGTATGATAAGCACCGGACTGTGACCCTAAAGGTTGTTGGTTTGATCCCATCAGTCACTCTATAGGAGAAGGGTGAGCCTTTCTGCTCCTGTGAAGACTTATAGCCTGGGTAACCTTACACAGGGTTGATGTGAGTCAGAACCAAATCAACAGCATGTAAATACAGCAACAATGTACTTGGTACTGTAGATGGAAAAAAGTGAAGTAAATGGTATTTCTCCTCATAGAACTTCAGGTTGAGTTGAAGACAGACATTTACAACATCATAATATGGTCTAGGAATGGACCACAGATGCATGGACTCCAAGGGGATGAGAAATAGAGAAATTGGGCAGTGAAAGATCATGTCTTACCAATTTAGCCCAGAGTTTTAAATACTCTAGTCACAATGGACTCCTTTTAATTCCTGAATAGGCCAAGGCACCTCTTGGCTCAGAGATTCATATATGTAGTCCTTTTTCAACTTCAAGTCTTAGTTTAATCATTACCTCTACAGAGCATCCTTCCTTGACCATATTGTCTAAAATAATGTTCTCCCTTACTTTATTCTTTCTTATATCACCATATTTACATTGTTCACAGCCATTTACATAACTGATAATTATCTTGTTTATATGCATATTTGTTATTATACTTCTTCTATTAGAGGTAGATCCATAAAACTATGCACTATCTTGCTTACCATACTGTCTCCAGTACCTAGACAACTGTTAGTAGAGAAAATAGTTGATGTGGTTTGAATGAATAAATGAGTAAAAGGTATAATGTTTTTATAGAATCTTTAACTGTAATCATTCACCAGGTTAACAAGATGGGGGTGATACTTTTTTTTGTAATGGGAAAACATGTTCAATGTCATAGAAACATGAGGAAGATTGGATAATCCAATAATGATCAATAGCTTGATATATTTGCACTATATCATAAAATGGCTATATGGGAACAGAGGATAATGAGGGGGTTGGTGACTGAATGATACAAGCTAAAGATTTCTGTTGGCAATGGAAAGTTGACTGCAAAATTGAGCAATAACGATTAACCCACTGCCTTTGAATTGATTCTGACTCATAGCAGCTCATATAGGGTTTCTGAAGCTGTATGTCTTTAGGGAAGCAGAAAGCCTCCTCTTTCTCATATGGAGCAGCTGGTGGATTTGAACTGCTGTTTTTTTGGTTAGCAGCCTAGTGCTTATCCTGCAGTGTCATCAGGGATTAAAAATCAATTCTGTATGAATTTAGCAGTTAGTATTTTTACCTAAATTTTGAATAATTAGAAAATCTTGTTTATTGAGCTATGTTTTGATGTAATTATAATCACACACTACAAATTATGGATCATATCTTTCATCAGATTTGATTTTTGTGAAAAGTCAACGATTCCTATTTAGTGTATATTGCATATTTTCTTGTGATCCCTGCCTAGTAATTCAGTAGTTAGAGAATAAAGGGCTTTGTGATTATATGAAGACATCAATATTCATTAAAACAGTTGGACAGGTCTTTGTAGGTATGGTAATGGAAATTTGAAAACTTATTTAACCAAAGATCAAATGATCCAATTAAATGTTAGGTATTAATAATAAAAACCTCATTTTGCGGGGGGGGGGGGGGGAGGGGGGTAAGTTATGGCAAATGGTAAAAATGCAGCACAAAAAAGAAAGCAAGTAATATTATTGAAGAAACTAGTCTTTGCTTTTAATTAATTACTAGGATAGGAAAATGGCATTTACTGAAGAAAATACAGCATCTTTTAATGGAATTGGCAAAGGTCTATCAAACCTCCAGAGAATTGAAAAATATGAGCTAAATGATCAGCACTGTGTGAGGAGCCAAAATTGTAATACTGTCTAATATTTTTACTAGTTTGGTAAGTTATATGAACTTCGTAACAAAAGAATGAGTGCAGGAAGATGACTACAAGGGCAAATAGTATTCTCTTTTAGATCTCTGTTTGTTACATTAGTCACCTGAGGTTATTGCCATGAGATGATGGTGTCTTTATGAGAATTATGGTAGAATATATATCACTAGTAATATTTTTCCTTGAGAATTTCACTTTATGAAAATATAACTTTATAACTTACATAAATCCTAAACAAAAAAGGAATAAATAAATTCAAAAGCACATGTAGTATCTTTGCAACTGTCTAACACATTTGATATATTTTACCTTAATATTGCTTTTGAGGTAAGTATTCAACATTCAAGTAGATAGCTGTTTAAAATTGGTGTCCTTGTCCAAGATCATTCACTAAAATATGTTGTTGTTGTTAGTTGCCATGTAGGCGGTATCGACCTATAGCAACCTTATGCACCGCATAACGAAACACTGCCCGATCCTGGACCAACCTTACTAAACTAAAAGAACCTATTTACTTTGAGTTGATGGTGACAGACACAGTATACTTAGGTTGTTGTTGTTGTTATGTGCCGTGGAGTCGGTTCCGACTCATAGCGACCCTGTACAGGGTTTCCGAGGCTGTAAATCTTTACGGGAGCAGAAAGCCTCATTTTTCTACCGCGGAACAGCTGGTAGTTTTGAACTGCTGACCTTGCGGTTCCCAGCCCGATTTGTAACCACTAAGCTACCAAAGGTCCTTTATACTTAGGTAGTTTTCTCTTTATTTTGCATAGTTAATAAACTACATTGGCACTGTTTCCATATTCTTGTCACAGTTGTTGTGTATAACGATAGTCTTCTTAGCCAATACTGCAAAGCACTGGAAAACAAAATCATAATGGATTGAACATGGTGAATTTTCTTTTACTACAGGATTTCTCACAGTTGCTTATAAATGAATTCACATTGTGATCAATTTAGGAGGAAATACTATAACAGGATTTACTAAATTACTTAACTATCTGATTCTTTCCTTGTGGATTACATATGGGATTAGTGATCTGGGATGCAGATTTATACACATGCCTAAATAATATGCCCATCATGGCTTCTTTTTTCTGAATTCTGTTTGAAGTAATTGTCAATTTCCTCTTTTATCCACATTTGAAATATTATCAAAGTTATTTAACATAATATAGTATGTACGACTATTTCAACATCCTAGTTTGGATTATTTTGATGTCTGGCCTCATTTTAAAAGGATAATTTTATGAACAATTCTAAAAATTCTATTCTTATGAACAATATTAAACTTAACTTGAACATGATGAATAGATATTTAACTACATGATATTTCTCCATACCACCGCACTTAGAAAGTATTTGAAAGCCAGCTGGTTATATTAGGTGGATAGCGCAGTTAAACAGAATTTTGTTACTGATGTTGCTAAAACTCTTTGCCCTGTGAACAACATTTACAGATGACTGAATCAGAACAATTTCTACTGTAGGATACTGTTGTTGTTAGGTGCCATTGAGTTGGTATTGACTTAGAGTGACCTTAAGCACAACAGAATGAAACACTGCCTGATCCTGTGCCAATCTCACAATCATTGCTACATTTGAGTCACTTTGCCAATACATCTCATTGGGGACCTTCATCTTTTTCGATGACCCTCCACTTTAACAAGTATGATTTGTTTCCCCAGGTACTGATCCCTTCAGATACTGTGTCCAAAGTATGAGAAATGAATTCTGACCATCCTGGCTTCTAAGGAACATTCTGGTTGTACTTCTTCCAACACAGATCTGTTTCTTCTTTGGGCAGTCCATGATATTTACAGTATTCTATTCCAACATCATATTAAAATGCATAGATTCTTCTATGGTCTTCTTTAGTCATTGGCCAATTTTCACATGCATATAAAGTTATTGAAAATACTATGGTTTGGGTCAGGTGCATCTTAGTCTTCAAAATGACATCTTTGTTCTTGAACACTTCTTTAAAGAGGTCTCATGCAGTAGATTTGCCTAATGCAATACATCTTCTGATTTCTTGACTGCTGCTTCCATGAATGTTGATGGTTGATCTAAGCAAAATGAAGCCTTTGACAATTTCAATCTTTTCTCCATTTATTTTGATGTTATTTATTGGTCCAGTGGTGAGGAATTTTGTTTTCTTTACATTGAGATGCAACCTGTACTGAAGGCTGGGATCTTTGATCTTCATCAGTAAGTATTTTAAGTCTTCTCACATTCAGCAAACAAGCTTGTAAATGAGTGTTCTTCCAACCCTAATGCCACATTTTTCTTCATATACTCCAATTTCTCAAATTATTTGCTCAGCATACAGATTGAATAATTATGGTGAAAGAATATAACCCTGGCTCACACCTTTCTTAATTTTAAACCATTCAGAGTTCTCTTGTTCTGTTTGAGCAACTGCCTTTCTCTGTGTATAGGTTACTCATGAGCACAATAAAGTGTTCTGGAATACTCTTTCTTCGCAAAGTTGTCCATGCTGTTATGAACCACAAAATCAAAAGTCTTTGCATAGGCAAAATAGCACAGATAAACATCTTTCTGATATTCTCTGCTTTCAGTCAAGATCCATCTGATGTCAGCAATGGTATCTCTTGTTCCACGTCCTCATCTGAATCTGGCTTGAACCTTTGACAGTTCCTTGTCAATATACTGTTGCAGCCATTTTTGAATTATCATAAGCAAAATTTTTACTTACAAGCAATATTAATGATACAGTCTAATGATTGCTACATTCAATTAGGTCACCTCACTTTTGAAGGGTCTCAAACATAGATCTCTTCAAGTTAACAAAGTAGCTGTCTTTCGAATTTCTTGGCATAGTTAAGTGAGTTCCTCCATTGCTGTTTCAGTTTCTTGAACGATTTCAATCTGTATTCCATCAATTCCTGAAGCCTTATTCATTGGTAATGTCTTCAGTGTACCTTGGACTTCTTACTTCAGTACGACTCCCTTGAAATGGTTGAACATTGACAATTTCTTTTTGATTCAGTGACTCTGTGAATTCTTTACATCTTCTTTTGGTGCTTTCTACATCATTTAATATTTTGCTCATGTTTTTGTTGCTATTAGGTGCCATTGAGTTGGTATCAACTCATAGCGACCTTATGCACAACAGAGCGAAACACTGCCTGCTCCTAGGATAACCACACAATTATTGCCATGCTTGAGCCTATTGATGCTGCCACTTTGCCAATCCATCTTGCTGGGGATCTTCTTTTTTTCTCTGACCCTCTACCTTACCAAACATGATATTTTTCTCCAGTGACTGGTCCCTTCTGGCAATATGTCTGAAGTATGAGAGATGAAGTCTCGTCATTTTAGCTTAAAAGGAGCTATACTTCTTTCAACACATATCTGTTTGTTATTTTGGCAGCCCATGATACTTTCAATATTCTCCTCCAACACCATAACTCAAAAGCATCAATTCTTCTATGATCTTCCTTATTCACTGTCCAACTTTCTGTGTATACCTCACCAGATGGAATGTACAGAAGTCAAATTGACTACATCTGTGGAAAGAGACAGTGGAAAAGCTCCATATTATCAGCCAAAACAAGGTCAGGGGCAGATTGTGGAACAGATCATCAATTGCTCATATGCAAATTCAGACTGAAGCTGAAGAAAATGAAAACAAATTCACAAGAGCCAAAATATGACCTTGAATACATCCCACCTGAATTTAGAGATAATCTGAAGAACAGATTTGATACATTAAACACTAAAGACTGAATGAAGACCAGAAGAGTTGTGGGATGACATCAAGAACATCATACAGGAAGAAAGCAAAAAGTCATTAAGAAGACAAGAAATAAGGAAAAGATTAAAATGGATGTCAGAAGAGACTCTGAAACTTGCTCTCCAGCATAGAGATGCTAAATCAAATGGAAGAAATGAGGAGGTATAAGAGCTGAACAGAAAATTTCAAATGTCAGCTCGAGAAGATAAAGTCAAATATACAACAAAATGTGCAAAGAACTGGAGTTAGAAAACCAAAAGGGAAGAACACACTCAGCATTTCTCAAGATGAGAGCATCTGAAGAAAAAATTTACGCCTCAGCTTTCATTATTGAAGGATTCTCTGGGCAAATTATTGAATGATGCAGAAAGCATCAAAAGAAGATGAAAGGTGTACACAGAGTCACTGCACCAAAAGGAAATTGTCGATGTTCAACCATTTCAAGAGGTAGCATGTGATCAAGAGCCAATGATATTGAATGAAGAAGTCTAAGGTACATTGAAGGAATTGGCAAAGAACAAGGCACTGGGAATTGATGTAATACAAATTGAAATCTTTCAAGAAAGTGAGGTGGCAATGGAGACACTCATCTATGCCAAAAAATTTGGAAGACAACTATCTGGCCAACTGATTGGAAGAGATCAATATTTGTGCCCATTCCAAAGAGAGGTGACCCAATGAAATGCGGAAATCATCGGACAATATGTTTGATATCTCATGAGAGTAAAAAATTACTAAAGGTAAAACGGAAATGGCTGCAAGCATGCATTGACAGAGAATTTCCAGCATGTTCAAGCCAGATTCAGAAGAGGACGTGGAATGAGGGATATAATTGCTTACATCAGATGGATCTTGGCTTAAAGCAGAGAATACCAGTGCTTTATTAACTATGCAAAGGCTTTTGATTGTGTGGATCATGACAAGCTATGGACAGCATTGTGAAGTATGAATATTCTGGAACACTTAATTGTGCTCATGAGGAACCTGCATAGAGACCAAGAGGTAGTTGTTCAAACAGAAAAAGAGAACAGTGAATGGTTTAAAATTAGGAAAAATGTGTGACAGGGTTGTATTCTTTCACCATACTTAGTCAACCTGTATGCTGAGCAAATAATCTGAGAAGCTGGGTTATATGAAGAAAAATGTGGCATCAAGATTGAAGGAAGAATAATTAACAACCTGCGATATGCAGATGATACAACTTTGCTTGCTGAAAGTGAAGAGGGCTTAAAATACTGATGAAGATCAAAGAGCACAACCTTCGGTATGGATTGCATTTCAATGTAAAAAAAACCCCACAAAAATCCTCATCACGGGACCAACAAACAACATTCATATAAATGGAGAAAAGATTGAAGTTGTCAAAGACTTTATTTTTCTTGGATCTATCATCAACAGTCATGGAAGCAGCAGCCAAGAAATCAAATGATGTATTGCATTAGGCAAATCTGCTGCCCAAGACCTTTTTAAAGTTGAAGAGCAAAGATAACAGCTTGAGTACTAAGGTGTGCCTGATACGAGCCATGGTATTTTGCTCATAAAATTCTTCAATATTGCATGATAAAGATTACATTTTTTCAGTGTCCTCAGCTTGTGAAATGCTGAGCATCTTCTTCCCTTTTGGTTTTATTTAATTTTGTTTGCTCAATTGTCCTTTGAAATTTACTAGTCAGTTATTTTACCTTCTGATTTCTTCCATTTACTTTAGCATCATAGTATCTTCTGACACCCATTTTGGTGTTTTTCTTCTTTCTTGTCTTTTTAATAACCTTTTGCTTTCTGTGAGCATGATGGTCTTGATGTCATCTTACAATTTTTTTGGTCTTCGGTCATTGGTATCTAATTCATCAAATCTGTTCTTGGAATGATCTTTAAATTCAGGTGTGATTTGTTCAAGATCAAATTTTGGCTCTCATATACTTGTTTCAATTTTCTTCAGCTTCAGCCTGAACTTGCATATAAGCAACTGATTGTCTGTTTCACAGTCTGTCTTAGTCTGGAAGCTCATCTGAAACATGTCCACCATGGGTGAAGCTGCTAGTTTTTAAAGTACTGGTGGCATATCTTCCAGAATCACAGTAACATGCAAGCCACCACAGTATGGCAAGTGGACAGGTGACTGGTTGTTGGAAGAAATAGGTAGTAAAATGTTTCAGAATATTTCAACAACCTTGGCCTAAGAAGATAGGAACTACTACTATATTATTGCAAATTAATTTGGAATTTGAATCAGAATGGTAAATTTACAATCCTTGATTCCTGGTGGTGTGCTGTAGGATAAGCATTGGATTGCTAACCACAAGGTTGGCAGTTCAAACCCACCAGCTGATCCTTGTAAACCATATACAGGGTTGCTATGAATTGGAACCAACTTGATGACATTTAACAACATCTCTATTTTTACGAGCCCTGGTGATATAATGACTTACTCTGTTGACCACAGGGTCAACAGTTCGAATTCACCAATTGTTCCTCTGGAAAAAGATGAAGCTTACTGTTCCTGTATAGATTTGTAGCCTGGAATACCTTATGTAGTTGACTCAGAACCTACTTGACTGCACTTAACAACAACAACAACAAGTAGCATGAGCCCTTGTGTGGAGCTGTAGTTGATAAGTACTGGAATGGAAAACTATAAGGTTGACAGTTCATACCCACCAGCTGCTCCTCAAAAACCCTAAAGAGAGTCATTGTGAGTTGGAACCAACTCAAGAACACTAAACAACAATGACAGTAAGTAATTTGAAGTACCTGGGTTGTACAGGTAGCAAATGTGCTCAGCCGCTAATTGATAGTCTAGAGATATGAATCCCTACAGAGGAACCTTAAAAGGAAGGTCTGGTGAGGTACTTCTGAAAACCTGCTGTTGGTTCTGGATCATGGCAATCCTATGAGAAACACTACCCAGTCTTGCACCATTCTGATAATCATTGCTATGACTGTCCATTGCTGTGTCTCTGTATTATCCATTTTGTTGAGGATCTTCCTTTTTTTTACTGATCATTTATTAAGCATGACGTCTTTCTCCAGAGACTGGACTCTCCTGATAACATGTCCTAAGAACATAAGAATTGATGCTTTTGAGTTATGGTGTTGGAGGAGAATATTGAAAGTGCCATGGACTGCCAAAAGACCCAATAGATAGATCCATTTTAGAAGAAGTTCAGCCAGAGTGCTCCTTGGAGGCCAAGATGGCCAAACTTTGTCTCTCATATTTCAGACATATTGTCAGGAGGGACCAGTCGCTGGAGAAGGATATCATGTTTGGTAAGGTGGAGGGTCAGAGAAAAAGAGGAAGACCTCCAATGAGATGGATTGGCCAAGTGTCAGCATTGATGGACTCAAGTGTGGTACAGTAGTGAGGTTGGCCCAGGATTGGGCAGTGTTTCGTTTTGCTGTGCATAGCATCACTATGAGTTGGTACTGACTTGATAGCATCTAAGAAGAAGAATAACAACAACAAGAACATAAGACAAAGTCTCAGTATCCTCTCTTCTAAGGAACATTCTGGCTATACTTTTTCCAAGGCAGATGTGTTTGTTCTTTTGTCATTCAATGGTATATATGTATTCTTTCTTAACAGTTCTCAAATGCATCTATTTGTCTTTGGTTTTCCTTATTTATTCAACTGAATGCATATGAGGCAATTGAAAATATCTTGCTTTGGGTCAGGCACACTTTCATTTTCAAAGTAACATTTAAAAAAATGCTTTAAAGAGGTCTTTGTAGCAGATTTGCTCAGTGCAATACAGTCATCCTGGTATGGCATTGTTGGATAAGCACTGGATTGCTAATTGCAAGATCAGCAAGTTCAAACCCACCAATCACTCCTTGGAAACCCTATACAGGGTTGATAATAGTTGGAACTGACCTGAAGGCACTTAACTATACAACAAAAATGAGAAACTAACCATTGAAAACCCTATGGAACACAGTTCTACCCTGATGCATCTGGAGCTGTCCTGAGTTAGAATTGACTGTACTACAACTAGCTAAGAAAGTTGATTCTTTTTCTCTGTCCTCTAACTCAAAAGAATGATATCATCCCCTCCCTTTTTTATCATTTATTTATCCCCCAAAGTGTGAATGGGCAACAGACTTTTTTGTGAACGGAGCTTCACTGTTAGTTCAGTGCTAAGTGTGTGTGTATATATTAAACTTACTTATATTGAACATTAGTTATTGTTGTAAAAATATATTGTCAGTTCTGGCTATACAGACATTCTCAACTATTTAATATCATTGGCAATTATTCCCACCAGCCACTCTTGGAACCCTATACAGGGTCACTATGAATTGGAATGGACTCCATGACACAGCAACAACAACAAAGGAAAGAGTGGCTATTGATTAGAGAAAGGTGTATAGAGAAGCATTTGATTAGATTTACTTGTTTTCAATACTGTGATTTTTGCAGTATTATGCACTAACAACTTAATATGGCTACATATTCTCTCTATAAGCCAATTATGTGACAATAATTTAACTTTGAACCACTGCTCATGAAACTGATTTGAGTAGAGAACATCCCAGACTAGCAAGGCTCAATGATTTTAGACTATTTGCCTATAGGCACAGAGAGAGCAAAGGGTATATGTAGATTTCAGTTTACTACTAGGGGATAAAGAGAATTTTCAAAGTCAAAAAGAAACCCTTAAATATTATATATACAGCTATCTATTAATTTTTACTAATACCATATCAATAAGTTAAGTTTAGCTGAATTCAACATAGTTAAATTTATGTTATATGCAACCTGTTTTGAAATTTACTTGATAAAAGGATAAAGGTTCTGTAGAAGGTTTATGTTAAATGCCATGGAGTTATAGACAACACATAAACAGAAGAAAACAATAGCCTTCCTGTCCTATCACTCACATCCACTGGGATCTGAAGGCTGATTTTCAGGTGTATGCTAAATATGTTTGGCATCTTAGCAGCATGCAAGCCTTCAACAACAGGCACATTGGTCTGGAATTGAACCCCCGTCTCCAGTGTTACTGTTGTTAAGTGCTGTGTCCAGCATAGAAGGTGAGAATTCTAATACAAAACCACCAGTGACTCGCCTATAGCATTATTAAATATGCCTAGGGTTCCTGAGGAGTGGCTAGTGAGCTTGAACTGCCAACCTCACAGTTCAAATCTACCTTGAGATTGAGTATTTATCCTAAGACGCTACACATTATTAATGTTATTTCTATGGGATTTATTTTCAAATGCTATTTAAAAACTAGTTTGCGATATTCAGGAAAATAGTGTATGCCTAATTAACGCTGATTTTAGTTGGCATTTCAGTAATTTTCAAGGATAAACTCAGTAAGTAGAACTCATTAATTTCTAAATTTTAAGTGATTTGCACTAGCTATGCCTCTTTCTTGGATGAGTAGTCCCTCTAGTAAGTACCTTGATACAAGACTGTCTCTTGAATTTTTAAACTGACTTATTAACAGAAAAGGTTTGAATGAGAAAAATCATACAATTACAAAGCAGTCCTTTCCACTTATTCTTAAGTTAACAATGTAAACCTAATATTTTATGTTTTAACAATGCCCCAAGTCAAAGGTTTGTTATTAAATGAAGGATACAAAAGGACTGCCATATTTAAGACATCATTTAATTTTTTTTTTTAAGAAGAGAGCAAATCAAAGATGAAAGCCCAAGAGAAAATTTCATTTGGTCATATTTGAATTTCTATCCAGTTCCATTTAACCATTAATTTTTTTTTTCCCCTCTCCTTCTGATAAACTTTTGCCCTTCTAACCTGCTGTGAAAAGAACAATGAAGCAGCCACCAAGATTCCAGACACTCTGTAACTGACTCTTCCTGAGTCATTATCCTTCAGCTTCCATACGTAGCATGAAAAATCTCCTTTCTACCTCTCCCACCAGGATTCCAGCACAAAGCATAGCACTCGATGCTTGTATAGAGGAAATCAAGAAACACAGAGCCCATCTGTGTACAACTTGCATGCTGAATGGAAAACATTATCACCCTTATAAATTAACGGGATCTTTTATCTGGCTCAGACTCTTTTCCTACACAATATGAGTAACATGGCAAAGATCTGAGGCTTCGCAAGAATGACTGCTGTGAATCTGGCCTCTTCTAGTGTTAAAGAAGAATGGGAACCAGGAAAACTTTCAGTGACTTACTTAGGCCATGAATCTGCTTGCTGGGTTGGTGAAACCTGTGTGCTTTAAATTTTCAGCTTTTCATCCGAAGAAGAAAGGCATAAAAGGAGAAAGGACCCAAGGCAGGATTGAAGATTTGATAGTGATTTTCTACTTCTCCTCCTCTGTTTTTGCTAAGCAACCAAACTCTTATTTTTTATGTCATTTCTCTGCTTCTTTGTCAACTTATTAACAGAGTAGATTTTCAACTTATGAGTCAGAGTAGATTTTCCTCTAGGAATCAGACTTCAAATCCCATGAGCATCTGTAATTCTATAAGGTGACAAAACCGTTATCTAAACCTTACCTTCTGCCTTCTAATAAGACTGCACTCTTAAGTCGGACCTGACTTGATAGCACTTAAACCACAATTCCTTAGGAAATCCAATGCTTTGCTAGCCACTACTGGTCTTAGAAGGAACCCTGGTGGCACAGTGGTTTAAACACTCAACTGCAAATCAAAAGGTTCAAGTTCACCAGTCATGCCATGCTAGCAAGATATGGCAATCAGAACCGACTTGTTGGCACTAAACAACAACAACATATGACAGTAAAGGCAATTTTAATAGCCACACCACCTATAGTATTGCTATGCCTAGCGTTAATAGTTATTTATCCACATTCATGCTATTAATTTCTGTTTATAAACTCGCATTGTTTTTCTTTTCTTTCTGGAAAGTAAGGAACCAATACTTTCTGGCATTTCTCTTCCCGCTTTATACTTTACCTTGTTTACTTCTATATCTTGCTCCAATTCCTAATTGTGGTAGAAATGAAAAGATAAAATAACACTTTGAATGAATCTATTAATTTACAGGCATTTCTGCTGGCATTTGTTTTATAAACATTTTATTGTAAATTGAGTGACAGTTTACAGACAAGATCATCAGTTTTACATTAAACACATCATACATTTTGTTTTGTCTCGGTCATTGTAATCGCTTTCATGCCACAACAGTTATCAGGCTGCCTCCCTGTGGTTCTTATTTCCATTCCACCCACATTATCATCCATTCTCAACTTTTCTTTACGTAATGTTGGTCTTTTGATTTTGAATGATTGGCCATTCTATGGTGAGCATACTCTACCAGTGCTGTTTCTGCAGGAGAAAGACTATGGTGGTGGTGATAGTGTGCCATGGTGTGGGTTCCGACTCATAGAGACTCTGCACAGGGTTTCCAATTGTATATATATCACTATTTACCTCTACAACCTTTAACCCATACTTACCTTACTGTGTCTTCACCTGTCTTCATCATCCTTGTATAGTGCCCTCCTTCTTCTTGTATATTGCCCTTCCTTTCACCCAAGCTAACATGTGTCTACCAACTCTCCCTTTCCTTCCACCCCTGGTAACCATCAAAGAACGTTATGCAGTGTGAAAACCTTTTCTTAAGTTTAAAAAATAATGGTCTCATACAATATTTGTCTTTTTATTCTATTGAATTCTATAAACTGTTACATAAATAAAATCAATAATGAATACACATAGCAAAACTGGTAGGGAGGCCATGTCTACCTTCTTCTGTCTTCTGGACAATCAAACTCAAAATCAGTCCAAGGGTGATTCCTATGAGGAAGAGGCCAAGCATGCTTCTACCCTTCAACCTTTTTTGGCCCTCTTCTGACACCAATCATTCCTCCCACAGCACTCTCTGCTTCACATCTGGGTTAGATAATCTATTGCAATGACCACACAGAATTCATAGACAATTAACTCATGCACACAATTATGGGGTTTATTAAGGAAGTGAACAGAGCACAATTCAGGATCAGAAACAACTCAGAATATTTCAGATCTCTAGTCAGGAATGCCTCTTCTCTGCAGTACTACAAGCATGCCTTGTCTTTTCCTGAGCCTCTCAGCCATGTAGCCCCTTGACCAGCTCTGTTAGTAAATGCAGAAAGGATACATTTTCCAAGCCAGCCTTCTACTTGTAGGCAATGAACTTTACTTGGTCCATGGGTTAGGATGCCTGTAGTTGCTCTGTCTCTCCATGCAGCCACCTCTGGCACCACCATGTTTCCAGGTAGGAATCTCATGGTCTGTTCATGGTACTTATTTCTTGATAGTCGTGGATCATCTGTTTCTGCTGCTGAAATGGCACCTTCTGAACCTAGAAGGTTGAAAACACTAACCAATCCTACCATATTTATGAGGGTGAATCAAAAATTATCCACACTCTGGCTGTAAAATTTATTTGAGTAAACTTTTAGAAAAGATAAATGAATCATTTTTTGACATAATCCCCTTGCTTTTAATATACTTTTTCCATGTGATAACAGGCTTTCATATTCCTTTATTTAAAATGAGCTGTGGACTATGGATGTACTGCTGTCTTTGCTTCTTCATCAGAAGTGAACTGTCATCATTGAAGGGCTACATTCAGAAGACCAAACAGGTGAAAGTCCAATAGAACCAGAGCAAGATTATAGGGAGGATGCTTTAACACCTCAAAATGATGTTTTTTTGCAGAATGTCAACAATGTGGGAAGAGGTGTGTGAATGTGCATTGTTATGCAAAACCACAAAGCCCTTGGATAGTAGTCCTCTGCATTTAATCTGAAGTTTAGGCTTCAGCTCTTCAGTGAGCATTTTGATTGTTGGACCTTTTTCCTGATACTGTACCAATACTAGCCCTTGAGAATCTCAGAAAACTGTAAGCATCAATTTTACAGCTGATGATTGACGTTTGAACTTTTTCTTGGTCAGCAATTGAGAATGTTTCATTCAATATATTGCCATTTACTCTAAGGATCATAGTGATGAATCCATGTTTTATGACCCGGAATGATTTTTTAAATGAAACTTTACCTTCCTTTGAGTATCAGTCCAAATTGTGTTTGCAGATATCCAAACATTTCTGTTTATGCTCTTCCATTAGTTATTTTGGTATCCATCTCACACAAACTTTTTGATACCGGAGTCTGTTGTGGATTATTTCATAAGCAAAGCTGTTACTGATGTGCAAATAATTTGCCACATAATCCACAGTCACTAGTCTATTCAACAGAATCATTTCACGTGCATGCTCAATGTTGTTGCCAACCATGGACATGAACGGGCATTTTTAATGTAACCGGAGGATGGATAATTTTTGACTCACCTTTGTACATGGGCCTGCTTCATCATTTGGTGAGAGTTATGAAGAATCTGCATAGAAAAGCCATATCAAGTAAATTCACGTTACTATGCACATTCATTCATTCAATAGGCATTTGTTGATCATCTACTATGTGCTAAACACATTACTTCCATTCAGAAGCACATACACAATCGTATTCATGGAGTCCTTCCCATGATCAATGTTTTTATGAAATCATTGTATCAAAACCCCTCTTAAAATACTGAAGTTACATTTCATCCCGGTTAATAACATAAGTAATACTGTTTAAATGGCCTACTTTATTTTGATATAACTTTTATTTATTTGTGTTAGGTTTTTTTAGGCAGTAACTCTAAAAATTAAGGAATTGCTCTTTTTTAGGTATTCAGCATAATCATTAGATTTGCAATCAGGCAACCTGAATTAGTGATCCACAACTGCCACCTTCACCTATGTATTAGGCAAATCACTTAAATTCTCATTCTAATTCTGAGTCATTCATAAGGAGTCTTAGTGGCACTGTGGGTTAGGCATTGAACAGCAAGCTTGGTGGTACAAAACCAGCTGCTGAGCGGGAGAAAGGTGAAGCTGTTAACTCCCACAAAGATTTACAGTCTCAGGGGTGCTGTGAGTTATAATTGACTGGAAGGCAGTGAGTTTTTTTGGAGTTTATGTTTCATATTAGGATGTGTAACTCACTTCATAAGATTGTCTACTCTTCAATCATTGAGAAAACGTAAAGCATTTTGTAAACTGTACGGGAATGTTCAAATGTGAAAAAATTAAATGTTTTGCTTGTGAACATGTGGAAGATTCACAACATCCTTTGGTTAAAGTGTTGAATTTTCTAGGAGAAGGATGTGCTAAGGGACTATGTGCCTATGACAATTCTGTAACTTGAAACTTGAATTGTGAGCCAAGATTTCTGCTCAAGAGGCTGACAAATGTGAAGGTAGCAGCTGGCAAGACAGATACAAAATATAGCGATGAGATTTTTTGTTGTTGATATAATATCATTTCCTCATTTCTCCTTTACTCTATATATTGTTCTTCCATGAAGCAGGTACTCATAAAACTGAACTAAATTATGAGCATCTCATTCTGGACCTTGACAATGTAAAAGAAACATGAGAAAACGGGAGGGATTTCTAAGGAGAATCATAAATACAATTAAAGGGTTTGGGTATAGAACCTGTAGGGAAAAGGCTCTGGGATTATTCAGTTTGCTAAGGAGAAGGCTAAATGTGGGAATGTGGGCATGTGTAAAATACTAAGGATAAAAGAACATCTGTTTTCCATGTCTTAGAAAAATCCAAAAGGAACTGAGCTTAAGCCATAGGATAACAAATTTAAATTAGTACCAAAAAAGAATTTCCAACCTCTGAGTACTGCTGGGCATGGAGAAGGACTTGCTAGGATCTCATTGCATATCTTGAAAAAAAAGTGTTTTCATTAAAATAGAATGGTGTAGGTGTTTGACCTTCTTCAATGTAGGACAATGAATCAAATAACTTTTCTGATTATTAAGTATTGCATCTCTTTTAAATTAAAAGAGAATTCTGTCAAAAGTTGTTCAGAATAAAAGACTCTTTAATTATTTTCAGGGAACAAAGAAAAAGGTATTCTAATACTGCTGTTGTTAGTGCTGTAGAGTCGGTTCTGACTCTTACTGACCCTGTATAGAGCTTCCAAAGAGCGGAGGGTGGGTTTGAACTGCTGACCTTATGATTAGCAGCAGTTCAATGCTTATCCTACAGTGCCACACCAGGAATAGTTAGCCTGTATCATGTTGCATAATAACTAAATTTATTGCTTGGAGCATCTCAGAATATAAAATACTTAACAAACACCTAATGGAGGACTCGTTAAAAGCTCCCTGTGGTGGTGATTGTGTGCTGTGGAGTTGGTTCTGTCTCATATCGACCCTGTATAGGATTTCTGAGGCTGTGAATCTTCACAGGAGCAGAAAGTCTCCTTTTTCCTCTGTGGAGTAGTTGGAGGATTCGAATTGCAGACCTTGTTAGCAGCACAAGGTATACCCAACCTTATATGCCATCAGGGTTCCTTCAAAAGCTCCCTACTTCAATTCTAGTGTGGAGTGGAATATGATAAGCTCTGGTAGCGTACGTAGTGGTTACGAATCGGGCTGTGAACCGCAAGCTCAGCAGTTCGAAACTACCAGCGGTTCCGCGGGAGAAAGAGGAGGCGTTCTACTCCTGTAAAGATTTACAGCCTCGGAAACCCTGTGCAGGGTTGCTGAGTCGGAACCGACTCCACGACACTTAACAACAACAACAGTGTGGTGTAGAAACCCTGGTGGCACAGTGGGTTATACATTGACTGATAACCAAAAGGTGGTCATTTTAAATTCACCAGCAGCTCCACAGTAGAAAGATGATCCAATCTGTTTCTGTAAAGATCGCCCTTCTCAGAAACCCTGTGAAGGAGTTCTACTCTATCAAGTAAGAATCAGAATCCATTCGATGGCTGTTGGCTTGATTTTGGTTGTTTGTTTGATGTGAAAAGACAACTAGCATTTCATCCTTTTTTTCTTGTGCTAGTCTGTATTTCCCAGCCTCCTTTGCCAAGGAGTTATCCTTTTCTTCCTGTGCTAACCTATATTTCTATGCCTCCTTTATACTGAGGTATAACAATGTGTCTGAATTCCAGCCAGCAGAATGGATGTGATGTATGTAATCTCTGAACTTGTAATGAGAGGGCTAGCCATGGTGAAGTATTAGGGAATGGTGGAAACACAATTAGAAAGATCCCTGGTCATACAAGGAGTCCTAGTAGCACCTGTAGAATAGCACTGGGCTGCTAACCACAAGGTTAATGCTTCTAACCCACCAGCCATTTCTTGGAGAAAAACGTACAGTTTCAGAAACCCTAATGAGCAGTTTGCTCTGTCCTATAGTGTCACTGTGTGTCACAATTGACTTGCCAACAGTGGATATGGTTTAGTTTGGTGGTGCAGCCATCAAATGCTTGGCTGCTAATTGAAAGTTCCCAGTTGTAACCCACCAACAACACCGTGGGAGAAAAATGTAGCAGTTTGCATCCATAAAGATTGCACCCTTGGGAATCCTATGAAGCAATTCTAGTCTATTGGTGGGATTGCTAAGAGTCGGAATGACTTCATGGTAATGTTTTGTTTTGAATCAAAAACTGGGTTATGAGGTGGAAGCTCACCAACAACCAGGAATATCTCAAGTGATAGGTGAGTGAGAAAGAAACTTCTATTTTATTCAAATCTTTCTATGCTTTTTTTGATGTGTTCCTTGTGAGTAGCTAAAAGTCTTTTTATTTTGTTAATTTCTTCTCAGATTTTGGGCAAATGCATCTCTTCTTCTTGTTTAGGTGTCACTTTCCCAAATTGTGAAAATAATGAACTCACTTTCTTTTTAGCCTTATTGGAATGACAAGATAAATGGTAATGCATTTTGAAAGGAAATTTTATTATTTATTTAAAACATGAAAAGATTTCTTATATGTTGAATAATTGTGTTGGTATATGCTAAAACCATGTGGGGATAATTTCTGACTTTCCATGGCTTCAAAATGGGGAAAGTGAATCAAAGTCAAAATCAGCCCAAGACCAATTCCTATGAAGTGGAGGTCAGACATGCTTCCCCTCTACAACCTTCTTCCTCCTATTCTGAGCCCAACCATCCCTCCCACAGCACTCTCTGCTTCACATCTGGGCTCCATAATCCATTGCAATGGCCACACAGAATTCACAACAATACTCATGATGATAGAGTTTATTAGGGAAGTGAGCAGGGTACAATTCAGGTTCAAAAAGCTCAGGATACAGCAATTCTCCAGTTAGGACTGTCTCTCCTCTGCCATATTGCAGGCATGCCTTACTTTTGTCTTTGGCCCACAGCCATGCTGTTCCTTGACCTCTGCCTTGCTCAGGCAAGTGTTACAAAGCTCTTTTAGCCAATCTGTGAATGCCCAAGGGGCACATTCTTCAAACCAGTGTCCTGCTCATAGGTACTCAACTTTGCTCAGTTCCTTGGTCTAGAACACGAATCTGCTCTGTCTGTCCATGCCACTGGTTCTGCTGTCATCTCTGCTTTTGCTGTTTCTCTAGATGGGGATCTCACACTTCACTCATGATCTTCCTTCTTTATGGTCCTGGGATCTTCCATCTATGCTTCTGAGATGACTCCTTTAAAGCCTAGTTTGAGGGCAAAACTAACCAGTCCCAACCTTCCTGTTGTTGTTAGGTGCCATTGAGTCAGTACCCACTCATAGTGACCCTATGCACAATAGAAGGAAACACTGCCTGATCCTGGGCTAATCTCACAATTGTTTCTACGCTTGAGCCCATTGATACTGCCACTTTGCCAATCCATCTCGCTGGGGGGTCTTCCTCATTTTCTCTGACCCTCCACCTTACCAAACATGATATCCTTCTCCAACGACTGGTGCCTCCTGACAATATGTCAGAATCTTAGAGTCCTGTATACCTTATTTGCATGGCCGCACCCAATCATTTGGTGAGAATTAAGACTTTGGATAGAAAAGTCATTATCAAGTAAATTAAAGGTAGCTCAGAATGTATTTGTTACATTATGGAGGCTTATAACCAGTGTTTCTATGTTTTCAAAGAAAAAGAACTGTTAAAGTTTTAAAATATAAGAACAATGTCAAACATTTACTACAAAGAATTGTTTGCAAATGGATTCTTACAGCAAACTTTGCTAAATGCATGTTATCTTTTTTTTTAACTGAGAATGTTCTTTTTTTCAGTGTAATTAATAAAGCTCATTCATAAGGACTCCTGGTGTGGTACTGTAGGGTCAGTACTGGACTGCAAGCCACAAGGTTGATAGCTCAAACCCACCTGCTATTCCATGATCTGAACCAACTTGACAACACTTAACAACATAAACAATTCATAAGTAACAAGTGTTCTGGAATACTAATTTTCCACAATATTGTCCGTAGTTTCTCATGAGCTACACAATCAAAAACCTTTACATAGTTAATACAGCACAGGTAAACATCTTTCTGGTATCCTCTGTTTTCAGCCAAGATCAACCATCAGCACTCGTGGAAAGAGCATTCAAGAAATGAAACAACATATTGCATTAGGCAAATGTGCTGCAGAAGGCATCTTTAAAGTGTTCAGAGCAAAGATGTCAGTTTGAGGACTAAGGTGCACCTAACTCAAACCATGGTATATTTTTTTTTTTTTAAACGTTTTATTGTGAATTACTTGATAGTTTACATGGGAGAACATTAGTTTTACATTCATCCTGTCATATATCATTTCATTGCCATGGTTACAATCCCCTCCATGAGTCATCAACCAACCCAAGGGTATACTCTAAAAACCTGCCCCCCGATTGTTAGCACACAGCCCCTCTCCCTCTCTGTGTCTAAAGTTCCCAGCTGCTCCAACTCTCCACGTCATCATCTCTTTTTAACAGCCTCATATGCTTATGAAAGTTGAACAATGAATAAAGAAGACCACAGAAAAACTATGATTGTGAGGTTGTCACGGGAACAGACAGTGCTCTCTGTTCCATTGTGCACAAGGTTGCTTTGTGTTCGTACTGACTCGACATCACAGAACAACAACAACAATAAATTAATAAAAAAAACTGTATGGTTTACAGACTATTTTGCACATTAAAAATATATATGTCTGGCAGTTACAAATACTGAAGTGTGAGGTGAGTGTAATGCTGTCTGTGATATTTAAGATTATGTCAACACAACTGGGTCATGATTCTCAGTGGTTTGGCAGTTATGTGAGATGACATAATCATCTTTCATTGTTTGATCTAATACATCATTCTCTGTTTTTACATAATGCTGATTTTTGCATAACAGTTGGTCTTTGGAACATAGCCATGTTGATAAAAGTGAGGAGATGGTGCATATAAGTGCCAAATCAAAGTCTGAACTTCATTCTTTTCTACCAGTTTAACTAATAATATTAAAGAGAAAATCCTATTTGCATGATATTTAACTCTGTGTCTCTGAAACTGAACTGTAAACCAAAAGAGAGTTAATGAACTTTCTAATTTTTCTTTCTACCTATGGACATTGGAGGACACACATATAAAGTAGGAGGGTAAGTCATAAGCCTTTGCGTTCTTTTATTTAAAAATGTTTTAGGCTGAGCTGCAAGGCATGAATACACCACTGTCTTCACTTTTTCATTGGAGGTGAATCTTCGGCCTTGAAGGGCTGCTTTCAGGGGACTAAACATGTGAAAGTCTAATGGAGCAAGATCAAGACTATAGGTTATATGCTTTAACACCTCAAAACAGAAGTTTTTGCAGTGTCAATAGTGTGGGCAGAGGTATGGGTAAATGCAATGCCATGCAAGATCACAATGCCCCTGAAGTTTAGGCTTCAGCTTTTCAGTGAGCATCTCGCTGTAAAGATCACTGTTGGTTGTTGAATCTTTTTCATGATAGTGTTCCAGTGCTGGCCCTTGAGAATCCCAGAAATCTGCAAGCATCAGTTTTCTAGCTGATAGATGACTTTTGAATTTTTTCTTGGTCAGCGATTGAAGATACTGCCATTTCATACTCCGCTGTTGATTTTTAGGCTTGTAGTGTTGTGTCCATGTCTCATCACCAATAACCATTTATTTTTTAAAGAACCTTTCATTTTCCTTCCAGAATCAGTACAAATTTTGTTTGCAGATGTCCACATTCACACCTGCACAGCAATGACCTTGAACGGGAGCACTGATAAGACAGTGCAGCCAATGGAAGTTTTAATATAACTGGAGTTCAGATAATTTTTGATTCACTTTTATAATATTGGAGTCTGGGTGTGGCTCTGCGGCTTAATGCACTGGACTGCAAAGTCGGTTTGAACCACAAGGTCAGCAGTTCAAGCTTCCCAATTACCCCTTGGAAATACAAAAAGGTTGTTATGGGTCGAGACTGACTTGATGGCACTTAACAACAACATACCTAGTTAATTATGCAAGTCCTGGTATGGCACTGTGGGCTTAAGCACTGGTCTTCAAGGTCAGTTTGAACAGCAAGATCAGTGGTTTCAGGCTCACCAGCCACTCCTTAGAAACCCTATGTAGGGTGGCTATGGGTTGGAACTCACTCAGTGGCACTTAACAACATCAACAACATACCTATTTATAGATAAATATATTTAGAGTTGTCTGAGATTAAAGCACCTGAAAAATTATTTCTTAGTCTCTTCTAACCTTCTGGTTCTCTTTGAAACCAAACCATTCATTCATTTGGATGTAGTAAGAGTTTGTGTTATTAAGAGCTTGGGTTCAGAAACTAGAATAACCCAAAATAGAACAAAATGGAAAACAAAATGTAGTAAAAAACTAACAACAGCAATTACAAAACCTTTACCAATTAGTCAATTCTGACTCATAGCAATCTCATGTATTACAGAGTAGAATAGCTAGCTTAAGTTCTAGCTCTACCAATTCCTGGTTGTGAGATTTGAGGCACTTACTTCATTTCTCCATATTCATTCCCTTCATCCTTCACATCGAAGTTACTGATAGTACATACATTATGTAGTTTTTGTGTAGAACAATTTCTGCAGCATAGTATAATGTAAACAATTAATAAATTATAGCTATTATCCCAAAGTTCAACAACTTGAAGTCCTGGTATGGCACTGTGGGTTAATGTGCTGGACTGCAAGGCTGGTTTGATCCATAAGGTCAGCCATTCAAGCTCACTGGCCGCTTCTCAGAAACCCTATGCAGGATTGCTAAGAGTCGGAACCGACTTGATGGCACTTAATAACAGCAACAACAACTAAATATTTACTGAGGTAATTTTATAATAATAAAAATGTTTCCATTTGCTTTTGCATTATTACAATATAAGAATATTGAATTCTCATTATATGCCGTATAAGGTACTTTACACTTACAATCTCTTTGTGAGATAGTAGCATTTTAATTGTACAGGTGAATGAACAAGATTCTGAGAGGTTCAACAACTTGCTCAAAGACACATAGTTTTCTAATGGCAAGGTCATGATTTCAAACCAAGTCCTCTAATATCTAAAGCATTATACATTGAATATTGAGGGTAGGTACAGAGATAAAAATGGGGTAGTCCAGAAGAAATCAGCATGGTGATGGCAGATATAATTTAAAAGTATACACCTTGCTATGTGTTCAAATGAAATATCAATGGTATGCTGTAGGAAAAAAACTTGGTATGGTTTTCCAGAGCAATTATCAGAGTGGTTTTTCTTCTGACATTAGATGGTTAGAGAATGTTGTTAATGGGATAATTGGTTCTCCCCCAACCCCCTCCAATTATGGGGTTTCTGAGGGACGTGAACAGGGTACAAATCAAGATCAAAACCAATTTAGGATGTAGCAGTCCTTCAGTCAGGAATACCTCTTGTCAACCATACTGCAGGCATGTCTCACTCGTCTTCAGTCTCTCAGCTTTGTGACCCTTTGGCCTCTGCCCTGCTCAGGCAAGTGTTATAAAGTTCTTTCGGTCCGTCTGTGAATGCCCAAAGGACGCATTCTTCAAACTAGTCTCCTGCCAGTAGGCACTCAGCTTTATTCAGTCCATAGGACTAGAACCCAAAGCTGCTGTCTCTCCATGCCACTGCCTCTGCTGTTTTTCTGCATCGCTGGTTCTCTAGGTAGGGATCTCATACTCCACTCATGCTCTTCCTTCTTGATGGTCCTGGGATCGGATAATTGATTCTTGACTGGTCTGTTTTGTGTTACCTGACTGTATTCCACATACTTACCCCAACCCTGCCAATCATCTTATGCATATGCATCTTTGGTACAGAAAGAACAGTAGCACTCTATCAGTGGAATTTAATAAAGACATCACTGCTATTCATAAAGTCATTCAGTATGTACTGTAGATCAAGACAGGAATGTTCAGACATAGATATGCTTGTTCATTACTACCCAAAATGTATGGATTCTAAACCGAGGTGTCAGTCTGATTTCTCTACTAGCAAACCCCTGGTTGAATATATTCTAGAACTTTCCTTCAAATAATTTGATTTTGTTGTTGTTTATAGTTAGGCTAAAACAGACTAAGTTATTTATGGAGATACAAATTATTTAGGGAGGTGAGACATTGATTAGTGACACTGAATAATCTAAGAATAATTAAGTCATAAGAGGACTTCAGAGTGTCCTCATAGTACCAGCAAGGCAATTGAGAACAAGAGAGGGTACAGAGCTTAATCTGGACTACATACTTTGTTGATGACAGAGCTGTGTCGTCTCATCGTTTTGCTCACATACCATGTTGAATTGGGCAAGGTCTGTTTTTATTCTACTTAATTATTTCTGATATGCAAACCTTCCCCTACATATTCATTTCCTAAGAATAATTTTAGCGTCAATAAAAAATTCATCTGGGTGTAAACTAGAGAGAACAGAGAAGACTAAAATTAGTAAGATTCTCTTCTGGTTTATCAACAACACTTCATTCTCAGTTGGCCTCAGCAGAGAAACTCTTGCTCCTTCAGCAGACAGACTTGTAGCTAATCAGACCTGGAAATTAGTTCTGGCTATAACTTATGCCCTGTGCTTGATTTCTTACATGTAAATTTCTCTGGAAAATTTTTATCCTGATGAGAGAAACTACTTTAAGGGAAAAGAAAGGAAGTTGGTGAAGAGAACCTAGAAAAAAGTTTTAGAAATTTATAGCTGAGAGGAAACTTAGAGATCATCTCTTGTACCTATTTCATTTTATAGAGGGTAAACAGTCCTACGCAATGGCTTTCGATTTTGTGGATCATGACAAGCTATGGACAACATTGCCAAGTATGAATATTCTGGAACACTTAACTGTGCTTATGAGGAATCTGTACCTGGACCAAGAAGCAGTTGTTTGAACAAAGCATGGGAACACTGAATGTTTTAAAATTGAGAAAGGTGTGCGACAAGGTTGTGTTCTTTCACCATACTTATTCAACTTGTATGCTGAGCAAATAATCCGAGAAACTGGGTTCTATGAAGAAAAACATGGCGTCTGGATTGGAGGAAGACTCATTAACAACCTGAGATATGCAGATGATACAACCTTGCTTGCTGAAAGTTAAGAGGACTTGAAACATTTACTGATGAAGATCAAAGAACACAGCGTTCGGTATGGGTTGCATCTCAATGTCAGGAAAACAAAAATCCTCACCACTGGACCAATAAACAACATTCTTATCAATGGAGAAAAGATTGAAGTTGTCAAGGACTTCATTCTTCTTGGATCAACTATCAACACTCGTGGAAGCAGCAGTCAAGAGATCAGACGACGTATTGCATTGGGCAAATCTGCTGCACAGGAACTTTTTAATGTATTGAAGAGCAGAGATGTCAGCTTGAGGACTAAGGTGAACCTGACCCCAGCCATGGTATTTTCAATAACCTCATATGGATGCGAAAGCTGGACAGTGAATAAGGAAGATCATAGAAGAATTGATGCCTTTGAGTTGTGGTGTTGGAGGAGAATACTAAAAGTGCCATGGACTGTCAAAAGAACCAATAGATCTGTTTTGGAAGAAGTGCACCCAGAGTGCTCCTTGGAGGCCAGGATGGCTAAGCTTCGTCTCTCATACTTTGGACATATTGTCAGGAGAGAACAGTTGCTGGAGAAGGATGTCATGCTGGGTAAGATGGAGGGTTGGAGAAAAAGAGGAAGACCCCCAGTGAGATGGATCAGCCAGATGGCATCATTGATGGTGTCAAGTGTAGCAGCGGTGGTGTGGTTGGCCCAGGATCGGACATTGTTTCATTTTGCTGTGCATGGGGTCGCTATGAGTCGGTTCCGACTCGATGGTACCTGACAACAACACCAACAGCAAACAGTCCTAAAGAGTTGAATGTCTTTTGAGGATACAAAGTAGAAGGTAAAGTATTTGGCAGTACATTTAGAGTAGTTTCTTCATTGTACAATGACCATTTGCTGTTGTTAAGTGCTATTGAGTCAATTACAACCCATAGCGACCTTGTATAGGGTTTCCAAGGAATGGCTGGTGAGCTTAAACTGCCAACATTGTAGTACATGCGGTCCAGTACATTACTCCACAGTACAACACCAAGACTCCTCATTTTTTTTTAAAGTTTTTGTTGTGAAGTATGTGAGTTTACACAGGAGAACATCAGTTTTACATTCATGCTATCGTATTTCGTTTCATTGCAATGCTCACAATCCCCTCCATGCATCATCAAATAACCAAACGATATACCCCACATGCCCACTCCCTGGCTGTCAGCACACAACCCCTCTCCCTCCCTGAGTCCCGTGTTCCCAGCTGCTCCATCTGTCCATCCCTGGTGTCACTGCCTCTCTGGGTAGGGTCACGCTCTCTTCTCTTCTCACTTGATGGTCCCAGGGACCTCTGCTCCTGGGCTGCAAAATCAATCACTCCCCTCCTTTTGTCAAAAAACATCTACCTCTATATTTCTGACCCTCACAGTCAGTCCTGATGGCAATTATTCACTATTGAACCACAAGAGTCTTATCCCCATTTCCTTTCGTCAGCCCGGTCCCAACAGATTGGAAATAATTCAGTGGAGGTTCTGCCTCCCCCTCCCCCATCTGAAAGCTTGTAAGCCAGTTACTTCTTGCCTTTATAGCCCCTTTCCCCCCCCCATTTTGGTTAGCCCATCCCTGTGTACCGAGGGGGTGGGAGTGATCCTTGCTATAAAGATTTGTTCCCTTTTTTGAGCTACTACATCCATACGTATAGGTAAAGTTCATCAAATTGTAGTGGGTTACTTTTTTTTTTTTCTTTCTTCCCTCTTCTTTCTTCTTCTAAGCCATCAAAGCCAGGTCAAGTGGGCACTATCTGCAAGTATGGGTGTTATTGTGCATCTCTCCTCATTTCATATTAGCTGGATGCTTCACTCTCTGCTCTAAAGACTCCTCACTTATCACGTACTGTTTAAAACAACTTCTTAAAACTGACTATGGCACGGTGGGAGAAGCATTGGACTGATAACCACAGATTGGCAGTTCTCAGAAATGCTGTATAGGGTTGTTAGGAGTTGGAACTGACTTGATGTCACTTAACGATAACAACAATGCTGGTCTTACATGACGGCTGAGTATAATGACGCTTAGAGAATTTAAGTTTCTTCAAATCACACAATTAATAACTAATAAATGTAGTATTTTAATATGGGCCTTGTCAATTATAATATGGGCACTGGAAATAATCATACAATTAGTAAACAATTAAACAAGGATTTTAATATGTTGTTACTATTGTTAGGTACTACGGAGTCAGTTCTGGCTCATAGTAACCTTATATAGGGTTTCTGAGAAGCAGCTGGTGGATTTGAATGACATACCTTGCAGTTGGCAGATAAGTGCTTATTCTAGAGAGCCACACCAATATTATAATATGGGTCTTGTCAATAAATACATACTTAGTAAACAACAAAACTAGGACTATCATAAGGGCCTTGTTAATATGAGTGGAGTGTCTGAGATTTTAACTTCCGTGCAAGTTAACCAGTTGCTATTGCTTCATGGAGACTAGCAGAAGACACGAGATTCCTAGGTCAAAGACAAAGGACTTTATGATTAATAGCAATAGCAGCTGCTAACTTATAACATTTTCTTGTACCAATACCCTGAATTTCAATTTCTACAGGGAAAGGGAAGAGGAAGAGGAGTCACCTGCATACACAATGAGCTGTGTTATATGCAAAAGTCTGAGTTTAGGAAGCATGGACCTTTTTATAATAATAGGCTGCTTTATAACATGGCTGCTCTTTTGGTCTTGAGGGAGACACTCTCTGTATCTTCCAAGGTTGGTCACTGTTTAAATACTCTTAAAGAGATATTCCGGAATAGAGGCAGTCAGTGCTGCTACTCATGAGACCTGCAGAACCTAAAGAAACCTGTAGAGAATTGTCTCAAAATATAATGTTGACTACAACA